>NC_083719.1:9860227-10163257 GCF_028564815.1 Eubalaena glacialis | reverse complement strand
CTAGGTGGTCACAAAGTACCGAGCTGATCTCCCTGTGCTAGGCAGCTGCTTCCCACTAGCTATCTATTTTACATTTGGTAGTGTACATATGTCCATGCCACTCTCTCACTTCATCCCAGCTTACCCTTCCCCCTCCCGGTTTCCTCAAGTCCGTTCTCTACGTCTGCGTCCTTATTCCTGTCCTGTGCCTAGGATCATCAGAACCTTTTTTTTTTTTTGAGATTCCATATGTATGTGTTAGCATACGGTATTTGTTTTTTTCTTTCTGACTTACTTCACTCTGTATGACAGACTCTAGGTTCATCCAACTCAATATAAATAACTCAATTTCATTTCTTTTTATGGCTGAGTAATATGCCATTGTATATATGTGCCACATCTTCTTTATCCATTCACCTGTCGATGGACACTTAGGTTGCTTCCATGTCCTGGCTATTGTAAATAGTGCTGCAATGAACATTGCAGTACATGACTTTTTTTGAATTACGGTTTTCTCAGGGTATATGCCCAGTAGTGGGATTGCTGGGTCATAGAGTAGTTCTATTTTTAGTATTTTAAAGAACCTCCATACTGTTCTCCATAGTGGCTTTATCATTTTACATTCCCAGCAGCAGTGCAAGAGGGTTCCCTTTTCTCCTCACCCCCTCCAGCATTTATTGTTCGTAGACTTTCTGATGATGGCCATTCTGACCGGTGTGAGGTACCTCATTGTGGTTTTGATTTGCATTTCTCTAATGATTAGTGACGTTGAGCATCCTTTCATGTGTTTGTTGGGAATCTGTATATCTTCTTTGGAGAAATGACTATTTAGATCTTCTGCCCATTTTTGGATTGGGTTTCTGCTTTTTTGATATTGAGCTGCATGAGCTGCTTGTATATTTTGGAGATTAATCCTTGGTCAGTTGCTTCATTTGCAAATATTTTCTCCCACTCTGAGGGTTGTCTTTTGGTCTTGTTTATGGTTTCCTTTGCTGTGCAAAAGCTTTTAAGTTTCATTAGGTCCCATTTGTTTATTTGTGTTTTTATTTCCATTTCTCTAGGAGCTGGGTCAAAAAGGATCTTGCTGTGATTTATGTCATAGAGTGTTCTGCCTATGTTTTCCTCTAAGAGTTTGATAGTGTCTGGCCTTACACTTAGGTCTTTAATCCATTTTGAGTTTATTTTTGTGTATGGTGTCAGGGAGTGTTCTAATTTCATACTTCTACATGTACCTGTCCAATTTTCCCAGCACCACTTATTGAAGAGGCTGTCTTTTCTCCACTGTATATGCTTGCCTCCTTTATCAAAGATAAGGTGACCATATGTGCATGGGTTTATCTCTGGGCTTTCTATCCTGTTCCATTGATCTATATTTCTGTTTTTGTGCCAGTACCAAACTGTCTTGATTACTGTAGCTTTGTAATATAGTCTGAAGTCAGGGAGCCTGATTCCTCCAGCTCCATTTTTCGTTCTCAAGATTGCTTTGGCTATTCGGGGTCTTTTGTGTTTCCATACAAATTGTGAAATTTTTTGTTCTAGTTCTGTGAAAAATTCCAGTGGTAGTTTGATAGGGATTGCATTGAATCTGTAGATTGCTTTGGGTAGTAGAGTCATTTTCACAATGTTGATTCTTCCAATCCAAGAACATGGTATATCTCTCCACCTATTTGTATCATCTTTAATTTCTTTCATCAGTGTCTTATAATTTTCTGCATACAGGTCTTTTGTCTCCTTAGGTAGGTTTATTCCTGGATATTTTATTCTTTTTGTTGCAATGGTAAACGGGAGTATTTTCTTAATTTCACTTTCAGATTTTTCGTCATTAGTGTATAGAAGTGCAAGAGATTTCTGTGCATTAATTTTGTATCCTGCTACTTTACCAAATTCATTGATTAGCTCTAGTAGTTTTCTGGTAGCATCTTTAGGATTCTCTATGTATAGTATCATGTCATCTGCAAACAGTGACAGCTTTACTTCTTCTTTTCCGATTTGGATTCCTTTTATTTCTTTTTCATCTCTGATTGCTGTGGCTAACACTTCCAAAACTATGTTGAATAATAGTGGTGAGAGTGGGCAACCTTGTCTTGTTCCTGATCTTAGTGGAAATGGTTTCAGTTTTTCACCATTGAGGACAATATTGGCCGTGGGTTTGTCATATATGGCCTTTATTATGTTGAGGAAAGTTCCCTCTATGCCTACTTTCTGCAGGGCTTTTATCATAAATGGGTGTTGAATTTTGTCAAAAGCTCTCTCTGAATCTATTGAGATGATCATATGGTTTTTCTCCTTCAATTTGTTAATATGATGTATCACATTGATTGATTTGCGTATATTGAAGAATCCTTGCATTCCTGGAATAAACCCCACTTGATCATGGTGTATAATCCTTTTAATGTGCTGTTGGATTCTGTTTGCTAGTATTTTGTTGAGGATTTTTGCATCTATGTTCATCAGTGATATTGGCCTGTAGTTTTCTTTCTTTGTGACATCTTTGTCTGGTTTTGGTATCAGGGTGATGGTGGCCTCGTAGAATGAGTTTGGGAGTGTTCCTCCCTCTGCAATAGTTTGGAAGAGTTTGAGAAGGATAGGTGTTAGCTCTTCTCTAAATGTTTGATAGAATTCGCCTGTGAAGCCATCTGGTCCTGGGCTCTTGTGTGTTGGAAGATTTTTAATCACAGTTTCAATTTCAGTGCTTGTGATTGGTCTGTTCATATTTTCTATTTCTTCCTGGTTCAGTCTCGGCAGGTTGTGCATTTCTAAGAATCTGTCCATTTCTTCCAGGTTGTCCATTTTATTGGCATAGAGTTGCTTGTAGTAATCTCTCATGATCCTTTATATTTCTGCAGTGTCAGCTGTTCCTTCTCCTTTTTCATTTCTAATTCTGTTGATTTGAGTCTTCTCCCTTTTTTTCTTGATGAGTCTGGCTAATGGTTTATCAATTTTGTTTATCTTCTCAAAGAACCAGCTTTTAGTTTTATTGATCTTTGCTATTGTTTTCTTCATTTCTTTTTCATTTATTTCTGATCTGATCTTTATAATTTCTTTCCTTCTGGTAACTTTGGGTTTTTTTGTTCTTCTTTCTCTAATTGCTTTAAGTCTAAGTTTAGGTTGTTTGTTTGAGATTTTTCTTGTTTCTTGAGGTAAGATTGTATTGCTATAAACTTCCCTCTTAGAACTACTTTTGCTGCATCTGATAGGTTTTGGGTCGTTGTGTTTTCATTGTCATTTGTTTCTAGGTATTTTTTGATTTCCTCTTTGACTTCTTCAGTCATCTCTTGGTTATTTAGTAATGTATCTTTTAGCCTCCCTGTGTTTGTATTTTTCCTGTAATTCATGTCTAGTCTCATAGCGTGGTCGGAAAAGATACTTGATATGATTTCAATTTTCTGAAATTTACCAAGGCTTGATTTGTGACCCAAGATATGATCTATCCTGGAGAATGTCCCACGAGCACTTGAGAAGAAAGTGTATTCTGATGTTTTTGAATGGAATGTCCTATAAATATCAATTAAGTCCATCTTGTTGAATGTGTCATTTAAAGCTTGTGTTTCCTTATTTATTTTCATTTTGGATGATCTGTCCATTGCTGAAAGTGGGGTGTTAAAGTCCCCTACTATTATTGTGTTACTGTCGATTTCCCCTTATATGGCTGTTAGCATTTGCCTTATGTATTGAGGTGCTCCTATGTTGGGTGCATAAATATTTACAATCGTTATATCTTCTTCTTGGATTGATCGCTTGATCATTATGTACTGTCCTTCTTTGTCTCTTGTACTAGTCTTTATTTTAAAGTCTATTTTGTTGATATGAGAATTGCTACTCCAGCTTTCTTTCGATTTCCATTTGCATGGAATATCTTTTTCCATCCTCTCACATTCAGTCTGTATGTGTCCCTAGATCTGAAGTGGGTCTCTTGTAGGCAACATATATATGGGTCTTGTTTTTGTATCCATTCAGCCAGTCTGTGTTTGGAGCATTTAATCCATTTACATTCAAGGTAATTATCGATATATATGTTCCTATTACCATTTTCTTAATTCTTTTGGGTTTGTTATTGTAGGTCTTTTCCTTGTCTTGTGTCTCCTGCCTAGAGAAGTTCCTTTAGCATTTGTTGCAAAACCGGTTTGGGGGTGCTGAATTCTCTTAACTTTTGCTTGTCTGTAAAGCTTTTCATTTCTTCATCAAATCTGAATGAGATTTTTGCTGGGTAGAGTAATCTTGGTTGTAGGTTTTTCCCTTTCGTCACTTTAAATATGTCCTGCCACTCCCTTCTGGCTTGCAGAGTTTCTGCTGAAAGATCAGCTGTAAACCTTATGGGGATTCCCTTGTATGTTAGTTTTTGCTTTTCCCTTGTTACTTTTAATATTTTTTCTTTGTATTTAACTTTTGATAGTTAGATTAATATGTGTCTTGGAGCGTTTTTCCTTGGATTTATCCTGTTTGGGACTCTCTGTGCTTCCTGGACTTGATTGACTATTTCCTTTCCCATGTTAGGGAAGTTTTCAAGTATAATCTCTTCAAATATTTTCTCAGACCCTTTCTTTTTCTCTTCTTCTTCTGGGACCCTTATAATTCTAATGTTGGTGCGTTTAATGTTGTCCCAGAGGTCTCTGAGACTGTCCTCAATTCTTTTAATTCTTTTTTCTTTATTCTGCTCTGCAGTAGTTATTTCCACTATTTTATCTTCCAGGTCACTTATCCGTTCTTCTGCCTCATTTATTCTGCTATTGATTTCTTCTGGAGAATATTAAATTTCATTTATTATGTTGTTCATCATTGTTTGTTTGCTCTTTAGTTCTTCTAGGTCCTTGTTAAACGTTTCTTGTATTTTCTCCATTCAATTTCCAAGATTTTGGATCATCTTTACTATTATTACTCTGAACTGTTTTTCTGCTTGACTGCCTATTTCCTCTTTGTTTGTTTGGTCTGGTAGGTTTTTACCTTGCTCCTTCATCTGCTGTGTGTTTCTCTGTCTTCTCATTTTGCTTAACTTACTGTGTTTGGGGTCTCCTTTTGACAGGCTGCAGGTTCGTAGTTCCCATTGTTTTTGGTGTCTGCCCCCAATGGGTGATTTTGGTTCAGTGGCTTGTGTAGGCTTCCTGGTGGAGGGGACTGGTGCCTGTGTTCTGGTAGGTGGGGCTGGATCTTGTCTTTCTGCTGGTCAGGGCTGTGTCCGGTGGTATGTTTTGGGGTGTCTGTGAACTTAGTATGATTTTAGGCAGCTTGTCTGCTAACAGGTGGGTTTGTGTTCCTGTCTTGGTAGTTGTTTGGCATGGGGCGTCCAGCACTGGAGCTTGCTGGCCGTTGGGTCGAGCTCGGTCTTAGCATTGAGCCAGAGATCTCTAGGAGAGCTCTCGCTGACTGATATTACATGGGGTCGGGAGGTCTCTGCTGGTCCAATGTCCTGAACTCGGCTCTCCCTCCTCAGAGGCTCGGGTCTGACACCAGGCCGGAGCACCAAGACCCTGTCAGACACACAGCTTAGAAGAACAGGGAGGAAAAACTAAATAAATAAAATAAAATAATTAAAATAAAAAAAATTTAAATATTATTAAAATTTAAAACGTAACCAAAAAAAAAGGAAGAGAGCAACCAAACCAATAAACAAATCCCCCAATGTTAACAAGCACTAAAAAGTATACTAAGATAAACATAAAAATCAGAAACAAGTCAGTCGCTGACAGCAAAACCCAAGTCTGCAGTTACTCCCAAAGTCCACCACCTCAATTTTGGGACAATTCCTTGTCTATTCAGGTATTCCACAGATGCAGGGTACATCAAGTTGCTTGCAGGGATTTAAACCACTGCTCCTGAGGCTGCTGGGAGAGATTTCCCTTTCTCTTCTTTGTTTGCACAGCTCCTGGGCTTCAGCTTTGGATTCGGCCCCGCCTCTGCGTGTAGGTCACCCTCAGGCTTCTGTTACTGCCCAGACAGGACGGGGTTAAAGGAGCGGCTGATTCGGGGGCTCTGGCTCACTCAGGCCGGGGGGAGGGAGTGGTACGGAATGCAGGGCGAACCTGTGGCAGCAGAGGCCAGCATGATGTTGCAACAGCCTGAGGTGTGCTGTGTGTTCTCCTGGGGAAGTTGTCCCTGGATCACGGGACCCTGGCAGTGGCAGGCTGCACAGGCTTCCGGGAGGGGAGGTGTGGACAGTGGCCTGGGCTTGCACACAGGCTTCTTGGTGGCGCAGCAGCAGCCTTAGCGTCTCATGCCCGTCTCTGGGGTCCGCGCTGATAGTCGCGGCTTGCGCCCGTCTCTGGAGCTCGTTTAGGCGGTGCTCTGAATCCCCTCTCCTCGCGCACCCGGAAACAGTGGTCTCTTGCTTCTTCGGCAGCTCCAGACTTTTTCCCGGACTCCCTCCCGGCTAGCCGTGGCGCACTAGCCCCCTTCAGGCTGTGTTCATGCAGCCAACCCCAGTCCTCTCCCTGGGATCTGACCTCCGAAGCCAGAGCCTCAGCTCCCAGACCCCATCCGCCCCGGCGGGTGAGCAGACAAGCCTCTCGGGCTGCTGAGTGCTGCTCGGCGCCGATCCTCTGTGCGGGAATCTCTCCGCTTTGCCCTCCGCACCCCTGTGGCTGCGCTCTCCTCCGTGGCTCCGAAGCTTCCCCCCTCTGCCACCCGCAGTCTCCGCCCGCGAAGGGGCTTCCTAGTGTGTGGAAACCTTTCCTCCTTCACAGCTCCCTCCCACTGGTGCAAGTCCCATCCTTAGTCTTTTGTCTCTGTTTTTTCTTTTTTCTTTTGCCCTACCCAGGTACGTGGGGAGTTTCTTGCCTTTTGGGAAGTCTGAGGTCTTCTGCCAGCATTCAATAGGTGTTCTGTAGGAGTTGTTCCACATGTAGATGTATTTCTGATGTATTTGTGGGAAGGAAGGTGATCTCCATATCTTACTCCTCTGCCATCTTGAAGGTCCCCCTCCCCTTTATCTTTAAATGTCAAAATGAAAATAGATCAGAAGCTTAAGTTACTTTTTTATCAATGCATAATATAGGGCATATATATAGGGCATCAATTGGACTCTGTTGAAATTGGGTAGATGTAGCTTTTAAATGGGAACTTTTGCCACCTTACATGTTGGCTTATCCAAAGGGAACTTCTGAAAGCCTACTAGATTTATTTTTGTTAATACATCATCTTAGTTCCTGACAGTCTTTTACAAAAGTCTAATCTAGGATCAGTCAGTTGTGTTACATATGTGCACTCAATCAGGGCAGTTAAGATGGCAGTATCGGCCAAATCCTATCAGCAGTTTTACCGACCCATTAAACTGAGCTGGAGTTGGTGTTTTCAGTTCCCAAGGCAGTATTTAACCACCTTCTCTGTAGTTTACGCTCTCTACCCAGCTGTCAATTAAGCAGCAGTGTTGGGCTGGGGAGAGCGTATGGCGATTGGAATTGGAAGACCAAGGTCAGATTTTAGCTCAGCTGCAAGGTTTGTGAGAAGGTTTGTACAAGTGATGCAGTCAACTCTTAGGCTCAATTTCCTCAGTATCTCTTACAGAACCTGAGAGTGCCTGCTTCCTAGGAAATCCAATAAGTATTTGTTGGCTGAATGTCAAATCCTTACGTATTTCTAATAATGTTTTTTGAATACAAAATTTTCATTTTTAAGATGATTTCTTAAGGCTTAAAGTATAATGAACATATCTGAACCGTATAAAGGGTAGTATTATGGATACCGATATACGAACCATTTTCACCATTGTATGTCACAAAGTATGTCTTTCTTTAAAAATAGGTCCTTACCTACTGACTCCAAGTATTGATTAATTTACCCTAGGATTTTAAGCTCACATTTAAAATGATATGACAGTACTTAATTAGCTGACTTAAGAGGTTCATTGCTTTTCATTTTAATCAATAGCATACGTGTATACACACATACACCCGCAAACACACTCAGGTAGTTTGGTTGCTCTTTAAATTACAGTCATGCCTTATAAAAAGTATTAGAAACAAAGTTGTTTTTCACGTTAATGGTGTTTCTAACACAACACAGTTGATGTAACTGCAACTTACATTTTACAGTAAGTGGAAAATATGCTCATTTTTAATTTAGAAATCAACATTTGTTAAAAGTACTAATCCACATTCAGAAATTTAATGCAATGCACGTTTAATTTTCAAAACATTGCTTCAGGCAGTGGTTTGACATTTCTTATAATTTATCAGATTGCTTTTCAAAATTAAGCTAAAAAATTAATTTGCTGTAGTAAACCCTTTAAAAAATTATGATTATCATCCCAAACTCTACAACCGTCCTTAATGAAGGCCCTTCTTCTTTTTCATCATCAGTGTCATGGTTATTGTTAATTGCTTTTTAAGCTTATGTCATAATCTTAGCAAATTAACTCAAATTAACATGATAGCTCAGATGGCAACTTCAGCAAATGCTCAGGAAATGTACATAACACCCTTTAAAATTACTGTGCTGTATACCAGATATGGATTTTTTATATAAAAAACAGCATAATATATGGAAATATTTCATAGATTCAAGAATATGAAGTTCAACTTGGGTGCATATGGCCTTAAATTTAGTTCTTATATTTAGGATGCCAAGTTTTTCTGGGCACATGGTTTTTTAAGTATTTGAAATGTAGAGTACTGTCAGGTTCCATGCTTTTGCTTCAGAGATTGACATTTTCTTTGATACATTTACTGGATCATTGATGCCTGCATTTATAGCTGGTAGTGTTTCTTACGTTCTACTCTTCCATTGAGAACTGGTCCAAGTCCTCCCTCCTGAAAGAGAGACTTTTCACGATAGGGTACCAGCGACTTCCCTCCTACCTTGCACCATTTAACTATTATTGATTGCACCATGCATTTGACAAAAGACACCATTGATTGTTGTTCACAGTTGTTTTTCTGGTTCTCCTCGGCTAAATTGTGAGCCTTCTATGAGCTGTGACCCATTCCTTTATCTTGGTGTAAAACAAGAGCTTTACCTTGTCTCTGTGTACACCTAGTGATAAATCAATATTTGGTGATGATGAGGAAGTATCACCTGATTTTGGAGACCTGGGAGTTTGCCCTCACTGAGTTATTCCTTTGTGTGCCACAACGTATGAATTTCTTCTAAGGCTCACTCTTTCTTTACCATTTGCTAGATTCATGCTTTAAAGGTATCCCACGGAGGTGAGTAAATTCAGAGTTGGGTAATGAAATTGTGTGCATGTTCCTTGATTTTTGAAACAAGCTTCCCAGTATATAATCTAGGAAAAGATGACTAAGTTAGAGTCCTGCCAATTTTTTGTGACACGCATATACTTTTTGAATTTGAAGCTTAATACCTCTCAAAATTCATCTTTTGTGTTCTATTATGTTATGCATGGCTTTACATCACTTTGAGTGGTGTAATTCCGTGGAATGCTAGAATAATGGGTAGCCCATTTAGAATTCATTCGTGCTGAGAGGCTTACAATAAGGTTGCCATAGTTGAAAACCTGATTATGAAAACATCCAGATCCCTCATCCTCATCGCAGAAATGTTTATGCTTTCATGTTTGCGTACATATTTAGAATTTAGCTTGACGCTCAACCTACATCATTCCCAGGGAGGTAAATTCTGGGAACCCTCCACTTCCATTTTTACCCACAGATTACAGTAGCCCCCAGCAGCTTCGTTGTTGATAATTCTGGCAGCCTTCCCTTCTTATTGGACTTGGACCTAAGTGGCTCAAGTTAATTTCATTAGTATCTCCTTGGATGTCTTACTGGTAGTTGTCAGTACTCTCGTTTCCACTTCCAAAATCTTTTATAATAATACACATAATGAAATTTATTTATAACCACTGAGCTTCTGATCACGTGAATGTTGAGATGAAAATATGCTTTGTATTTCAGTACAAATCTGTTTTGCTGAAATGTTTTTAAAACATGTTCTGATGGATTGGAATAAATAACTAAAGGAGGATAAAATCATTTTAAAGACAAAACCTCAGTATCAGATTTGACATGTGTTTGATTGTTCAGGGGCCAAATAGTGTGGCCAGTGCAAGTATTTGATGCCTTACCCACGATTTGGAGATGCAGAAGGCTTGGAAAACTAAGAGCTCTTTCACGTGTTCGTGGAAAAGCCATTGGGGCAACGTCAACCTGGACAGATGCACAGTTATACATAATCATTGTTTATCCCACTTATTGTGACTACTCATATTTTTGTCTCAGAAATGTCAGCATGTTTGATTATGAGTCCTATCCCGGACCCTGCTGTGGGTGTTAACTA
Source organism: Eubalaena glacialis (assembly GCF_028564815.1). NCBI lineage: Eukaryota > Metazoa > Chordata > Mammalia > Artiodactyla > Balaenidae > Eubalaena > Eubalaena glacialis. Next base: position 10,153,051 of record NC_083719.1, on the reverse strand, counting down.
AAAATGGTAGATACAGCTTTCTCAGTCCAAAAGAATTTGAACGTGGAAACACATGTGATTCCAAGGATCCAGATAACCAGCTGTAAAAGATGAAGGTTAATAATTTTTTTTTTTACTGAGAAATTGATGGGGTCATGATCAGGATAAAGAAGGGTTGCTACATCTAGGAAGATACAGACATGTTGGTCTCTGCTGCTAATTCTGCAGTGAATGACTGTGATTTCTATTTCCTTAGCCTCGGTGCCTGTCATAGATGAAATAACTGGATGCCAGTGAATCCAAGGTGGTGAACTAGAAGGGGAAGATATTAAAACATAAGCCATCTATGTTGGCTGAACAGAAATCAGCTTCTGACAGCTATGAAAAACACCACAAAACAGTTGACATGAAACTGCTCGAAAGCCCAGAGGTACAGAAAAGCCCTGAGAGGATCTGATTCTAAATTAAAGAATTCCCAGTGAAAGTTAGGGTTAGGTTAAGTAATGATTGATCTTAGTACTTACTGAGCTACATCGTTATTGCCTGTTTATATCTCTGTACCCTGCTCTAGGCCACAAGCTCTGAGTGTGGTGGTTTCTGTGTTATGGGGGGAGGGCTTCTCAGCTCTGAGCACATGGCCTGCCAGGTGGTGGGTGTTCATTAAATATTTGGCCATAAGTGGATGAAGTGTCTTTAGTTATGCTCCAGTGACTGTAAGTCTGCACATTATATTTCAAATCTATGATGTTTATTGTGGTTTGGTGGAGTAGGGGAGAAGGAGGGAGGTGGCCACAGGCTTCTAGAACCTTTTTGGACAGGGAAGTGGGATTTATTTTCAAACTGCAGTGCTCGTGCCATCCATCCAAATTCTGATATGTCCTGGCAGCCTACATCTGATGAGAATTTCTGTTGTAAGGAGCCACTATTACTGGTGGAATATTTCCTGTTTTTGCTTTGTATCAAAGTGAAAAATAAGGGTGAGAACCACTGTAGAAAACAGCACATAATTTAAACAGAATCATGAATGATACCAGTGAAAGTATCGGCTTAGCAGTTCTAATAATAACGGCTGTTTTAATATATATTTGATAGAAAACCCATGGCATGCATTTCCTTTTGGTTAAGTAAGCCTGTGGAACATGCGGACATAACTGGGATGTCTCCATTCAATAGGTCTCAGTACATGTAAATTACAGACAAAGTACCAAGGGGAAATGTACAATGTGTTACGGTTGGCTTTGCACACACACATCTATAGCAATGACAGAGTGAACAATTCTAAAGTAATGTTCGAGATTAAGTCTGTGTTTTCTTGGATTTCCAATAAATTCTACCATGTAGATCACAGCTCTGAACCGTATGTTATATACTCTCATTTCTCTGGCCTTGGTGACCTTGGTACCATAATTGCTGAAGTAATACTGGGGAACATTGGTGGCAAAAGAAATAGAGGCTTATGAATATTATTTAAATTTAAAAACCTAACCAATACAGGGACTTAAAGTTCTAAGTACAAAAATTGGGAAGCAGACGAGAGTAGGGATGGTTTAAATGAGCTAAATTCTCCTATATTAAAGTAGGAAGTCAAAAGACAATGTCTAATTTGATATAACAAGCATTCTTGAGATATAATTTATAGATATGGAAGTGACCAGTAGGAGAAGCACAAATAGAAAAATGTTAGAGTCGCCAGCACTAAATGAGGAAATGAATGCAGAAGGAGGTGAGAAAGGGAAGAGTTGCTTTTCAATATAAATCCTCCTGAACTATCTAACATGCAAGTATGTGAATATATTATTTTCATAATAGAACATTTAAAAAGAGATGATATAAGCATTGACTTAATATATCAGATTGATTCAGAATTTTAAATATTTTTATTACAAGTTAATAGAGATTCATTAGCAATTTGAGAAATACAGAAGAGCATAAATTAAAATAAAATCACTGGTGATCCATCCACTCAAAGGCAATTGCTACTAGCAGTGTGGTGTCTGTCTTAGCAATTCCACCCCTGCCCCACAGATAACTTAATAAAATGGAATTTTAGAGTAATTACTGATCATTTGTAATGATAATTTCTTCATGATAATAAACATCATCATAATGCGAACTAATGTTTTTTGTTATGATAGGTATCCTCTTAAGTGGTTTATATATATTAATTCTTTTCATTTCCCCAGCACCCCGTGAAGTAAGTGCTTTTACACTCTCCCTGTTAGAGATAGGGTAACCAAAACCCAGAGTGTTAAGAACTTACTCAAGACGCTAGTAGATGGCAGATTCCGGAAATGAACCCTGGAAATGAATAAACAGGAGTCATAGAAGATTGTCAACCAAATTTTGATTGAATATGTTCTACCCTATGCGATACAAATTAGATATTAAGATATCTTTGATCCTTTAAAATTCCTTTAGGTATCTATTCTGTATTCGGAGTATAATGTAGACTCTGGTTATCAGTTCCTGTTGCTTTTATTCGCTTTAAATTGTTAAAGTGTAATACTTTTTTTGAAATACATTTTAAAACATTTTAGAACAGTTTTATTTCTACAGAAAAGTTGATTAAGATAATACAGAGAGTTCTTGTAGGTCTGACAACTGGTTTCCCCTGTTAGGCATTTCTTCTATTAAAATGGCATATTTATTACAACTGAAGAGTCACTGTTGATACATCATTAATAACTGAAGTCTGTACTTTTTTTTTTTAATTAATTAATTTATTTATTTATTTTTGGCTGTGTTGGGTCTTCGTTTCTATGCAAGGGCTTTCTCTAGTTGTGGCAAGCGGGGGCCACTCTTCATCGCGGTGCGCGGGCCTCTCACTATCGCGGCCTCTCTTGTTGCGGAGCACAGGCTCCAGACGCGCAGGCTCAGTAGCTGTGGCTCACGGGCCTAATCGCTCCGTGGCATGTGGGATCTTCCCAGACCAGGGCTCGAACCCGTGTCCCCTGCATTGGCAGGCAGATTCTCAACCACTGCGCCACCAGGGAAGCCCCTGAAGTCTGTACTTTATTTCAGATTTCGTTAGGTTTTACCTACTGCCCTTCTTCAATTCCAGGATCCCATCGAGGATACCACTTAGGTAACCTCTTGCCTGTGGGTATTTCTCAATTTTCTCTTGTTTCTGTGGATGTTGACGGTTTTGAGGAGTACTGGCCAGGTACACTGTAGGGTGACTCCTACTGGAATTTGATGGTTTTCTCATGCGTGGACCAGCCTTAGTGTACGTGTTAATGTGCTTTTCCATTGGTGATGTTAACCTGATCACCTGGCTGAGGTAGCGTCTATCAGATTTCTCTCGTGTAAAGTAACCCTTTTTCCCTTTGCAGTCCTTGTACAGCCCACACTCAAGGAAGGCGGAGCTATGTTCTACCCTTTTTGAAGCTGGTGTATCTATATGAATTGTTTGGAATTCTTTCGAATGAAAGAATTGGCCTTTATTCTCTGTTTATGTATTTATTTATTCAATCCTTTATTAGTATGGACACGTGGATATTTATTTTATACTTTGGGTTTTAATCCCATATTACTTTATTTTCTCGCTCAAATTGTTCCAGCTTTGGTCAAAGGCGTTCCTGCGTCTCTTTGACATACTCCTTTTTTTTTTTTTTCCAGCACTTCCTTACTTTCTGACACTATAAGATGCCCCAAGCTCATCTTTATTTTCCCCATTGCAGTCCTAGAATCAGCCATGTCTCCAAGGAGCCCTGGTTCCTTTTATTGGAGAGTGGTGTTGAAAACCGAGAGTGGTAGGTGTGCCCATTGCTACTGGGGTGTCCTTGTTTTAGGCCCTCTCAGCTGACTGAGCAACAAATACACAGTGCGTGTATTCAGCCGTCAATAATTGTTTGTGTGTGTAACAGCGTGTATCTATATGAAGCTATCCATGAGTCCATTTGATGTCTGCAACTCGATTCCCTTACCACATGGATCATTCTAGCCTCTTACCCTTGTTTATATGTAGCTTCCCACTCTAAATATGAGGCATCTGGTTCAGACCATCTGCCATCCATTTACTTAGTCATTCACTGACAGTTTACATGCCAGCAGGAGCAGAACTCTTAACCTGCACCCCTGTGGAAAACAGCATCAACTAGGTGACAGTGCTTTAGACCAGCTTATTTCCCCTTCAGTCTTGCAGACTCCTCATTTCTGAAGTTACTTAGGTCACACCTCTTTACCCCTGCCCCTTCAGTGAGATTATTTCATACATTTGTAAGGCAGTTAGATTGCTTCGTCACATTCCGCATTCCATTCTCGGATTCCCTGATCTCCTACATGATTTTTAAAATTTGCATACGTCAAGCTTCACTCTTGTACTGTAAAGTTCAGTGGGTTTTGGAAAATGTATAATGTCATGTATCCACCGTTACAGTTTCATACTGAATACTTTCACTGCCCTAAAATATCTCCTGTGCTTCACTATTCAGCCCTTTTTTTCCTCCCTCTGAACCCCTGGCAACCACTGATCTGTTTACTATCCCTATAGTTTTGCTTTTCCCGAGTATCATATATTTAGAATCATACAGTGTGTAGCCTTTTCAGATTGGCTTCTTTCATTTAACAATAGGCATTTAAGATTCATCCATGTCTTTTCATAGCATGATAGCTCATTTCTTTTTGTTGCTGAATAATGTTTTTTTTTCTGTGGATGCACTGCAGTTGATCCATTTACCTACTGAAGGAAATCTTGGTTGCTTCCAGTTTTGATAATGAATAAAGCTAAAAACATTCACATGCAGGGTTTCTTACCCCTCCCCCCCGATTTATTGAGGTATAATTGACATATAATATTATGATATGCATATATCTATTATGTATGTATTTAATGTATATAATGTGACGATTTGGACATGTTTTCAAATAAGTTGGGTAAATACCTAGGAGTGTAATTGCTGGATGCTATAGTAAGACTATAGTTAGCTGCCAGTTGTCTTCCAAAGTGGCTGTACTGTTTTACGTTTCCATCAGCAATGAATGAGCGTTAAGTTGTTCTGTATCCTTGGTAGCAATTGGTGTTATCAGGTTTATTCTTATTTTTTAGCCATTCTAATAGATGGGTAGTGGTATCTCGTTGTTTTAATGTGTAATGTATTATCTAAAAGAAACCATGGCTTTTACTTGAAATAGCATCCAGAAGTTCCTAGAAGTCCCTGATTAGAGTCTTTGTGAATCTTATTCCAGAAAGTGTGGAGACTTTGAAAATGCGGAGAACTCATATGAATCCTCAGAATGAATGCCAGCAGTTAAAATTTAGTAAGACTTTTTTTTTAAACTGATTTGAGCAGGAAAAAATGAGTGAAAAAAGAAAAAACATAGCAATACAGCAGGACCAGATAAAGGGAAGTGTGGACACTGGCAAGAAAACATTGAATTCCAGGAGGAGTGGTATAAAATTTTATGAGTCCTGGGATCTTCCTTTGACATAGTAAGAGAAATAGCCTATAGAATAGAAATAAGTTCATCTTCCATTGGAAGGGCACTAGGCAACGGCAGCCTGAAAAACCCCGGAAAATGAGCTGCGTTTGAGTCACGTATGGCAGGAAAAGGGTTAATTTCTTTAATATTTCACTAGCCTTCAGTTTGGTGGCACCTATCTTTCTCTTACCCCCATTTACTGAATCACCAAGAAGTCCTATTGAGTCCACCTCTGAAATATCACAAAGCCCCCTAGTTTATGTCATCCATTCATAATTGGATGGTGGCAACCGCCTATTCTACTCAATCTTATCCACTTCAGATCCATTTTCCTCATTGGAACCAAAATAATCTTTCAAAAACACAAAGTTAAATTCCTTAACAGCTCTTCTTCCTGTGAAAGCTGAAACTTCTTAATTTGGTTAAAAGCCTTACGTGAACTCATCCCTCCTTAATAAACTATTTATACATCAAGATACTCTCTTCCTTCTTTTTAAGTCAAGGTCCCTGATCTTTGGTGTTTCAAGAGAAGTCTAGGACACTAGATTGTAAGTTTTTGAGAGCAAAGACTGATTTTATTATGTAATTGTTCATACAGAGTACTCAAAGGTTATTAGTTGAATGAATATATATTTCATAAAATGTTTATTGTAATGCACTTAATAATAATAAGTAAAATTATCCAAATAGCTAATAGTAGGAAATTGTTAAATAAATTAGATAGAGCCGTATAATGAGCTACTATGTACTATTAAATTGTGTTTGGCCTGTATTCTCGGTCAAGTATATGCACTGTAACAAACAATAAATAAAGCTGTTTATATAGTATGATTCCAGTGTCAGACACATATGGACATAGAGATGAGTTTGGAAAAAGGGTATCAGAACATTAGTACATTAATATCTCTTGAGTATCAGGACTATTTTTGTTTCTATGCCTTTCCTGTATTTTCCAAATACTCTATAATTAATCATGGAATTGCTTATTTTTTCAAAATTCATTATAAAATATATGTTTGTATTCTATAGAAAACAAACTTATGGTTACCAAAGGGGAAAGGCGGGGGGAGGATAAATTAGGAGTTTGGGATTAACATATACACACTCCTGTATATAAAATAGATAACCAACAAGGACCTACTATATAACACAGGGAACTATACTCAATATTTTTTAATAACCTATGAGGGAAAAGAATCTGAAAATGAATATGTATTTTGAGTCTATAAAAGAACGTATATATGTATACATATATATGTTCATATATATATATGTATATTTATAACTGAATTACTGTGCTGTACACCTGAAACTAACATTGGAAAAACTTAAAATAACTGATTATTGTTTAGTGATTTGATATCATAGGATTACTTTTAACTTTGACAAAAGAAAAGTGCTAGCTTTATGTTCATGCAGTTAAAAGGTCCAATTCTAAGTAATACAGTATAGCCAAGGGAACAGAAGCAGATACAAACACCAAAAAAAAAACCACCTCGCACTCAAAAAACAATTGCTGCCTATGGAGATTCCCCAATTATATACCTGGAATGTTCTAGCCATTCTCATTTCAAATGCTATTAGATACAGTGTCCCCCCAGTAGCATTGCAAAAAATGGAAATGATAATTGCTGAATTATCACAGGTAAGAAAAAGCCAGTGCTGCCTTTACACATCTCTGTGCTACTCAAATTAGGTCATTCACAACTGAGCGAAAGCCCAGGTTTCTTTATTAAACACGGAGCCAAAAACAGATGTGAGTTAAAAGAGATCCAGAAGCAACTGTGTCATCATTTCAATGTTTTGTACTTAGTAAGCGCAGCTATCACTGTTACTCACCCTAGGTAAGAGTTTGCTCATTATTACATTTGTTTTGTATTGGCTCAGAAAACAAAACCACTGCGTGAACTTACACAAAAGCGCCATGCTTAACTGGCACCTATCAGCTATCAAGGCATTTTGCCAGTGTGCTGTTTAACTCAGGGAACAACAACAGCAAAAGAATGTATTCGTTTTGGAAGATAAAATTGTAAAAGATACTTGTGGAAGAACACCCCCGAAAGTGTCGAAACCATATATCATTCCTGCGGGAAATTAGCTTCTTAAATACCTTCTTTCTTTCAGCACTGGTAGATGCAAAGAACGCGCTCCTGAAGAACAGTAAGGAAACGATGTCTGCAGGTCCTCGTTAGGTAATTAGCTTGCTACTAGACTCAACAACAGTATCTTCTGGAAGTCCTAAAAGTACGAGAAGGGAATTACAAAATGCATTTTATTATTTATAAATATCATAAAGTATCTACTACTTTATCTTTGGGCTTTAAATCTAATACTCAATTTTAAAGAAGAATCATCAGGTTTCCCCTAAGCTGATTATGACAAAATGCTATTATTCTGCTAAAAGATACTCTTGCTGCCTGATTATCTCAGTTGATTCCATTTTTATCAATCATTGTTTCATATATTGAAGAAGAGTCAAATGATAATAGTTATAAAATCTTTTTTAGCGGACTGAAGGGTCGGCCATTTTTTTCCACTGTAACGGGTACCCAGCAGAATTTCTGGACCACAACAAATATCCGAAGCATGGATGAATAAATTAAGGAATTTATGCTGTCAGTTTGCCCTTGTCAATTCAGCTAATTAGATCATCAGACTCAATAACATTCTTAATATGTATTATGTGATTCCATGACTATAGTACTGAGTATATCATGTCTATTTAGAAATTTGAAGTGTATGTCTCCACGTGTTTATGTCATTAAGCATTTTGAATCACACAGACAATGTTAATATTCGGTGCTAGGGGCCCAGCTATCTTTATGCCATACCATATTGAATCATCTTTGTCTTCAGTTCTTCTCAGCAGTTTTTTGTTTTTTGTTTTTAAACTTTTGGGTTTATTTATTTATTTATTTATGGCTGTGTTGGGTCTTCGTTTCTGTGCGAGGGCTTTCTCTAGCTGCGGCGAGCGGGGGCCACTCTTCATCGCGGTGCGCGGGCCTCTCACTGTCGTGGCCTCTCGTTGCGGAGCACAGGCTCCAGACGCGCAGGCTCAGTAGTTGTGGCTCACGGGCCTAGTTGCTCCGCGGCATGTGGAATCTTCCCAGACCAGGGCTCGAACCCGTGTCCCCTGCATTGGCAGGCAGATTCTCAACCACTGCGCCACCAGGTAAGCCCCTTCTCAGCAGTTTTATACCTGCAAATAGGTGGTTACATAGGGAAAGCCAAAACTGATACTCTGTAATGTGAGTAATTATTTGAAGGTTTAAATTCCATTCAACAACATTTACTCAACATCTATAATGTATCAGGCCTTTTCACATACTTTATTTCATTTAGTTGCTTCAGTGACCCATGAAGGGGATATATTATCACTTACATTTTGGGGAAAATATTATCGAAGTTAAGAGAAATTAATTCAGTTGACATAGTAAGTAGCTGGGTGCGCAGCCAGTCTGAGCTTCTGTGATATCCAGTTCTGCCACCTTAGTCTGCTCCTCCTTGAAGTAATTTCAGAGGGAGTTTGGTGTAGTAAAAAATTCATGCAGTATCTTGACATGAGTCTGAATCCCTGCTTTGCTGTTTGTTCGTTCTATGACTTTGAGTAAATTATATAAACTTTTCCAGCTCATTTTCTTTTTTTTAATTTATTTGATTGAAGTATAGTTGATTTATAATGTGTTAGTTTCTGGTGTACAGCAAAGTGATTCTGTTATACATATATATATTTTTTATATTCTTTTCCATTATGGTTTATTACAGGACACTGAGTATAGTTCTCTGTGCTCTACAGTAGGAGCTTTGTTATCCATTCTATATATAATAGTTTGTATCTGCTAGTCCCAAACTCCCAATCCATCCCTCTCCCATCCCTGCCCCTGGACAGCCAGAAGTCTTGTCTCTGTGTCTGTGAATCTGTTTCTGTTTCATAGATCAGTTCACGTGTGCCGTATTTTATATTCCACCTGTAAGTGATATTATATGGTATTTGTCCTTCTCTTTCTGACTTCACTTAGTATGATAATCTCTAGGTCCATTGGTATTGCTGCAAATGGCATTACAGTACTATCTCTACTGTTAAAACATCGTTTCATTATAAAGTGTTGCTAACACATATGCAACATTAAACAGCCCCTTCTTTAGATTTGGACAGAGAAAGGGGGGATATTTCCTAGTAGAGGTGCAGTAACATCTCATATCTTCTCCCATTAAATTCTATGTAAATGTCTATAAATTGCCTGAAAGAAAATAAGCGCATTGAAAATAATATAACTTAAAGGAGGAGTAGAAGTTCATAAAAAGCAATGTTGGAAGATTAAATGTTTTGAAAACACACATAACACCTCAAAGGTGGGGGGCAGTAAAAGTGAAGAAATGAACTCTAAGCCATGAAATTCTGCCACAAAATAAAGACATTGAAACCAGCAGAGAATCCAGATCTTTACTCCAGGAGACAAAAGAGTAAAACATGCGGTAAAGCAAAACAATATGGGGTTAAAAAAAAACACTAGAGAAAGAAAACTACTCTAGAAATTATTAAAGTGACACAGAATGGGAAATTAAATCAGTGAAATAGAAGGTAAAGTCCTGACACAACTGGAGAATGTGGGAAAACTTGTTAAAAAGATAGAGTAGGTGACAGATCATGTAGGACCCAAAGAAAAAAGTACAGCAGTCCAAACCAAGTATACTGGTTTCCAAAGTGACAGAAAGTATGGCACATACTAAATTGCTAAGTATTTCCAAAGTAGAAACAGGAATTGAGTTTTCAATTTGAGAGACATTATAGACTACCAAGAAAAAGATGAAAAACACAAACTAATACAGAGAGAATTATTTACAAAGTTCATTAGGGGAACATTGATATATGGTGTAAATTGAAAAATGTGCATTGTGTGTAAGTCAACTCTTTTGGATGTTTCCCCTATTAACTGAAGGTCATGATACGTGTGTGTGTGTGTGTGTGTGTGTATATATATATGCACACACACACATATATATACATACACACATATATATGTGTATGTATATATATACACATATAATACATACATATATGCATATATGAATTTCACTAAGTGATATATACTTGTGTAAATAAGTTACATATATATTTCCAGTATTATTTTACTGAAATAAATTGATGTTAAAGAAATGAAAAATTCACCTAAATGTTTCTCCACAGTTTCAGGATCACTTATTCTTGAATGGAGGGCTGTGGCATTGCTGTGGAAATGTATGAATTATGACAATTAGTTATCCAGACAACTTGTATAAAGATACCATTCATTATATAAGCACTGGAGGGAACAAATGAATATTTAAATAAAGCAAAACTGTAATTTAACAGTATCTTAAACTTAATGCTCAACAGTAGGTCAGTCTTATAATAAGGAAAAAAAAGTGAAAATACAACATGTTATTGTTATGGTCTGAATGTGTCCTCCAAAATCCATATGTCGAACACCCCCCCCTCCAATAATGTGATGGTAGTAAGAGGTTTTGGGTGGTGATTAGGCTTAGATGAGGTCATAAGATCTCTTATAAGGATTAGTGCCCTTGTAATAGTCGCTAGAGAGCTTGCTCCGTTCTGCTCTCTGCCTTGTTCTGATACAGTGAGAAGATGGTCATCCATGAGCCAGGAAGTGTGCTCTTACCAGACAGCGGATCTGCTGGGACCTTGATCTTGGACTTCCAGCCTCCAGAATTGTATCAAATGAATGTTTGTTGAAAGTCACTCAGTCTTTGGTATTTAGTTGCAATAGCCTGAACTAAGTCACCAAAAGGGATTTGATAATGGCATAAAACAAGCAAATTTCTTCTGCATGATCGTCTGTAAAATCATATGGTAAATTAGAAGAGCTAATAGTGACTAAAATATGAAGTAAGTGGTAAAAACTTTAGTCCAGTGGGATGTGTGATCTACATAAAGAAAACTAAGAAGTTTTATTTGAAAATATGTGTAATCTTTTTTGTTTAGTAATGTTTTCTGGTGATCTATACCGTTTGATTTTGTACCCACGTATTCTATGCTCCTATTATGTGCCTTGAAGAAAAGGTAGAATATAGTGTTTAGGAAATACTTCTTGATTGAATGAATGGCGGCTCTGAATCAAGACCCCTCTTTCCAGTGGATGCCATTTCCGCTCCAAACTACATGGGTTCATCCATCTTTGAATTCCTTGGAACACATTTACTTGTAGCACACTTTTAGTTAATTCAAGAACTAGTTATATATAGTTGCTAGTGAATTATCCTCCTTAATAATAATGATAAAAATTACAGGTACCTCCGTTTAGGAAAGTGTTACAAAATGGAGATCTCACATATTTAAATTTTATATAGTTGTGTTGACACCAGAGCTTGTTTATTAGGGAAGAATTGCATCTTCACTGATCATGTAATCAACTTGAAATGTGCAACGTGCAGTGATAGTTTCAATGCGTTTAGTGCAAAATTCCTCAGGTAACAATGATAAAAAATGAAATGCATGAGGGGAAGCTAACAAACTTAGATTTGAATGATGTTATTAATATTTTAATGGTTTCTCAATGGTTTAAGAGTATATGGGTTTAAAAAAAAAACTTTTTTGAGGATAAGATTATTTTTCTGTGGTAATGCATTTCCAAAATATAAGCCAGCTTGAAAATATGTTGTCCAGTTTCTCAGGAATATCTATCCTAAATTGAAGACAACCTCTTTTGAATTTTATGGATGAGAAGTATTTTTTTAATTTGACCTCTTCCTCTGAATCATTCTCGAAAATCCTCTATTTCAATATAAATGTCTCCTCCGGATTCTTCTGGGTAAATAATTTATATTCTAGCCTCATTTGCCATTTGAATCTGCATACAAAGTGCTGTTACCCATATTTGTCAGTGATATTCTAATTAGTGTACATATTTATGATGTATTGCTTCATGAAAATATTGAATTATAAACATAATTTTCTACTTAATTGAATATATTAGGATAATGTGTTTCATAATTCATATCACCCAGAAATGCTCCTTTGGAATGGTTTTACATTATTATTATTATTTACAAATAAACGCTAGTACATTGAAGATTTTACAAATTAGTAAATTGTGGTTTATAAAGGTTAACTTACTCAAAGAACACTCAACAAGGAAAAAAAAATATTGAAAAAGCAAGATTCAGCCTTAGGTAGTTCAGAATTCTGAGCTAGCATTCTTATTTATGAATGAAACTGCCTGCAATCTCCCTCAAATTCTGAAATAATATCTGTACCGTGAGAGGTACAAACATTTTCTAAATGATTTACACTACATTATATATGCTGTGTATAATGTATTCAGTAAGTTTTAATGCAAAGCCTTTTCAAGCAAAACTTTTCCTGCTGAATACTTGCTGCAGAATAATGTTTACACCTATATAAATTATCTACATTTTAGAAAATGTTGTCAAAGCATGTGGTGTTACTTTACACTTTACACACACACACACACACACACTCACAAACCAGCAGTTATCAGAAGAACGGAAAGATTCTAATATACAAGAAAATGGTTCCCAGTATAAGAAAGTTATATTTAAAATATTTAATGAAGTACATTCATATCTTGGTTTGAAGAAACATAAGCCATTGAAACACTTTCTCTTTTCACTTTTGCTCTGTGGTACATTGAAACTGCATCCAGAGTTAAATAAAAGTTACTTAAAACATACAGGAAAAATAGAATGTTGCATTTTTGCATGGTTACTGATGGGGGAAAGGCAACGCATGAGACCATCTTTTTTTTTAAATAAGTCTAGCAACTGTGCTTATAAATTAAATTGTTAAAATGAATTGATACAGGAAAATAATTAAAATTTAAATCTATTGTTAGATAATCTTACATTTCTAGGGTACTAGCAAATATTTATTGCCAAGCATATTTTGAAACAGTCTATTATTTTCATAATTGTTTAAAAAAATTCCACATGTAGAAATATGATTATAGACATTTTTATTTAAATTATTCAGATAAATAATGTGGAGATGTAAGTTTAGAGATGAGTTACTTGAGAACAGCATATTTAATACTGAACATTTAATTTGGGATAGTATGCTTACAAGTGATTATTAAATAAAATATTTATACAATTTATGTTTGATCATAAAGTTATCCTATAATAACGATACCACTGAACCCTCAATCTTGAGATACGTTCAAAATGAAGGAAAAAAATAATCCTTCTTATCCTTTTCCCATTCTGATAGCCCTGGCTGGGGACCAGGACCTTTTGTCAGTCCAGATGCGGCGTGGCCCGGGTGCAGGGCTGTGACAATGACAGGAATGCAGTGTCCCTAGTGCCCTGTGACTGCAGTCAGGCTACTCCAGCTGAAATGATCAAGGATCATTTATTCAATTGCAGCAGTGAACGGAGGGGACTTTTAAAACTCTTTTCACAGTTGTTTCATCAAGAGAGCTCATTTAGGAAAAATATTTGCAACATCAATCTATATTAAAATTTTTCTTCTCAGTTAATTTTGCCTTTTTTAGGATCTTTAATCACTCTTTTTCTGGTTTATTTGCTTTTTGACTACTCTTGGTAATGAGATAAATGCAGACACAACCCAGTGCGTGGGGAGGCCTTGGTTCCGTAAAAGACTTTAGTCCAGTGCTAAGTCAAAGAAAAAAATAGATAATAGTTACAAACTTGTCTTTGGTAGTTTGCATTTTAAGTTTCACCAACTGCAGTATCACTAAATCTGCTCTTTTTGCTAGGAGTTTTCGGTAATTTCTATAGGTATTTAATTTTAGCAGCCATTTGTTTTTCTACTGAACTATTCTGTTACAAAAATATAAGTAAATGCATTGTATAAATCAACGTTTATAGTTTTCATATGGATTTTTGTGGCACTTGACTATTTGAAGAATGAAACCATCCTACAAACGGCCCTAATACATATGGTTTTAAGTACAGTATTTCAGTTTTTAAAAAAGGTTGGGCTCATTACCTTGAAAACTGGCAAATGTTTATGCTTAAAAATGTTGAAGGAAAGCAGTAAGAAGTAAATTAAGCGGTTCACAGTGTGAGACAGGGTTTTCACAATGCTGTGGCTACGGAAGGACCAGCTGCCTGTTACTTGGGAATTCTCTTTTGGTAGGGATTATGCTGAAATACCACTGCAGATGAAAGCCCTCTCAGTCAAGGCTGGAGGGGAAGAACATGCCCCGCAGTGTGCCCTGTTCAGAATAAAATAGCATAAAAATAATTTCTAAGGAAGTAATTGGACTGGATTGGACCTCAGGTGTGTGGGCAGAAACCTGGCGTATGTGTGGGTTGGCGGAAGAGTGGCCCCCAATGATATCCACGTCCTAGTCCTAGGAAACTGAATATGTGATGTTACATGGCCAAGGGCGCTAGGGTTGCAGTGAATGAATGTTGCTAAACAACCAATGATTGATCATGGGAGGAAGCAGCTGACCTTGAGAGGGGGCGATGAACCTGAATTACCTGGTGGGTCTGAAGATGAGAACTTGTCCCGGCTGTGGTCAAAGGGAGAGGTGACTGGAAGAAACAGAGGACTCGACCTGCCCTGGCGGGCTTTGAAGGTAGAGGGAGGGGCCAGGAACCAAGGAAGGTGGGCAGCCTCTAGGAGCTGGAAAAGGCAGGGAACCAGATTCTCCCCAGAGCTTCCAGAAGATAACGCAGCTTTGCTGGCCCCTTGATGTAGCCTGCTGAGACCTGTGCTGGCCTTCTGCCCTGAAGAGCTGTAAGGTAATAACTGTGTGGCGTTGGAAGCCACAGAGGCTGTGGTAAAAATTTTCCATCAGCAGTAAAAAATCTAAAAGGTGAGGTTGAAATGTCAGACCTTCCATGCTGAATTGTTCCTTCCTGTAAAGGAATAACATTTTGCATGTTAAGAAATTGCATTCTCCTTCCTGAGACATCTTGGCCTCCTTCCTCTTCAGCTGTCATGTGCCACCAGCCACTGCTGTCTTGCCTTCCACATTCTGAATCCGTCTCAGATCAGTTTGGTTCTTTCCATCCCCCTTGCTTTTCTTCTACCCCTGCCGTTCCGCTTTGAATCTAGATCTGGAAGCCACCTCCTAGCTGGTCTCCATTCTCTAGTTTCACCCTTGCCTTTGAGAGACCCATTAAATCTAGGGTCACGAGCCCTAAATCCCACTTGACCTTGTCAGTTCTCTTCAGGGAAAACTGCTCAGTGGGTTCTCATTACTCATAGGATAAAATCGCATCTCCTTCAAGCTTGGTAAATCTTGCTTTCAGACTTTAATTTCTTTGTGGTTTGTATCCTCACCTGTTGGTTTGGTGACTCCTCTTTCTTTCTTCAGTGCTCCACTTAAGTGTCTCTTCCTCCAGAGACCTTCTTTGACCTTCTAAACAAAGGTGAACTTGGCATCTGCTACCTCTGCCTAACTCCCCGCAGTGGTGGGCATTCAAGTTTACCTGGGTGCCACTGGATTCACAGCCCTTCGTGAATTATCTAGCCTGGTAGGCTCACTCTGTATTTGTTTCAAAATTGAATGAGTTAATGCATAAATAAATGGATATTTATTATCCCTGAAGCATATTTTAATTTATTGTTTTTTTCACCCCATTGCATGATGTTGTGAAAAGAGAGAAGTAAAAAATACATGAGAAAACATGAGGCTGGTGAGGACAAATACAGTAGTATTTGGAAAAAGAATAATAGTAAATTTGTTTTCTATGGGGCTTATAACATGAGTTTTCTTGTGTTGAGCCTACTAATAATGAATACAAAAGTTTAAACCATTACAGATGCAAAAGGGCATCCAAGTAAATATTCCTGACCCAGGAAGACTTGGAGCCTCGCAAATGGGGAAAACTCACCTGCCTGGGTCCTAAGAAGCATTCATTTCATTTCCCGTCAATCACTCATACACTGGAGAAAAGGAGGTCCAAAATCTAATTTTGTAACTGACTGGTGTTTATAATTCTTGCTCTCCCTACTGCTTTACAAGTTATTGTCTTTCAATTCTGTTGGAAAATCAGCATTCCTCGTGGACAAAGATGTTTAAGCACGCTTTCATATTGTAAATTAATTCTAAATACTTAAAAAATATCCCAAACAGAGATGAGTGTACAGATGACAAAGCAAACCAAAGAGAGAAACACACACAGCAAGACTCCAATCCTCTCATTGATCTAAGCCTCCTCTCATCTCTTCCAGCATGGAACATCTGTCTGCACAATTTAGCACCTAATTACACAGCGCCTCGTATCAGTAGCTGTTGCATTTCAGGTTCACAAACTATTTTTTCTAAGTTTGGCTCGGTTACTACATTTTCAATGGACTGATTGAAAAACTGTAAACCCAATGGATGTATTAAAATACGGTGAGAAATGATAGTGCTTAGTAATTTTGAGGACTTCAGTTGGCGTTTTTGCTCATCCCTTTTCCAGAAGAAAAACACTTTGGGAAACAGAATTAATATTGAAAGCTTGACTGTGAATAAAGATGAAGAGAATGTTGACTTAGACCCCAGGTGGGATTGCCTGGTGTGTTGACATGTAGCAGGTGGACGGCTTCCCCGCGAGCAGCCAGAGAGGGTGGAGGGAACCACAAACCATCGAGCTTCATACCTTTTCCCATATTCCTTATCAGTCAATTTAAAATAATTTTACGCCATGAGTATTGGAGTCAAGGTGAAACTAACACTATTTCAACAAAAACTTGCTTGTGGGAAGAAAAACCTAGGAATAGCCCCAGTGTTAGAAGGGAAACATTTGCGAGTAATTGTATAGGGACAGAGAGACAATAGGATTGGCTGATGGATTGGATACTCTGTTAGTTTGCCAGGGATGCTGTAACAACGTACCACACACTAGGTGGCTTCAGACAACAGAAGTTCATTTTCTTATGGTTTTGGAAGCCAGAAGTCTGAAATCAAGGTGTCAGCAGGGCACTGCTCTCTCTGAAAGCAATAGGGAAGGATCTGTTCCAGGCTCTTCTCCCAGCTTCTGGTAGTTCCTTGGCTGGTGGCAGCATAACTCCAGTGTTCACATGGCATTCTCGCTGTGTGTGTCTGTGTCCAATTTCCCCTTTTCATAAGGATCATATTGGATGGGGGGCTCACCCTACTCCAATACGACCTCCTGTTAATTTCATGTGCAATGACCCTATTTCCAAATAAGGTCACATTCTGAGATATTGGGGGTTAGGACCTGAACCTATGAATTTGGGGGAGGACACAGTTTCACCCATAACCAATACTGTATGTGAAAATAGAGAGTCAAAAATGAGGCAACTAGAAGAATAGAATTGCCCTTCGATGGGAAAGGGAAGACTGAGAGGACCAGATATATGGGGGAAATCAGATGTAGGGCCCTGGAAAAATGGATTTTGATGGGTCTATGCGAAGAGTGTATGTTTAGAGTGAGGATTGGGGAGTCCCATAAACCAATAAAACAATAAATGACAAAATATTTAATTCTCTCTGTCTTGAAATTTATATCAATAATGCTTGTGTGGAGAAAAATATATTGATTGCATAAGATAATTTTTAACTATCCAAAGCATTTATCATTTTTCTTAATGTGCATCAAGGGGTAATCATCATATGTATTAAAGAGTTATGCAAATGTGGACTGGTGTTTTTTTTTTTTTCCTAAATAAATGTATCTTATGCATTTTATCCCTGAGTTAGTTTATCATTTCCAGTCTTCGCTGGCAAGAGTTTATGGGCTGTGAATGGGATTTGGCAAGGAAGCCTTCCTTAGGGAATGAGGAAATGGAAAGCAGAATAGAAGCATTGTGCACTGCTAGAAGATTTTTCTTTTAAGCGGACATTGCTGTTTTATTGGTGGAAGTAACCATGGAATTTGATAATTAAAAGAAAGAATAAGCAAAATTCCAGGCAACAAGAAGTGAGACTTTTATAAGAAGCCATGTCAAGCATGAATAATATCTTGAACACTCAATTCATTGGCCTTGATATACTTCCTCTTAGACCCCTGCTGTAATCATATTTAAATTTCTAAAAGCTTTCATGCTCACACAAAAGGAGACAGGGAAGAAGTGTCTCAGGACTTTTTCTCTCTCTTATAGTAGCAGGCCATGTGATAATAAAATATTCATGTATTCTTTCAGTTAACCAATATTTCTGAATTATTTGGAAATGGAAAGTAAAACATAAGGATCACAGCTAATTTGATAGTCATACATTTGTGCTAATAATTATCAATGATAGATTTTTAATATCTACACATTTAGACAATTGAAAGATATGTGCATATATGTTATAAAGAAAATTGAATCTTGGTATCTATATCAGTCAGCATTGCTCAACAATTTTTGAGGGTAGAACATTGCAATAATTATTATCTGTCCTTCCTAACTATGTAATTAGAGCATTGAGTTTGGCAGGAGGTCTCTCATTTAAATTGATGATCATCGGAGAATAAAAACTTTTAGACTGCATGGTCTGGAAAAGAGAAAAGAGAATTGGTGGTGAGAAATCCTGGTTTTGTTCCCAGATTTAGAATAGCTCCATCATATGACTTGGAGAGCAAGTCAATTAATTCTATTTGTAGAGTGTTAAATGCAGTCACCCACTTTCTTGGCATGGTATCCACATCTTTGATCTTGTTTGACCAGAGTGAAACCAGCATGACTACATTTTGCATGCCTAGACTATCTGATCAGATAGAGTAATGATCCATGTAGCCTTAGTCATCAGTCAGGAAATAGGGAATGATGAGGAAGATGAAATTCTGAAGGTTGGGATTGGCACGATCCAAGAAAGGTACAGAGCTCAAGTTTTAGCAGGAATGAATTGATGGGACAAATGTGAGTTACCAGGCAAGAAAGAGTCTCAGTGCCCAAGATGCTTTTTCGTGAACCACTTTCCTGGCAAAATTACATAGGGGATTATGACTTGTTTAGTGTTACTGTGCCCACAAGAAATTGTGCTTTATGGCAACATTTACTAGACACATTATCAAATATATTCTAGCAATTAACACTGTAGCCATTACCCAATGAATTAATGAGTATCTGATATAACTTTGGTAACTCTTTACCCCGGTTCACCATTATGATAAATGGCCGTATTCTTTGCCCCCTTCTAGCCGTGTCCACTTGTGTTCTGCTTGGTGCACAGTTCAGAACATGTTCCTATTTTCATCCTAGCTCGAATAACATTTGACTTAATATCAACACTTTTTTGTTACCGGTGCTGTACCATCTTCCTCTTGGTTTATTCCTTTGACAACCTGAAACTCCATCCGTTCCCGGGTTCTGATCCACAAGATACTCCTAGGGCTGCCATAACAAAGTAACTCCAAATGGGCGGCTTAAACAGCAGAGATTTATTATCTTAGACTTCTGGAGGCTAGGAAAGTGAAATCAAGGTGTAGGCAGAGCCACACTCCCTCCAAAGCTTCTAGAGGAGGAGCCTTCCTTGCCTCTTCCAGCCTCTGGTGGACCCAGGTGTTCCTTTGCTTGTAGATGCATCATTCCAGTGTCTGCCTCTCTCGTCACCTGGCGTTCTCCCGGTGTGCTGTTGTCTTCACTTCATCTTCCTTCTTTTTATAAGCATACCTGTCATATTGGACTAAGAGCCCACCTTACTCCAGTGTGACCTCATCCTAACTCATTGTATCTGCAAAGGTTCTCTTTCCGAATAAGGTAACATTCACAATCACTGCAGGTGGGATGCCCCTCAACACATCATCTTGGGGGACACGATTTAACTCAAACGTCGCTTT
Organism: Eubalaena glacialis; assembly: GCF_028564815.1. Classification (NCBI taxonomy): domain Eukaryota; kingdom Metazoa; phylum Chordata; class Mammalia; order Artiodactyla; family Balaenidae; genus Eubalaena; species Eubalaena glacialis. The sequence continues at coordinate 10,132,942 of NC_083719.1, read as the reverse complement.
TTTGAGTGATATTTGTGCATTTCCTGTGTAAACCCTGTGCATCGCTTGACATGCTAATTAAGGCTGACATATCCAAAGAAACAAATGCTATGTCCCTGTTGGTCAAGGAAAATCATCACAGTCACTATTTATAGAAAATCCTGTATATACCAGATACTCTATGAGGATTAACTTATTCAGTGCTTTCAGCAGCATGCAGGTAGGTATATTCATTTTACAGAGGAGAAGTAGGTCTCGTCTCACACGATAATCATGGGCCACATCAGATCTGACTCAAAAGTTGGTGGTTATTCTGCAACTGTATGACACTGCCCTCAACCCAGAGGGCTTATTAAAGTGTTCTTTGAACAGGCAGTGATAAGCATATGGTGGGCACTAAGTGGGTGAAACGTAATCTGGGTCAGGGAAACGGAAAGGGTGTCAAGCCAGTGACACAATGTAATTCGAGTTGATTAACCAAGGGAAGGTTATTTTAGAGAAATTTAGTGTTGTATAAGCAATACAGGACCCCAATACCCAAACCAGAAATGGGTGAAATTATAATTATAAATTATTATATATAATAAATTATATAAATTATTATTATATATAAATTATTGTATATAATAAATTATAATTATAAGTGAAATTATAGCTCAACTTCACTTTTAAGCATTGGAGCAAAAACCTTAAATAAAATTCAGTCATATAAATGTGAAAGGATCATAGCAAATTGAGTTTTATTTCAGATGTGCAAGGATAGCTCAATATTAGAAAACTAAATAATGAAACCTAGCATATTAATATTAATCAGAAGATAAGCCTGTGGCCATGTCCACAGATGCCTAATATGCATTTGATAAAGTATAATACCCTGTCATAATGAAAAAATAATTATTTTAGGAGAATAACATAGACAGGAAGGTCTTTAACTTCTTGAGTTAACAGTCAGAAATATCATATTTAGGAGTGCAGTTGGAGTACTTCCATAAAAATATGGAATATTATGCCTTCTATCACCTGTAATATTCAGCATTATACTTGAGATATTAGGCAATCTTAAACATAAGGGTTAAAAGGATGGGGAAGCAAGAGACAGGCCATCATATTTGTAGAAGCCACAGTCATGTACCTAGAAGACACAAGGGAATAACTAACAAGCTATTATCACTAATAAAGTGAGTCCATGCTATCCAGATCCAATCTCAAAACACAAAAAATCAATAGTTTTCCTACATACCAGCCATAAATAACTAGAACATGTAAAATGGTATGAAGTCCCTTCTACAAAAATAATAAAAGCATAAGATATAGGTAAAATCCTCACAAAAACATGCAAAACTTATTGGGAGAAAAATATTAAATTTCATAAAAGTCCATAACAAAGACCAGAGGAGAAGGAGGATATGTATCAGATTCATGAATGACAAGACTCACTATAGAATCCTTGCATATAAAAGAGAGAATTCTTTCTAGTATACAAATTCAATGCTCCTCCATTCGAAAACTCCAGGATTTTTCAGAAGTGGGAAAAAATTGATTCAAAAAATCACATGTAAATAAAAATGAATAAAACAATCCAAGACAATTAAAAAATAGTCATAATGATAATAAGACAAAGTAAGCACAGGCACTTTTTTTTTACATGAATAACCTCGTTAAGTCCTTAAAAAAATAATATAAAGACTAGAGGTAGACTTCTACATATGTAACAATTTCATATATAGGAGGGAGAGAAAGAAGAGACTGTTTCTATCAGTGCTCTTGCCTGAATGAGGTATCATTGGCTCTCTGTATGGAAAAATGAAGTAAAACTAGATTTCTGCCTGCACACTATAAAAAAACATAAATTCGGGGTAAAGGCCTAACTGTTTTTTTTTAAGTTACTTTTAAAAAAAATTTTTTTTTAATTTATTTATTTTTGGCTGCATTGGGTCTTTATTGCTGCGCGCGGGCTTTCTCTAGTTGCGGCGAGCGGGGGCTACTCTTAGTTGTGGTGCGTGGGCTTCTCACTGTGGTGGCCTCTCTTGTTGTGGAGCACGGGCTCTAGGCGCACGGGCTTCAGTAGTTGTGGCACGCAGGCTCCGTAGTTGTGGCTCGCAGGCTCTAGAGCGCAGGCTCAGTAGTTGTGGCACACGGGCTCAGTAGTTGTGGCTCGCAGGCTGTAGAGCACAGGCTCAGTAGTTGTGGCATGTGGGCTCAGTAGTTGTGGCTCGCAGGCTCTAGAGCACAGGCTCAGTAGTTGTGGCTCGCAGGCTCAGTAGTTGTGGCTCGTGGGCTCTAGAGCGCAGGCTCAGCAGTTGTGGAGCACAGGCTTAGTTGCTCCCCAGCATGTGGGATCTTCCCGGACCAGGGCTCGAACCTGTGTCCCCTGCATTAGCAGGCGGACTCTCAACCACTGCGCCACCAGGGAAGCCCCTAACTGTTTTAAGAGGATAAAATAATAGGTAAAGTCATGGAAATGTTTGTTAACGTTGCATATTTAATGTCCTTATGGTCATTAAACATGAAATGGACAACACAATCAAGGATTGAGAAATTTAACCATGTCGATCCTTAAATCTTGTGGAGAGAGAAAAAAATGTCTTCATAACTAAGGTTAAAAGTCAAGGGACATGCAAATTAAAACAATACCGAGATACCACAACTCATCTATTAGAATGGCCAAAATACAAAATACTGGTGATAGCAAATTTTGGTGAAGCTGTGGAGTAGCAGGAACTCTCTTTTATTGCTGAAGGGAATGCAAAATGGTGCAGTCACTTTGAAAGACAGTTTGTCAGTTTCTTACAAAACTAAATATAGCCATACCATATGATCCAGCATGTGCTCCTTGGTGTTTACCCAAAGGAGTTGAAAACAGCTCCACACAAAAACCTGCACACGGAAATATGCAGCTGTATCCATAATTGCCAAAACTTGGAAGCAACCAAGATGTCCTTCAGTAGGTGAATGGGTAAATTAATTATGGTACAGCCAGACAATGGAACATTATTCAACACTGAAAAGAAATGACCTATCAAGCCATAAAAAGACATGGAGGAAACTTAAATGCATATTACTACGTGAAAGAAGCCAATCTGAAAAAGCTGTACTGTATGATTTCAACTTGATGTCCTGGAAAAGGCAGAACCATGGAGACAGTAAAAAGATCAGTGCTTGCTAGGGGTTGGGGGAGGGAGGGATGAATAGGTGGAGCACAGAGGATTCTTAGGGCAGGGAAAATACTCTGTGTGATACCATAGTAATGGATACATATAATAATATATTTGTCCAAACGCAGAGAATGTGTAACATAGAGACTAAGCCATAAGATAAACTATGGACATGGGCTGATTATGATGTGTCAATGTAGATTCATCTGTTGTAACAAACGTAGTGCTTTGGTGGAGGATGTTATAATGCGGGAGACTCTGCATGTGTTGGGTGGGTGATATTGGAAATCTCTGTACTTTTCCCTCACTTTTGCTGTGAACCTTAAACCTCTCTAAAAAATTAATTCTTAATACAAAAAAGCCAAGGGACTGATGGGAATACACACTTATAAAAGCAAAGAATGAATACCGTGAATATGTAAAGAACTCCCATGAATGAATTTTCAAAAGTCACATACACTAATAGAAAGGAAACAGAGATGGGCAATACACATAAGAAGAGACGCTCAACCTTGCTTGCACTCTGAAAGTGCAAATTAGAAGGAAATACAGTTTTCACCCATCGAGTTGATGGTAATTAATGTTGGGTAGTATAATGATTAGCTAAAGGTGTGGGAACTCTGGGACTCAAGCTGAAGAGCAACTGCTTGGGAGGGCACTTTGGCAAGATTATGTTAAATTTGACATCTGCATCACTCATGCTCCAGCAATTCTGCGTCTTTGTCTCTTTCCTGTATCCGTGATTCTAAAAGTGTATCCCCATTCTCGCAGCATCAGCACCACTTGGGATAATATCAAAAATGCAGAGTTTCCAGCCCCACCCTGGGTATACCCAATCCGCAATTAATGGTTCAGCAGGTCCTCCAGGTGATCCAAATGCCAAAATTTGACAAGCAGGATGAGGGCCGTTATTAGGGAAATAATAAGGGATGACAGAGCCATGCAGTGGAACACTAAAGGCTATAATTAAGCAAATATGGGATAGATCTGTAAGTCTTGCTATGCCAAGTTATATTGTTTCCACAATGCAAGCTATAGAACAGGACGTGAAGAGTAGCCATTTATGCAAGTGGTTCAGGTAAGACTTGAGTCTTGAGGATTAACCAAGATGGCGGAGTAGAAGGACGTGCTCTCACTCCCTCTTGCGAGAGCACCAGAATCACAACTGGCTGCTGGACAATCATCGACAGGAAGACACTGGACTTCACCTAGGAGGATACCCCACGTCCAAGGACAGAGGAGAAGCCACAGTGAGACGGTAGGAGGGGCGCAATCAGAGTAAAATCAAATCCCATAACTGCTGGGTGGGTGACTCACAGACTGGCGAGCACTTATACCACAGAAGTCCACCCACTGGAGTGAACGTTCTGAGCCCCACGTCAGGCTTCCCAACCTGGGGGTCCGGCAACGGGAGGAGGAATTCATAGAGAATCAGACTTTGAAGCCTAGTGGGAATTGATTGCAGGACTTCGACAGGACTGGGGGAAACAGAGACCCCACTCTTGGAGGGCGCACACAAAATAGTTTGTGCATCGGGACCCAGGGGAAGGAGCAGTGACCCTGGGGGAGACTGAACCAGACATAACTGCTGGTGTTGGGGGGTCTCCTGCAGAGGCGGGGGCTGGCTCTGTTTCACCGTGGGGACAAGGACACTGGCAGCGGAGGTTTTGGGAAGTACTCCTTGGCGTGAGCCCTCCCAGAGTCTGCCATTAGCCCCACCAAAGAGCCCGGGTAGGCTCCAGTGTTGGGTTGCCTCAGGCAAAACAACCAACAGGGAGGGAACCCAGCCCCACCCAGCAACAGTCAAGTGGATTAAAGTTTTACGGAGCTCTGACCGCCACAGCAACAGTCAGCTCTACCCACCTCCAGAGCCTCCCATCAAGCCTCTTAGATAGCCTCAACCACCAGAGGGCAGACAGCAGAAGCAAGAAAAACTACAGTCCTGCAGCCTGTGGAACAGAAACCACATTTACAGAAAGATAGACAAGATGAAAAGGCAGAGGGCTATATACCAGATGAAGGAACAAGAAAAAACCCCAGAAAAACAACTAAATGAAGTGGAGATAGGCAACCTTCCAGAAAAAGAATTCAGAATAATGATAGTGAAGATGATCCAGGACCTTGGAATAAGAATGGAGGCAAAGATTGAGAAGATGCAAGAAATGATTAACAAAGACCTAGAAGAATTAAAGAACAAACAAACAGAGATGACCAATACAATAACTGAAATGAAAACGACACTAGAAGGAATCAATAGTAGAATAACTGAGGCAGAAGAACGGATAAGTGACCTGGAAGACAGAATGGTGGAATTCACTGCTGCGGAACAGACTAAAGAAAAAAGAATGAAAAGAAATGAAGACAGCCTAAGAGACCTCTGGGACAACATTAAACACAACAACATTCGCATTATAGGGGTCCCAGAAGGAGAAGAGAGAGATAAAGGACCAGAGAAAATATTTGAAGAGATTATAGTCGAAAACTTCCCTAACGTGGGAAAGGAAATAGCCACCCAAGTCCAGGAAGTGCAGAGAGTCCCATACAGGATAAACCCAAGGAGAAGCACGCCGAGACACATAGTAATCAAAGTGGCAAAAATTAAAGACAAAGAAAAATTATTGAAAGCAGCAAGGGAAAAACGACAAATAACATACAAGGGAACTCCCATAAGGTTAACAGCTGATTTCTCAGCAGAAACTCTACAAGCCAGAAGGGAGTGGCATGATATACTTAAAGTGATGAAAGGGAAGAACCTACAACCAAGATTACTCTACCCGGCAAGGATCTCATTTAGATTTGATGGAGAAATCAAAAGCTTTACAGACAAGCAAAAGCTAAGAGAATTCAGCACCACCAAACCAGCTCTACAACAAATGTTAAAGGAACTTCTCTAAGTGGGAAACACAAGAGAAGAAAAGGACCTACAAAAACAAACCCAAAACAATTAAGAAAATGGTCATAGGAACATACATATCGATAATTACCTTAAATGTGAATGGATTAAATGCTCCAGCCAAAAGACACAGGCTTGCTGAATGGATACAAAAACAAGACCCATATATATGTTGTCTACAAGAGACCCACTTTAGACCTAGGGACACATACAGACTGAAAGTGAGGGGATGGAAAAAGATATTCCATGCAAATGGAAATCAAAAGAAAGCTGGAGTAGCTATACTCATATCAGATAAAATAGACTTTAAAATAAAGAATGTTACAAGAGACAAGGAAGGACACTACATAATGATCAAGGGATCAATCCAAGTTTGTTGTGGTCATCCATGTACAATGCTTGGTGTCAGTCTATTTATCTCTTGTAAAAATAAAATACAGTGTGTGTGTGAAAAAAATAAATAAATAAAAAAATAAAAAAATAAAAAAAAAAGACTTGAGTCTTACCTCAAATGATTCCATTTCTTACGAAGGAGAAAGTATTACGTGTTATGTATGTACATTAAAATGAACAACAACAAAAGGTCTTCCCGAGAGTGACTAGCCCAGCGTATACCAAATAGAATTCACCATCGCCAAGTGGGCCATGTCTGGCATGGTCTCCAAATTGAGGTATGCCCAAACTATACAGTACACCTTGGGCTCTTGGAGAATACATTAGATATTCTGCTTAAATATGCAGTTTTGGGCTTCCCTGGTGGTGCAGTGGTTAAGAATCCGCCTGCCAATGCAGGGGACACGGGTTCGGGCCCTGGCCCAGGAAGATCCCACATGCCGCAGAGCAACTAAGCCCGTGCACCACAACTGCTGAGCCTGCACTCTAGAGCTCGTGAGCCACAACTACTGAGCCCGTGTGCCACAACTACTGAAGCCCGCATGCCTAGAGCTCGTGCTCTGCAACAAGAGAAGCCACTGCAATGAGAAGCCCGCACACCACAACGAAGAGTAGCCCCCGCTCACCGCAACTAGAGAAAGCCCGCGTGCAGCAACAAAGACCCAACACAGCCAAAAATAAATAAATAAATTTATAAAAAAAAGAAAATTAAAAAAAAATGCAGTTTTTATATCCTGAAACAAGAAAAAACATTGAATTTTATAAGTTTTCATAATGGGATGACAAAGGGGCCTTTGTTCTGTACGTCAGATGGTTGTCTGCTATTTGTAGTACACGTGATAAACTGAGGGAAGAGTTGCTATTCCACCGTGCGATAATGTACATCTGTGATTTTTCATTGTCTTCGGTTTATTCGGTTTAAAAGGTTAATGGAACATGTTCTTTTAATATCACAGAAACTTGATGATACTTTGTAATGGCTAGTGAGGGTAAAAAAAAATTTGTATTCGATGTTCACAGGTTAAATGATCACTGATGGGAAAAGTTGCAACCTTCACATTTCCCAAAGGAAAAGGTTTCAAGTTTTCCTGAATTTTTCTGTGATGACAGCTGGCTGTCAGAAATATACTGCATATTTGAAAAGAATACACATTTAAAAAGTGGATATTTAAAAGTGGCCCTTAAAAAGTGAAGAGTAAGTTAAATGCTTTTATAAGTGTGTCATTGCTCTGGAAAGAGCATTTTGAATGTTTGAAAGGACTTAGAATGTTTGATTAATCATTACATGATTTTGTTGCTAAAATCATGTAAGCCATCATGTATTTTTTTTCGTATTTGCTCACTTCACAAACCCTGAAAATAAATGTTCTAAACATTTTTGATTATTCAAACATACAATTTTATTTGGAATTTGGACCCGTTTGTTCAAAGCTATTAAAATGAAATAACTAAACAATTGGATGACAGGAGTGGAAATAAAAAATTACTACCTCAAGTTCAATAAAATGTACCTGAATAATAATGAATAATAGTTAACTTTAGTCAATTACAAGTGAAATTGATCAAGCATGTGCAGAAAGGAGCACTCAGTCTCTTTGCTGTTCAGCTCTCTCTCTGCTATTCTCTTCATTGCTAATTTCTAATAATTCTGTATTGTCTTCCAAAAGCTTCCTTTTCCTTTTCTTGCCTGTCCCACCCATGCCTCTCTCACTTTGGCTGATTTTATGGAAGTTGTTGAAAGATCATCACTGTCTTGTGCATAAGCCCAGTTCAAGGAACTGATTCACAGCAACCATGGTCACCAGCCAGAGCTTCAGAACATTTGGTGTCACATGCATGTGCTGTCAGGTGCAATAATCATTTTTTATGAAGTTTGTTTCATTCATTCAAATTTTCAGCCAACACAAACGGGTATACTTGAGATGAACAAAATATAATTCCTTCCCTCAAAGAACTGGCAACCTAGGGAGGAAACGGTTAATACAACAGCAGTATACGTAGTCGTGGGGAGAGTCTGGGACCATATGGCTTATGTGACCATCTGGGAGGAGAAGGACATCAAGGAAAGCTTCCAGGAGAAGTAGGATTGGCCGGTTGGAAACAGGGCATTCTAGGAGCGTACAAAGACAGGAGAGTGAAAAACAGTATAGTTTTGAGAGGAAATTACCACAGTTTGCTCTGCTGGTAGAAAGCTGGTCTGCAGCGGATGAAATCTGGTTTTAGGCAGTTTTTATCATTGCATTATAAACTTGAGGTTCTCAGCCCTGGCTGTGCATCAGACTTCTCTGGGACCCAACCCTGACACTACTGAATCAGAAACTTCAAGTGGGCCCAGGCACTGGATTTTTTATAAGGTTAGTTAATTCTGAGGGGCTGAGAAGCTTGTCTATAGGTTGTCTGTATTTAATGCTCTTTTGATATTGCAGACTTCCTACATTATAGTTTATCTGTTTCAGCATGTATCCATGGTATTCTCAAGTTAGTTAGTTGTTTCCAGGCCTTGGTCTTTGCTGGAGTTGAAGGCAGCACTCTTATGGATTTGAGCAGAGTACTAAGGGTCCTCAGCACTGACTTGAGCATAAAGTTATTAGTCTGATTTAATGTGCAGGAATAACATGAATAGCCGGACCATGAAAGTCTTGAACACCATGCTAAGTTATTTAAAATTTAAATTGACTGAAAAGGTGGATAATCAAACAGAGCAAAACCAACCGGAGTTAAAAATTAGATGTGGCCATCAGGTAATGACTTCAGTTTAAAATCTCCTGAAAATACCTTTAATTTGGGTTTGAACAAGAGGAACATAATTGGATTTTCAGCGTCTTCTCCAAACACAGTAAACTCCAAGCGAGCAGGTACTACAGATGAGTATCAGCTGTGTATTTGCTGGGAAATCAGGCATTAATTTCTAGAGCCCTGTCAATACATATTCATTTCTTTATACGTCCATGTAAAAGTGCATTAGAAATGGGACCTGGTCTCAGCAGGAAGTAGAAATATTCTCCCAACAAAATGCAACCGTATTTTAGGATTCACTTTCCTCTTTCTTATTGAAACTCCAAAGATAGCTGTATAAAGTAATCTTCATAGAAATAATCCTTCCTAACTCATCTCAAAAGTAGAGTCAGGCATGCACACGCATGCATGCACACTCACATGTACACACACTGAGAGTCCATTATTAAGTGATGGAAATTTGTGCAAAATCCAATAATTTCTAATATAAACAGCCAAAAATTTCAAATGAAGTTTCAACAATCCTTTCTGTTAATTAAAAATCTTAAATACTCCCGATTCAGCTTACTAAGAAATAAAAAGTAAACTTTATAAGTGTTCTACATAAGTAGATCGATTGCAGATGTGATTAGAATAGTCATAACTGGAGAACCTATTTCACGGTGTAGCTATGGTGGCGTATACGTGATTCCCTAGAAAAGTGGCTAAAATACAGTGTTTAATAAATCATGAATTATGATTGTTAATATTGCTGCATTTATTTTATCTATGATTTATGTTCACTCTCAGATCTTTTTCTGAGTTGTAACATAGTTAGAAATATCTTATAGGTCTTGATTATGAACAGACTTTTCAATCTAGGTGTACATATGCATAATAATTTTGCTTAGCTCTATTTAAGCAGAATAGTATATAAAGATACCACTGTTTAAGTGAAGGAAATTTATTAGTAGTACTGAAGACTTGCATTTACAAAAATTTTGTGTCTTTAATAACTTGCCCACTGTAGTGCAGTCCAGAAATTCTGCGTTGGGGTGGGATAATTCTATCCATAACGTGTCACAGATGGAGAGCTGACTTTAGCTCTGGAGCACATGTAAGTTGTTGCTATGACTTTATTGTTTAACCAATTTTGCATCTTTGTGGCAGCCAAGCCTTAAGAAGGTAAAGAGTCCCTTCCTCTGGAATTTTCATGATCTGAGTGCTGCCCTACGACTCCATTCTAATACTTAGAAAAAAAGGAAACTCTTGGGCAATAATAAAATGAAAATGTGGGTAAACCCTAAAATACCACCGGGAATCACAAGCTCAGTATATTAGTTAGCTAAACGTGAAAACTTCGGACCATTGAAAATAAATGTTTATTCATGAGAGTTATTAAGGAAAAAGTGCCAAACTTAGAAGGAGAGAGACTTCAAAGAAGAGTTATTCATTTTTTATTTCAGTTCAGTTTCTTTCATCCAAAATAAACTGATTTGCTTTAATGATCCTAGGATAGTTTCACATCATCTTTGTCATTTCATTTTTGTTTTGTCTAGCATCTGAAAATGTTTTATCTGTATCTTGCTCCAGCCTTTTCTAATTTAAGGAAAGAAGTGAATTTCCAACATCAGTTAATTTTCATAACACCTCTCTGGAAAATCAGTAGCATTTACTTTTCTGGCCTGGGTATTGAGGAGCTTAAGGTGTAATGCTTTATTTATAACCACTGCAATGATTTATCGAACAGAGAGCACCCTGGGAAGCTACATCACTTTAAAAAGTATTAATACATTAATAGAGTAACAGAAAGCAGTCTCAAGGAAATATGCAAATTGAAGAATTCCCTTCTGAGAGGGCTGTCTCACACTTTTCTAAAATACAATTATGACAGTTGTAGAAGCAGCTCGTGATGATAGAGAAAGAAGCAGCAGCCCCTGGGGTCCGGGAGCTGTCCTGGCACCCAGGGCTCCACCTTGGGCTCATCAGCACTTCAGCAGGGGGAGGTGGGCCAGGCGTGCAGCCCCGAGCTGGGTACACAGAGATGCTCCAGGGAGCACAGCTGCTAAAGGAGATAGCAGCGGGACAGCCATCCATGACTGCCCAGAACACTTCACTGTCTAGCTCGAGAGGCTGCAGGGACAGTTCCCCTTCAGGCCTGGGAGCCGAGATTCAGGAAGGGGCTCAAGTCCAAACACCATATCCTGGTCTTACCAGCATGTCACTACTTCTGCTATGGGGGAGGAGCTGGGGGAGGAATTCTCTTCCCCTCTTGAAAAAGTTGGGGAAGATGCTAAGAGCCCATCTCCAAAATTCAGTCAAGGCACTTTCTTCTGCGAGATAAATTCTGACACTAGTTGCTAAGGTTCATTTGTCTGTTTTCACTGTATAACCTGCAGGTTTGGGGTACTATTATATTTTCTATTTTGCAGTTTCCATTTTTTCTCTGTTAACAATATGTGATTGGAGTATTTTCATTCCACTTCTTCTTTCAACTGTGTTAAATAGTATAGATTTATTTTGATGGAACATGCATTAAGCAACCAATTTGTATTTTATTCACTTTAAACTGGAGCTTAATTTTTTTTAATTAGCTTTTAATATTTGATGTTAAGGTGTTCAAGGTACTGTAAAGTATTTAAAAATGGTTATCTTGTTAAAAAACCACACTAATAAACCTTTCTTTACTTCAGCCATCATTATTTATTATATTTCTTTTAAAAATCTACCTGTCCTACTCCTAACCAGATGGCTTACAAAATTGTTAGTGACTATTTTTGACCCACAAATTATCATAATCTTTTACTAGGTATATGTAAATATTATAATATTGGGATACATTAGTTATGTTTCAGTGTGTTATAATCCTCAGTATACACTGTAACTCATGTTTTGTTGGGGGGAAAACAACTATGCATAAATGTTGCAATTAGATAAACAACTGTAATCAAGAATTTTTTGTTTTTACTTTGTGTGCACATATAAGCAAGATAGACATACATGTAGTCACGTAATTTGCATGCACATTAGAAGAAAAGTATGGCACAAATTGTGCCTGTATTATCTGTTGCTGCATAACAAATTACCACAAAGTTAGTGACTGAAAACAACACCCATCTGTTACCTCACACAGTGTCTGTAGGTCAGAGGTCCGGCCGTGGCTTAGCTGGTCCTTAGCTCAGCACACCGCCAGGCTGAAATCAAGGCACTGGCCAGGCTGCAGTCTCACCTGCAGGCTCGACTAGGGAATGATGCACTTCCACGTTCTTTCAGGTTGTTGGCAGAATTCATTTCCTTTGGGCTGTAGAAGTCACGGGGCTTGCCTGTTCATAGCTGATAACAGAGAAAGATAGTCTGTGGCTTCAAGTTTTTTATCTCTAGACCTGCCTTAAAGAGCTCACCTGATTAGGTCAGGCCCACCAGGGCACTCTCCCTTTTGATTAACTGGGAGTCAATTGATTAAGGGACCTTGATTCTACCTGAAAAAAAAAAAAAAATCCATTCATTTTTGCCATATAATGTAGCCTAACCACTGGACATCCATCGTATCTACAAGTCTTGCCCACACTGAAGAGGAGGGCATAACACCAGGGCAGAGGTATTAGGGGTCATTTTAGAGTTCTGCCTCCCATCTCCCCTTTCCCAAGAAAAACCTCCCAAATTCAGTTATTACTGGCATTCTTTGAGTTACTAGTATATGATAGAACCTGTATTATTATCATTTATTAAGCACTTAAAATCATTATTTTCACAAAAATTTTAAACGTGCCACATTTAAAATTTCTCTTATTTTCCATTGTCCACTTGACTTCCATGAACATTTGTTTGATGGCTTGCATGTTTTCCAGTATGTCAACAATTGTTGTCACTTTGCCATAGCTTATGTCATTTCCACCAAGGCACCAATAAATTTTACTGTTATCAACATCGTATTCGTTCACTGATCCCAGCAGAAAGTCTACTTATTCTCTAGTGGTTTTTGTGAACTGTTGTTGTTTTTGTTCTACTCTGTTTTGCTGCCACAACTGTGGGTACAGTGTCTACTGAACATGGTTGCGATGCCCTGCTGTGTAAGTGGGTTTACGGGGCTCCTCCCTGACTCTCCTAGCTTCTCTGTGAGCGTTCTCTCGCCCAGGGCACCACGGAGAGCCATCACCCATGAAGTCCTGGGGGATGGGACTACCACGTGGGTGGTCAGGGCCTTAACTACCCCTGGTGACCTTGGGAAGGAAACTAGGAATTCCATGAGCAGTGGCGCAGAGCAATGTCTTTTTTAGAAATAGAGCAGGTGACATAATTGTAGGTGGCAAATGGGAAGCCCTGCCAGGATGCAATAGTAGTGCCTATGTGGCAGTTAGTAGTGGACATCATGACTGGGTCTGCTTGTCTACCAGTAATTCCATGTGTGTATGCAAAGGGGGAGAAGCGTCTTTTGCCCAGCTTTTTCTTGCCACATGGAGGCCCACCAACTAGAGAAATCACCCCAACTTTTCTCAGCAACTGTGTCACTCCTGTCCCCTTGGGTGCTGCGGAGCCTGCGAACTGGCAGGTATGATCCCACCCCTCTTCTCTTTGGGATCTGCCTCTCCATTGCCCTGCTTCTTAATTGGTTAAGTTGGCCAAAGGCACCCTCAGTCCGTCTAGCTATGTATATGCTTCAGTATTAGAATTCCTTCTGACCCACAGCTATAAACCGCATTCACCAAAGTCCACTAGACCAGCACTGAAGGTGAATTTTCTCTGTACATTTGCCTGAATCTTGCATCAGTCTCTTCTTTGGTTCTAAACCTGAGCACTAAACATGAGTGCAATTTACTCAGCTTCCTAAAATATTCACATCATAGATGTTGGGGAATTGTTTTATAATCACAAGAGAGATCAACATGTAGAAGAGAAATAAAATTCTTATATCATAAAGAAATATGATAATGAAATATGTGAAAGATATTGTGCATTTCATGGTGAACCTAGATAGTTCAAAGATGAAAAAGGTTAAATTAGGCCCAGGCCAATGATTCTTTTGGGCATGCTGCTTGAAATAAATTTTTGGTAGTGATATGCAACCATTATTAAAATATTCCAGCAGTAGATAACAAAGGATGAAGTTTTAAAAGAAAAGCATACATATATGTAGACTTGCTTTTATGCCGCCATGTTGACACAGGATTTGCTTGGATGGAGCCTAGATGATGGGTCTACCTTAGCCATTTTGTTGCCTTGTTAGAGGATGACATAGGGTTAGTCTTCAATCTTATTCCTTAAAAAGCAAATTCTAAATATCGTAAGCTTACAAAAGATAATTTTTTTCATACTTAGCATTTAGTAGAGCAGTAGCTTTCAAACATTGGTACATATTAAAGTTACCTCCCCAAATCCAGTATTCACCCCGCTCAATTTCATCAGAATCTCTTGGGACAAGGACCTAGGTATCAATATATTGATATTGATATATCAATATATATATCAAATATATATTGATATCAATAAATATCAATATATATTTAAGTCCAGACAATCCCAAAGTATAGACAAGTCTAAGAACCACTGTAGCAGTAATTTAAAAGTAGTACATTCCAAACAGTCAGCATGTAGAAATTAGAGAGAGATGGTGGGTACCAAATACATGGCCATGTTATCAAATGTGGTCATTGTGATACATTGCGAGTGTCATTCAGTGTGGAGAAACTCAAAGGAGAAAAGATTGTGAATAATTTTTTTTTGCACCGGTGATAAATCAGTTGTCAGCCTGTGTGAATTATCTAATGTGTAAATCGTTGAGTATATTTCAGAGAAAAGCAGATGTTTCCCCTTGCATGTTACTCTTTATTTCAAAATCTATCTTAACATAGGTTATGTTCACAAAGCACCCTGCAGTTTTATCAAGTATTCTCCAAATTGTAAAACTTATTGCAAAAAGACAGTTGAAGTGCAGTAACAAGCAAAAGCAAGGCCCTTGGGGAAAGGAACCCTCAACCTTTGACTGTAAGCTCCCAGAGGGCAGGACCCAGTATTGTTCATTTCTCTGCATTCCTCAGAATCCTTAACGCTTGGTTGTGTTTCCATTAAAGTCTGGATACTTGGGAAGTGATGATGGTAGGGAATTTATAGATTGGAATGATGCAGTGAGAAAGGGCAGCATGAAATTGGAAAGGCATGGCCTTTTCTTATTCAGCTGGGTGGACCTCAAGCTGGGTTGTATTTAGTTCCCTCCTCTGTAAATGGGATTAGTGTCCTCTATCGTATCAGCTTGGTTAAGTGAGATAGTATTTGTAAAACTCCTAGGGACTGCAATAACATATGTATGTTAACAAAGTTCTTTTCCATACCTGTCTTGAAAACAGTTTATCAGTGTATTTAGGTAAAGCAGTGGCTATAAAAAGGAAATAAAGTAGTTGGCTTGGGACAAAGGTTAAGGATGTTATCACATTTAAATTTGACGTAAATGGAGAGCCCTTTATTGGTTGAAGAAACTCTTGTAGAATACAATTCAATTTCAAAAAAACAAACAACCCAATCATAAAATGGGCAGAAGACCTAGATAGACATTTCTCCAAAGAAGACAAACAGATGGCCAATAAGCACATGAAAAGATCTTAACACTGCTAATTATTAGAGAAATGCAAATCAAAACTACAATGAGGTATCACACTGGTATCACACTGTTCAGAACGGCCATCATTAAAAAGTCTACAAATAACAAATGCTGGAGAAAAGGGAACCCTCCTACAGTGTTGGTAGAAATGTAAATTGGTGTAGCCACGATGGAAAACAGTATGGAGGTTACTTAAAAAACTGAAAATAGAGTTACCATATGATCCAGCAGTCCCACTCCTGGGCATATATCTGGAGAAAACTCTAATTCAAAAAAATAATTGCACCTCAGTGTTCATAGCAGCACTATTTACATTAGCCAAGACATGGAAGCCACCTAAGTGTCCATCGACAGCTGAATGGAAAAGAAGATATGGATATATACAATGGAATGTTACTCAGCCATAAAAAAGAATGAAATAACGCCCTTTGCAGCAACATGGATGGACCTAGAGATTATCATACTAAGTGAAGTAAGTCAGAAAGACAGATACCATACAATATCACTTATATGTGGAGTCTAAAATATTGAATATGATACAAATGAACTTATTTACAAAACAGAGACTCACAGACATAGAAAACAAACTTATGGTTACCAAAGGGGAAAGGGGGTGGGGGAGGGATAAATTAGGAGTTTGGGATTAAAATATACATCCTGTTACATATAAAATAATCAACAAGGACCTACTGTGTAGCACAGGGAACTATACTCAGTATCCTGTAATAAGCCATAATGGAAAAGAATATGAAAAAAGAATACATATATATATCTGAGTCACTTTGCTGTAACCAGAACTAACACAACATTGTAAATCAACTATACTTCAATTTAAAAAAATTGTAAATTAAATATTCAAACATTAAAAAAAAAAAAAAAAGAAATTCTTGTAGAAATCCATGGCCCCAAGTACTTTGCTTTCCTTGTTTTCCACCTAAGTGGGAAATGACTGGCCAACTCTTGATGGGCTCTTTGGCTCACTGGTGATGTCACTGCCCTGTTTGCTTGTAGGGCTGGCCTTGGGGAAGTCATAGAGAAGGAAGGTACCGCCTGCTTTAAGCATCTCCAGGTTCAGCTTTCTGTGCCACCTTCCTTGCACCAAGGAAACACCCCTGCCAGCCTCTCTCCACCTCCCCATCCCTCTCCTTGTAGGAGCCAGTGAGAGAACGTCTGTGTGACTGGGGGTGGGTGTGCTAGGTGGGATCTTCTCTTCTCTGAACTGGGGATAGGGGTCCATGGGTTCAATCACATTCTACCTTCAGAGGTTTGCCATCTGGGGGCTCTCACTCAGGGGTGATGAGAGGTGCCATTTCACAGAACAGTCGTCAAGGCCTCAACGCTCCCCAGGGTGGGGAGGCAGCGGGAGGAGTCATGGTGGCCTTTGGGGGCCAGTGCAGTGTGAACAGAGGCAGTCCCTCCTCATCTTCCCCAGGTGGAGGGGTGGCTCGGGACCCTCCCTTCCCGAGGTCACGACAGTGACTGACAGAGGTGGGTGATGCCAGCACGAGTGGAGAATGACACGCCCTCACCCGGGCTTGCTGAAGTTGACCATCGGGAAGAAGTGTTGTGATGGCTGGCTGGCATTGCTTTGAATTTTGGTTTCTGGGAGGTGTGAAAGAAGGGTCCCACCTGTGCCCAGGGGCTCAGAATTGGGCTGCAGAAGGTGGATGAGATGGGAGCCCTCGGCTTCCCAGGGGACACAGTGGTGCGCTGCTCTCAGGCATGTGACTTGAAGGTTGCAGGTGGGTCATCTGGATGGCTTGGTCCCTCCTCTACAGGGTCTACTGATGCCCAGAACAGATGCTCTGGTCCAACCTGCTCTCACGTGGCATGGGAGAGCTTCATCTTTCCAGGAGCTATACAGATGGGGCCCCTTCCAGAAAGGAGATGTCACACTCAACAGGGAAAGTCACATGAAGGCCCCATTTAAAAAAAAAAAAAAATCCTGCCCTGACCTTTCCCAAATCCTAGAAGAGGAAGAGAGAGAAGACAGAAGTTGCAGCATGTAGCCTCCACGCTCTGTACAGTAGAAAATAGACGATTGACTTGAGAATGATGTTGGGGGTCTTAAAATTGACAAGCATTAAGTCCTATTAACTGAAACAAGACTGTTTTAGTAACCAAGTCAATGAAAATTTAATAAATTGGACTGAGCTGTCTTGAAGCAAACCAGCCACCCAGCAGAAAAGGAAAGATTGACAAATCACAGCAGGTAGAAGTTACTGGAGAAGAGAAAACCATTTGATATTTATACATCAACAACTGGCAACTTCTCATATAACCAAGAATAGATACTTTGAGTCCAGGAGAAGCTGTGATAACAGCTGATCTCCGTCTAAGTGACTTACCAGGTCTGCCGACTCATTACCAATGTTCTAACCCATGTCAGCACCCTGTTATAAGCCAGTAGATAACCCATGTTATATGCAGACTGAGATCAGCATCTTTCTGGACACTTTCTGTACAAGGCACCCTATGATTCTCCCCCCAGGGCTTGTTTGTGCCCCTCGTGTTACCATGAATTGGTAATTTAGCTAAATAGCATATAAACCAATGGAACGGAAGGTCAAAGTGAAAGCTGTTGTTTCAATGAAAGCTACAATAAGTGCTGGAAGGTGAGAATGAAAAGGTAGCCAGTGGATTAGGGTGTGTGAGAAAGCAGTAAGAAGTATGGTTAAAAAAAATAAAAAAAATCCAAAATTGGTCTTCATTCAATCTGTTTCACGGTTTTGTTTTTTAGTCCACCCACCATTTTCAAATAACTGAAATGTGAACTCATAGAGCCCACACCATGCATTACACATAATGTGTGAGGAGAATGTGACCTTCTGATCCAAGGCTCAGATCTCACAATGGCGTGTTCTTCCGTAAAAAGATGGGAGATGTGTATATTATGTTCTAAGATTAAAAAATATTAAGAGATGTATGTATTTCTGTCAATTTTTTAATCATAACTGATTTTTTGGCATTTTCTTCTTATTTTAGAACACTTTTAGACTTACAGAACAATTGTGAAGATAGTATAGAGGGTTTCTGTATGCCTTACACCCAATTTTCCCTATTATTAATATCTTACATTTTTATATTACATTTGTCACAGTTAATGAACCAATATTGATAATTACTCACTTAAGTCTATAGTTTATTCAGATTTCTTCACATTTTTCCTAATGTTTTTCTGTTGCAGGATCCCATCTAGGATTCTATATTATATTTAATAGTCATGTCTCCTTAGGCTCCTCTGAGCTATGCTGTTTTTTTCTGACTCCTTATTTTTGATGACCTTGACAGTTTTGAGGTCAGGGATTTTTTAGAATATCCCTCCACTGGGATTTATCTGATGTTCTTCTCATGAGTAGACTGGGGTCATGGGGTTTGGAAAGGAAGACCACAGGGATAAAGTACCGTTCCCATCACATCCTATTAAGGGTATGTCCTGTCAACATGACTTGTTTCCATTGATGTTGACCTTGATCCCCAGGCTGGGGTTGCGGCTCAGAATCACCTGGAGAACTCACTGACCATTCACACCCTTGGGCCTGGAGATTTTGGTTCCAGAATTAAAAGATCTTGATGACAGGTGGTTGATACAAATAGTGCAAGGACTGGAGTGCAACAAATACCATTAAGATCCTTGGGCTCTGAAATTTTTAAATTCTGGAACCATCTTAGAACCAAATGCCAGGTGCCGAAACGTACACGTTTATGGCATAGACCAGTGGTTCTTAAATACTCAGGTATATCAGAATCACCTGGGAGAGCTAATAAAGTACCCCCAGGGTTCCCAGGGGCCTAGAGTCATTGAAAGAGCCAGGGCCTGGGCTTTTGTGTTTTTTACTAAGATTTTCAGGTGAATTTTGATATGACTGATGTTTGAGAACTAAAAATAAAAATATTGGATGTAGAATAACTTTACTGTGGAAGATGCCTGTTTTTTTGGGGTTTTTTCCTATCAGGCATTCAATTCCCTACTTCAGGCACAAGCCCCTGATACTTATTAGAGAAGCCCACCCTTCCCAATTTTTATGGTGGCCTCTGCTAAGATTCATAAGTGAAACTCTGACCTGGCTAATCAACCAACTCCATGTTTCTTGCCTCAGAACTTGATCTAGGACTGGAAAGATGAACCAAGTGAACCTCATTCGCTGGAGTTAAGCATATTGAATGGGAAAAATGAATATATACTTTGTTTCTAACACTTTTGATATATTGAATATTGACATATGAAATACCAAGGTAAACTTGACTCAAGAAGTGTTTTGTAATCAATAGTCAGTGAACTGATTATCTAGTTATAGGCAAAACGCCGTTTTTGGACTCATGATAGATGGCTATTGTTAAAGTAATTGTGTATAAAGGCCCTGTTTATTGGAGAGAAAGGTGATTCATTTGTGGCTGAGAGGCAGATTCACATGCCAAGAGATGTTTCTTGACATTTTGCTCATGTGAAGGTCAATTATGGTAATTTATTTAAACAATTCATTGAGTATATTAAAACAAAGTAATTGAAAGTGAGGATGTGCTTATACAGTTAATTTTTTGAAATAGCAAAATTATACCACACCTATATATGTCATGAGCATTACATATTTGTTGAGACTCGCTTAATGAAGATGAATGCTTTTTAACAAGTGATCATCCCCTAGATAATCCTTTTTGAAAATCTGGATTTTATATACTGTTTTTATTGGAAGCACCGATAGCCAGTAGTATAACTTACCTAATTTTTTATTATGGGATGCTTCCTAGTTCTCAATTATTCAGTTATTTTGACCTTTATTGTTAAGAACTTGTAACTATAGAATGTTTAAATATAAAATATTTCTATCCTTTAGTATTCAAGAGTATGTCCCTTTTTTAAAAAAGGAACATGGAATATTTTGCTTACTATGTGATTAACTTGGGAACATCTTGCTGGGGTAAAGCAACCTGTAATCGCTACAATCAGGTATTTTGTGTGGGAATCCCAGATCAGTCACTCATCAGCTGTTTGTGAGGTTGAATATGTGAATTAATCTTTCTAAGTCTCGGTTTTCCCATCTGTGAAATAATTGAGATTTTTCAATGTTACATCTCTGATTCTGTGGATAAAAAAATATGCAATAAGCCTATCAATAGTACGTACTGAAATAATGGTAGCTCTTTTAGAGTCTTCATCCATTGCATCTGTTACTTTTCCCCATCCCTGTCCCTACAGAAACACTTGTATTCTCAATAGAGGCTTACAATTAGGAATTAAATTAACAGAAGATATTCTTTAAAATGCATTGTTGGTAGAATGGGAGTTGACAATTTCAAGTCCCAGTGTTTTCAACATTGTTTTTCTTGCTCACTGGCTGAGAGGTGAAGTCTCTCAGCTCCCCACACTCTCTGCTCTGCAGTCTCATGACCACAGCAAAACAAGATTCGGGCACACTTCTCCCTCCCCAGGTGTATTTGTTTCCTAAGGCTGCTGTAACAAATTACCATGAACTGAGTGGCTTAAAGCAATAGAAGTTTATTCTCTCACAATCTGGAGGCTAGAAGTCCTCAGTCAGCGTGTCAGAATGGCACGAATGCTCTAGGGGAGAGGTCTTCCTTGACTCTTCTAGTGTTCGTTGGTTGCTGGCAATCCTTGGTGTTCCTTGGCTTGTGGCAACGTGCTCCAGTCTCTGCCTTCATCATCCCACGGCCGTTTCCCTCTATGTGTATCAGTGTCCAAATTTTTCTCTTAGAAGGACACCGTCATTGGATTAGCTCTCACCCCAATCCAGCATGACCTCCGCTTGATTACATCTGCAAAGTCCCTATTTGCAAATAAGATCACATTCACAGGTTCCAGCTGACATAAATTTGGGGGGGACACTATTTAAGCCAGTTCACCAAGGCTTCAGACACATGCTCCCTCCCTAGCCCCTTCTGGAAACCAGGGTCTCTCACATGCTTTGCCCCTTTGACCCCTCTGCAAGCAGCAGCCACCCATAAGAGCAACGCATAGCCCTCCATGAAATTCTGTAGGAAGGAAAGAGGCCAAGTTCTCCTTGTGATATTATGCATGTCAACTCATTAGGTAAAATAGCTGTAAATCCTCCGTGGGGTGATAGTCTCTAGGAGAAAGTGATGTCAAGTTGCAAGAGAGTTGGGGAAAATGCAGTGGAAGAAGGAACATTTGTAGTAGTTACTGAATGTTCCCTGGTGTGGTGATCTCAACCTTCATGTGCTCAGCCTCTCCCCTCCCCTCCCCTCCCTTCCCCTCCCCTCCCCTCCCCTCCCTTCCCCTCCCCTCCCCTCCCCTCCCTTCCCCTCCCCTCCCCTCCCCTCCCCTCCCCTCTCCTCCCCTCCCCTCTCCTGTTAGTACTTAGTGTTATCTCAATTTCACAGATGAGGAAATGGATATGGAAGTTACATGACTTCTTCAAGATCCTATAGCTAATACATGGCAGAGAAGAATTGTATGTCCAGTTATCTCCAACTCAGATATCCAAATTCTTTCCTGTTCTCCAGGAATTTAGGATATGTCTTTTTCCCTTTGAACTGCCCACTGAATCTCTATCATCTTTTCTCATGTGAAATCAGAATGGTGAAATAAGTCCTGAAAAGACGACCTAGTAAAAACTGCACCTTTCCCCACCCTTTAACAGAGGTATTAGTACTCCATGTGTCCTCTTCATCCTCTTTGTTTTGCTGTCTTTGATTAAAAACCCTCTCTGACTGCTCCTTAAAAGTCAGACAAGATGTGCATTTTGCAGGACAGAAGGAAAACCGGGATGGATTTGGATGTGAGAAGTGAATGCTTCTGGAAACGCTGCTGACTGAGCTTCCAGCTGGACTGTATTGTAGTTGGAAAATTGCCAGCGTTTGAAGTTAGTTAAGGAGTTTCTCTCCTGTATACGGAAAAGCATAAGGTAACACCAAAAGAGTAGTATTCTACAGTTGAAAAAAATCCATTCCTTAGATCAAGACTGAGATATACATTATTTCCATTTTGCAAATGAGCATTTAAGTGACTGTAATAATATAATCAACAAGGCCAGCATAGAAACCAAGTGTTTCAGACAAAAGCCAGTATTGTTTTGTTCTCCATCAACAAATAAGCAAATTGATTTAGGCTTGAAATATATTCCAATGAACTATTCTGTGTATGTATTGGAAAGTTAATGACATAGTAACATTAAGGTTTGGAAAGTTAATGACGTAGTAACATTAAGGTTTATTTAGTTTTTTTTTTAAGTTATACTTGAATTTCCTTCTGTTCAATATTATTTGATAACCAGTTTTCTATCCTACAATTAGATTAATGTACTATCACTTCTTGCTTTACAATGTTCAGTATTTTATCTCCTTTAACAAATTGTTCAGAACAGGAAGTGCAAAATTTAAAAGATAATGTCTATGGATCAACCCTATTGTTCATTCTTAGTATTAAAAAAAGAATTTAATGGCTTCTACGTGATGATTTCCTTTTAAAATTGATTGGGTATAAATTTGCATGTGTTTTGCATGCTTTTTTATTAGGTCCTGATATATGGAAACTAGTTATAAAGCAAAACAAAATTATGAGAGTTCTGTCCTTAAACAGCATCTAGGGCTAAGGCTAAGCTTGGCATAACTAATTCTATATCACAATAGTTTCCAAATCAGTTGTCTATATTATTCATATAATAAAAATTAACTGTTTTGAGCAGTATTTTAATACTGCACAAAATAAGACAGCTGTAAAAACCTGAGTTTTACCGCTTGAGAAAATGATTACATTTGCGTGGGCTTACAGACATATTTAAATTTACATGTGGATGCATTTTTTCCTGTTACTTTCTCAAATGGGTGAGTGAACCCTTGCAGATTACTGACAGGAAGTTTGGGATTTTCAGTGGCCTCTACTGGTATTTGAGGTTGATTTCATGGTGGGCAGTCACTGTTCAGCACAGAAAGCTCCCTCTGTGATACTGTCAATCCAGTTTTGCAGTAACGCCAGACAGTCTGATACAGGATGATGACTTGGGTCATGTTATATTCAGCTGTTTGAGATAAGGGTGCATCTCCCTTAACTAGTCCACTGCATAATTTATTTCAGATTCTACAACTGTCACAAATTTGACTTAGGATGAGTCGTTTAGAGAACTTCTATTTACAGAGGTAGAAGATGAATTCATATGGCACATATTTTGCTCCTTGAACCATATTCTAATACAGTATTTTCAAATTCTGCTCCAGATTTCTAGGATCTGCGACTCATCCTTTAGCAGAAGAACTTTGCTGTATCTGTTGGGCTTTGTGTGACATTTCATTGGAACAAAGGATGGCAGTGGCCAAAAGATCAGATGGCTGTGTCTGCTCTTCTGAAATTTAAGGGGATTTACCATCTTTTTAAAGAAAAGGGCCACTGTGTGCTTAATCTATATTTTATCCATTAAAGCCAAGTTCTTCACCATTTAGGTTTCATATGCCTCACAGAGAATTTCATAGAAACTATAAGACTTCTTAGTAAAATTCACAAATGCATAGGCGTCCAACTTTTCAGAGACAATTTAAAATATTCAAAGTCCACTATAAGCCCTGGGATTCCAGGTTAAGAACTCTTATCTAAATTTTGTATTATTGTTATTAATTCTGCCACCAGAACACCTGAGACAAAAAGGCCTACCACTTGACTTTATACTCTTTATCAAAATGAATTCAATAGAGGTGTAATTTTAAGTCTAAAAATAAAATTTTAGAAATAGTTGAGAAAATGTAAGTATTCATAGAATATCAGAAAATCAAAGGCAGAAATAGTAGTCAAAGATTGAATCAAGATTAAAACTTCAAATTTCTAAGTAACAAAATCAATACATACATATGCTAGAGAGTTCATCTCTCTCCCATGTAAGGAACAATCTATAAGAAAATCAATGTCACAATGGTAGAAAAATGGGTAAAGACCATGAATGTGCAGATTGTAAAATGAGAAATAAAAATGGTCAAGAGGGGGAAAAATTCATTTTCCCTAGTAATTAAAACTATGAGGTAACTGTTTGTCCTTCAGATCAGCAAACTTGACAAAAAAATCCTAGTACCCAGCATGGCATTCTCATTTTCCTACTGAGCCCATAAATCGAACAAGCTACCTGGAGTGAAATTTTTCAGTATGTTGCAAAAGCCCTAAAATGGTACAAGGCTCGAGGCAATAATCCCATCCCCAAGAATTTAAGAAAATGGACAAGCAAGCAAGGTTTCTGTTGCAACCTCTTTTAGTAGTGGAAAATTGGAGACAATGTACAAATTCAAAACAGCAGATGGAGTGGATACATTATAATGCATCAGTTAATTAGATACAGTGGAGTCATTAAGATACTGCAGAAAATGATTACTGATATAGAAGGGGGTCAAGAGAGATATTAATAGAAGACAGCATGTTACAGAGTAACTACAGAATTTTGTGTATCTATGAAAAATATCAGTTTTATATGTCAACATATTAATATTGGTTTTCTCTAAATGGTGGTAGTTTAAGTATTTTCACTCTATTCTTTTAAAAATTATGTTGCTTATCTGTATTTTCTGTTTGCTATTGTAGTCCTGTGCTAATGGGATAATTTTTTTTTTTTTTTTGGTCAGGCAATTGCAAAGGTTTTATTTCCTCTGACCCACATATGTAATTGTATAAGTAGTCTTTTACCTCTGCTTATATTACAAATGTGTAGCTAATTAACTCATCCTATTCTCCCTGAAACATTCTCTTCCCCCTCCTTCTGTGCTCTCAGTCTTTTCTTTTCTTTCTTTCTTTCTTTCTTTCTTTGGGATAATTTTTAAATTTAAGCAAATTCATACCAAATTCTAAAAAATAGTGCTGAAGTTGTGGCTCTATGAAAGATGTAGTTATTTCCAAGATGGTAAGAGATTTGGACTCCTTCCTTTGTTATATCGTAAAGCTTTTAATTTCATGTGTATATGTGATTTCATATATATATATTCCTATTCACATGCATATATTCGTATTAATAGGGATATGTGATTCTGACGGAATTCAATTCATATATGGTTAAGAAAAGAAGTGGTTTTTGTTTTGTTTTATAATGATATAGTTGTGTCTCCCGTAACCCAAGAAGAGGCATGTGGCTGTTTCAGGAAACAAATGAAACTAATCAACCCTCTGCTTCTTCTTGGGCACTTGCTGTGTCCCATCCCCACCCCCCATTCATTCTCTCTCTCGCTCTCTCGCTTCCTCCCTCCCTCTGAGTCTCCCTCTGTCTCTCTCTTTGCTTTGCTGGCTGACGTGGTGGGAAACGCAAGCACTCACTGCTTTGAAACTCTACAGTCTTAGGGCTGTGGTCATTGGAGGAAGATGGCGTAACCACCTCCCCACCCCCACCCCGGAAACCAAGCCAAGGATCCCAGGCTCTGTCTGTGGCGGCATGGGTCAGATGCCCATGGCAGACAGTTGGCTCGGAGGGAGGTGTGCAGTGTGGTCTAAGAACATGTCAGCTCTCCCCTGCTCCCTGTGGATTGCAGTGCATGCATGAGTAGTTCCTTGAATATTGGGAAAAGATCAACCAAGTGAAAAATGTATCCACCATACTTAACAGTCTTTTTTGTTTCCTGTTGCGTAATGCCTGACTAGCTAAATCTGAATCTTCACTAGTATTTCATGATCTTTATATATTCTAATTATGTTTACTTGGTATACTATTAGTTCAGCACTAAACATTCAGATTAAGATTAGAGTAATAAATTGCTATCACGTTCCGTGAATGCTAGTTCTGTGTTTTGAAAAATATGGTGACCAGGTTTTGGTGCTTCTCCTGCCTCTCTCTAAGTCTGTGATGCTGGTGAGGTCTTAGCTCCAGGGCATCTCTCTTTTGTCTTCTAGCACGTGACTACGGCTTCTCTGCAAAGATTTGCCCAACCCTGAAAGCCTAGGCTATTCTTAACGATTTAACCCATGGTGGTAGTTTACTTGAAGAGTTCTCACAGGCTGATTACATTCTTTTACATTTAGCTTTTTTGAATTTCATAATTTTCCCCAGAGTTCTAGCAGAATATAGTCCTAAAAATATACAGAAAGTTATTAAACCTGGAATTAGACTGCCAACATATTTTCAAATTGAATGTTTAATTTCATAATTGGAAAATGATACATCTGCGTGGAGAAAATCAGTGGGGTTGGAAAACAAATTATGTGTCGACGGTGTTGGTACAGAAAAATTATACATATTTATGAACGGCCAAATCATCTTATTACTGGAATTTGAAAATATAATTACCAATCATTTATAAGGTAATGATTTCAAGTGAATGCCTTATCTCGGGGCATGTATTTTATGTGTGTGTGAATTTACACACATATGCTATATACTATACGGTATCTCTAGGTACCGTCTGATTTGATTTTTTAACTAGAATTCAGATTTTAGGGAATTCAGTGCTATGGCAAATAGATACTATGTGAAATGATTAGTAAAATAAATTGCCACTTTTAAGCTCTAGAAGAATGCTATGCTTTACAGTATTTTAATAATAATGTATAATATACACTTTAAGTACATTGTGTGAATTGTTCAAAGACCATATTAAACTAAGTTCCTTTAAGGATTTCGTTTTACGATCATAAATGTGAAAGGATTGTTCTTCCATATGTGTTTTTATTGTAGTTCATATTTCTCTCTTAACATTGCTGGGACTGGGTGACATCAACCTTCAGAGAGATACTCTGGAGGCCCCACCACTGCCTCCCACAAAGTTGCCATGGAGACAGCCTCACTGCAGCTTCGTGTCTGGGTTGTCAAAGTGAGGTGCAGGGCAGGTGGTCCCTGCAGTGACCCAGGCCCAGATCCCTGAAGGAATTCTGGAACTTATAAATCTGATTTTCTGGTATGCTGCCTAGAAATCTACATTTTTACCAAGGTCTTCAAGGTGATTCTGTTACACATTGAAGTTTGAGACCCATTGATTTGATTCAGATGGGAAATGCATCCATTATATAATGTATGGAAAGCCAAGCATAGAAAACACTCTTCTTTCCCTTTTAAGAGAAATTGACTTTATTATCTTAGTGGAGTGAGCCCTTTCCTGCAGAAATATAAATCTGGGCAGAAAATCTCCATGCAACTTTCCATCACTGAATTCTCCAAATGTCTGAAAGGCAGAGAAAGGTCCCAGGATCCTGAAGACATGGGGAATCTGGGTCCTTAGTGGCAGTCTGTTTCTCTTGGGAGCATCTCAGTGATTCACCTCTGGTACTGCTTTGTCCTCAGAAGTGACTACAGGTAGTTTTTGTCAGTCAGCTCGAGATAATAGTATTTGTTTGCACGATGCAGGATGGCGTGCTGCTGAGAACACCAAATGCCCAGTCAGACAACCTGGGTTCTGGGTCTAGCTTAGTCCCTCACTGGTTATATGAACTTGGGAAATTCTTAGGGTCCCAGATGCCTTGGCCCTTTACTAACGTCCTGATTGGAAGGAGGCTCTTTGGGTTCTAGGTGGCCCTCACTGCCCATGATTTAGTATAACATGTCCATAATGTGATACTGCGGTGGTTGTTAGAAAGGCAATAGACTAATTGAGGAACGACAGAAAACCGGATTCATTTAGTTTTGTGAAGCTTCACTTAAGAGCTTTTTCATCCCTAATACTGTAATTAGACCAAAACGTTTGGAATGACAAGGCATGTCAACTCCCATTTTGGGTTATTAATAGAAAAGCAGGAGTCTGTAAATTCAACCTAGAATTTTTATATTTTAAGAATTTAGTCAAACACTATTGGAATACTCTCCTAGTTGACCAATAAAATATGGGTTATTATGCATATTATTTACATGTGTCATATATTTTTGTTTTCACTTAATTTGAGAAATATTATCCAAAGAATGTACAATGAAGTAGCCGGGGGTGTAGCAACAAAGATTCTGTGGACAGAATGTGCAGTGCTGTTTGTCAGATGTTCGCCAAATAACAAGCTTGCTTCACGCCGCCTTCGGCCCTCCTTTGAAAGTGGTCATCAGTACCTGGTCAGTGGGAAACCAGCGCAGACTCAGGGAGAATTGTGCCTTATGGCAGTCGGCCTTGATATACATTCTCTAGGAATCTATTTTCAGTATACTAAAAGAGAGGCTAAAAACACGCTGGAAGTTTACCAAAAGACAGTGAGATAAAAATGGGCATTCATCGGACTCATCCTGCAGAGAGAGATCATTCTTGTTAGTGGCGCCTTCTAAATCATCTCTTGAGCGTAGCATGTGCTCTGTGGTCTTTTGTCTTAGAGACAGAGGTGCTCAGGCTCGCACCCTGAATTTCTGGAAGTGGAATCGTAGAAATTCAGTGGATGTATATGAACAGACAGATATAGAGACACAGCACACACACACACACACCTGTAGTTGTATGGCACCTTAGTCATTGATGGACATTGTGTAGGCAATGGTTTTCCTGCCATCAAAGCAGTGTTGAAGCAGTGGTGGTGTTCGGGCCACCACGTACAGCTGCACAGGTTGTACACTGCACTACTCTAGGAGATGTTATCCATCTATACCTCTGCCCCTCACACGTGCTTACGATCTTGTTACAATGCTCATTCCGTTCAGCTGCCAGGTGATAGCCAATGCTGCCGGTGTACTGACCACATGGAGTAACGAGTACCCAGATGACAGTGTGGATGGTGCCCCCCAGAGTTGTGTGGTGGTGTAGCCCTGGGGCTGAGTTAGGCTCACAGTGAAACGCCACACTCCTGGCCACGGCTGCGTGTTACAGAGATCAGCCAGTTCTTGGTGCCCCTCACCTCTAGGGTGTATTTCTGTGAATACTTCTGACTCACAGTCGTTGCCCTAAAATACAGGGTAGGTTTGAGATTTTATGTTAACTCTGCTTTAAAGTTTAAGAGCAAGGAGAGATGAGAAAGAGAAGTTACAGCACATCAGTTCATGGGTGACAGGACTAAACAGCTTCCCTTCATGGCTAGTGTGGGGCTTCCAACACCACCCTGGTCTGAACTGAGGGTCAATTAAGTGTCCCCCAGGCTAACCATTCTGAACATCAAATGGCTCCAAGTCACCAGCAGTAATATCATTGTAACTTGCATTATCTCGATGTAGTGTTTTCCACATTCTCCACATGGGATGTGCATTCACTCAGCCAGCCAATGACATGTTGAATACACAAGTATATGTAAATGATTTATTGCTAGAATGTGATTTAATTATTTAATGTAAATTTAATGGAAAAATAAAAATGTATAACTTGAGTTCTCATTACAGGAGTGAAATAGCTAAAATACCTGTTATAAATACCACAGGATTTCCCAAAATTGAATGTTATAGTACTGGCTTCATGGAACATAATTTAGAAAATCCAAGTCTTTGTTTTCTAGCTCCGTGGTGACTCTAGTTATTAAGAAACCATGCAAAGTCCACAATGTATAATGGATCTATTCTGATGCAATAAACACATAACATTTTACTATCTCAGTAATTGTTTTTAATTGAAATATTTAATAACTCATTACTGATGAATCACTTATTATTGAAAAATCATGATCTAACCCTAAGTAGTTTTGAGTCATTTTGAAAAACCCACGTCCATCAAATGGGCTTCTTCATGTTGATTCCTGGCATCTCCTGTCTTTGCCCTTCTCTCCACCTTCTTATTTGAGCCCATTATACACATAGATGACTCCAAGAGTCTTGTAACTAAGCTCTCCCACAAATACTACACCTTTTTTCTACATAATTTTCAGGCTGCATTTAGAATAAAATTTTCAAAATATTAAAATCTTATCTCGAAGGTCATTAGCCCATGGATGAAATCTCATTTTTATGTTTTAAAATTTATTTTATTGAATTATAGTTGATTTACAATCTTGTGTTAGCAAAGTGATTCAGTTTTTTATATTTATATATATATATATTCTTTTTCATATTCTTTTCCATTATGGTTTATCACAGGATATTGAATATAGTTCCCTGTGTTATACAGTAGGACCTTGTTGTTTATCCATTCTATAATGGTTTGCATCTGCTAACCCCAAACTCCCAATCCACCCCTCCCTCACCCCCTCCCCCTTGGCAACCACAGGTCTGTTCTCTATGTCTGTGAGTCTGTTTCTGTTTCATAGATAAGTTCATTTGTGTCATATTTTAGATTCCATATATAAGTGATATATCATGTGGTATTTGTCTTTCTCTTTCTGACTTGGTTCACTTAGTATGGTAATCTCTAGGTCCATCCATGTTGCTGCAAATGGCATTATTTCATTCTTTTTTATGGCTGAGTAGTATTCCATTGTATATATGTACCACATCTTCTTTATCCATTCATGGATGAAATCTCTTAACTCATGGCCAGGTTCTTCAAAATATCTAAAGAGTGCAAGTTCAAAAGAGAGGACACCAGCCCTTTCTGGCCTGGATCTTCCTTTCTTTCTTGTTACATCTTCTAAGAGTCTTTTCTCTGGTCCTTCACTCCACTTTTCTGATCCGTTTGGCAGCCTGGAGACTTGCTCTATGTATCACTGCCTCAGGCCAGCACGCGTACTCCCCGTGACTGAAACTGCCCCGCTGACCGACTTCTGCCTGTCCCTCAGGACTCAGCTCAGCATCCTATCCCCAGGGGTAATCCTGACCTTTCCGTGCCTGCCTGGCCCCGTCAGAACATTTGTCTCACTGCAGCAGCTGTCTCTTTATTCAGCTGCTCCCCGCTCAGGACCACAGAACTGCAAGATCCTTTGACTTCATTTCTCTGCCTGCTGTTCCCTGAGCTCAATGCATTAAATAGGGGCTTCATGAACACCTGCTGTCTGAGCAAACTGAAGGAAGGAAGAAGGAAGAAAGGAAGCAGGGAGGGAAGGAAGGAAGGAAGGAAGAAAGAGCCCTACCTGAAGAGAGATTTAGTGACTCCCTTCTTTTTTTAAAAAAAAAAATTATTTATTTATTTATTTATTTATTTATTTATTTATTTTTGGCTGTGTTGGGTCTTCGTTGCTGTGCGAGGGCTTTCTCTAGTTGCGGCGAGCGGGGGCCACTCTTCATCGCGGTGCGCGGGCCTCTCACTATCGCGGCCTCTCTTGTTGCAGAGCACAGGCTCCAGACGCGCAGGCTCAGTAGTTGTGGCTCACGGGCCTAGTTGCTCCGCGGCATGTGGGATCTTCCCAGACCAGGGCTCGAACCCGTGTCCCCTGCATTGGCAGGCAGATTCTCAACCACTGCGCCACCAGGGAAGCCCATGACTCCCTTCTTGAAGACAGATATTACAATATGCACAGTGCTCCATGGCCAACAGAATCTTGACACATTTGCAGTCTGAGTTTGTGCCAGTTAGATGATGTTCTTTGCTTTTCATCTAGACATATTTTTCTTGGTATGAATATAACTTTTATTCCTGTGAATTGGATGTGCAATATTGGCTATTAAATTGTAAGCCCTTTGTAGTAGAAACTGCTTCTCTTCTTAATGTCTTGACTCTCAGTGTCTAGCACAGTGTCTGGCCCTTGGGAAATATAATTTTAATAGCACAAGGGACCAGAGGTATCACTGCAACCAGGTTAGGTAGCTGGATTGAGTGAAGTGTATCAGTTAGGGTCGTTGGTTGGTTACAAGTCAAAGAACCACTGATTCGCTCAAGGGGGAAAAATTATTTGTTGGAACAATATGAGATGCTCATAAAAGAAAAGAACACGTCCAAAAGCTAGGGTTTAGGAGGGGCAGGACCCAGGAGAACTCCAGAGGTATAGGCAGCAGGGAGTAGCACATGACTTTGGGGTGTCCCCATCGGCAGGATCAAATTCAACTATTTTTGATCTTTGTGTTGCTCTCCTTAAGGTTCAGAGCCTAAGAGGAGCTCACTGGATTAGAGACATGCCTACAATTGGCCAGGAAAGCATGCTATATTAGTTTCCTATGGCTGCTGTAACAAATCACCACAAATTCAGTGGCTTAAAACGACACCGATTTATTGTTTTCTAATTCTGGAGGTCAGGGACCTGAAATAATTCTCACTAGGCTAAAGTCAAGGTGTTAGAAGGGCTGCATTGCTTCTGGAGGCTCTAGAGGAGGATCTATTTCCTGCCTTTTCCGACTTCGAGAGGCTGCCTACATTCCTAGGCTCGTGGTCATCTTCCATCTTCAAAGCCAGCAATCACATCACTCCATCTTATTCCATTGTCCTGTCTCCTCTGACTCTGACCTTCCTGACTCCCTTTCCACTAGTTAGGATCCTTGTGATGACATTGGGCCCACCCAGATAATCCAGGATGATCGTCTCAATTGAGGGCAGCTAATTAGCAATGTTACTTCCATCTGCACTAATCCCCCCTTGCCATGTAACATGACATAGTCGCAAGTTCTGGGGGTTGGAACATGAACATCTTTGGAGGCCATTGTTCTGCCTACCACAGATGGGCACCCTTGATTGTGAGCACAAGAAACTTCATGCATCCTAAATGAATAACTCCCCCAAGGAGAAAATCAAGGTTCAACCAACAAAAGCAGGGAGGAGGGCTACAGATCAGACAAAACCAGCGGACTTCCCCTGCACATGTTGAAGTTCCATTTTTAGCACTAAAACGTGCATTCTAAAGATGTTTCCCCTTGCAGTGAAGGTATCTGAAATTAGGTGAGTAAATTTGACAATATGAAATGTTTAAAATAGCATTCAAGTAAGTCATCCTCTTTCTTCCACTGGAAGCTCTTGTAATGCCAACTGGCCAAGTTTGGCAGACAATTAAAGCCAAGTCAGCATTTCTTCTACAAAAGTGTTGCCTTGGTCCGTTGAACCATAGGCTGGTGAGACACTAAATGACTGCTACAGAGAGCGTTCCCATCCTACAATGAAATGGCCTAAAGGCTTTTTCATCAATTTGCATGTTTTCAGAGGATTGCGTTGGCCTGGGTAACCGGGCAGATTGTAATAGCTCTGAGTAAAGGTGTGTTTCTACCATTTCTATTGCCTTTTATGAGCCTTTACTGAAAGCAAGTGGAAAGGGATTCTGTGCCCTAGATTAAGAATAGTTGTCCAGGCAGGATTCAATTCATGAATTCTCTTTCTTTTGCCAAGTTAAATGTGTGACTGCAGAATCAAACTTGCAGATAAGCAGTAGAAAACAGGACACAGGCTAGTGTTTGGGGTTGGCTGTCCCCTATAGGAGATGTACTTACTTCCTGTAAGAAGTTGGTCCTGGCCATTCTAAGACAGTTAAACTCGTAATTCATGATGCCCTAGACTAAACTCACAAGGTCACTGCAAAGCACATGAATAAAAACAAGCAAAGGAGAAATACGATTGAACACTGTCATTTATCTTAAAGCAAGCTCTCATTTGGAAATTGTAGTGCTCCTTTATTTCATCTTTCATTTACTTTTTGAAGTAATTCTTTTTCGGGTCATTTCATTTCTTGGATACCCACGTGTTTCATGTTACCCCTAAGAGGGTTGTCCAGTGCCAGCTCTTCATTTTGGTTCATTGTGCAAGAGTGCAAGATTGGAAGCTTGCTCTAGACATTACAGTATGTATCTAATAGACAAAACGTATGGTTTTATTCTCTGCTCTATTAAAGACTCAGGGTATGATCTTGAAAATATTACATAATTCCTTTGTGCCTCATTACCCTCCCATTTATAAAATATATCTGCAAATAGTCCTTGCTCACCCAGGCTGCTTGCTCTAGGGCTGCTCGTGTGCTTCTGTACTTTTTGCTGTGTAACAAGAAGAAACATGCATTAGATGTCAGTACTGTAGGGGACTCCAGGATTGATGAAGTGAAATTGAGGTTTCACCTAGTTATATCAACAACAAATGTATTTTTCATATTTAAATTATTACTTTATATTGGAGTATAGTTGATTTACAATGTTGTGTTAGTTTCAGGTGAATCTGAAAAAGAATCGATATATGTATATGTATAACTGAATCACTTTGCTATATTTTTCATATTTAAAGGTGAAATTTATCTTCCCCATATCTAAAAACTAAATATATTAGAAGTCACATATGTATGGGAATAACATAGGTTTTCCTCTTACTAATTCGACCAATAACACTTACTCTACATGATGTGATTCAGTCCCTTGATTTTTCAAGTCCCACATTCTTCTAATCATGAGAGAGTCCAGTTTCCAAATTTGCCTAACATGTTAGCTAATGTGGTCAATTTAAATTTTAAATTGGAAGTTGTCTTGGTGACCATCACAAGCTACACATTCTTTTGGTATAAAATCCTGTATGTTGGAGGCATTGGTTTTAAATCCTATTCATGGTTAATGGCAGCTGAGTGAGGTCTTCTGCCACCATGGCAGTGTTTCTTATATTCAAACTCGGTTTATCATCTGTTCTGAGGTTGTTCGTTCCTAAATCCTTATGTAGTAACTGTAACAACTTGAATATATAAAATTAAAATTCAATGCATTATTATTCAGTTTTCTCTAGGTACTTATACAGTGATTAAATCATGACCAGTTATAAATGATCTTGAAAATAAGATCTGTAAATTAATTTCTGATTAATGTTCTTCACCCTTTTTTTTCAATTCGTTCAACCTATCACTGGAACTTTAATCCTGTGTTCAAAGTTCAGAGAGATTTAAAAAAAAAAACAGTTGAGAGTTTTTTTTCTCAATTGCGCAAATTATATGTGTGGTACACAGAAATTAGATAATGATTTTTCCGATAGGATGATGGGTTGATTTGTTATTCTAAATTGAAATTCAGTCACTTGTACAATTTAAATTTAGCATCGTTTTCAGAGTAATTACTGTTTCATAAAAAGAGTCTATCAGACGGTATTGCCTCATGTGGATGCCACGTACAGACAAAAAGTCACAGGGGAACAGAGGCAGAATCCATGCAAAACAAAAGGTTCTTTCAAAACCCGGCATCATTTTCTTTGGTGGAATTATTGACATCAACAAGTACCCGTAGCCACTTGTTTCTTAATTAAGTTAATAAATGGCTAATTGATCTAGTAAGTAAATGATTCCAGGCAAAACAAATGCTCATACAATGAAAAGACCAACTAAATAATCACATACAGATGAATAAGTTAAACATTATCAATTCACTTGCTACTTTATTCATTAATTCATTCAACAAAGCAGTATTGAACCACTGGTTGGTTAGAAAAACTCTTAACCAAGGGATTGGGACCAGTCAGTAAAGAGAAGTCATTTAAAATTAGAGAGTCATTAAAAAAATACATAAAAGGTGTATTCATTTGATTTTGACATATTAATACCTGTGTTCACTGATCTTATAGGACCTGGTCCATTTATGTAAATATGGGGCTGCTCATAAGGGTTCCAAATGAACATTCTTGCAGACATTTCCTCACCCTAGTCTCCCCTCATTGCGTCCTCTACGATGTCCAGTTTCCATTTATCTAAAGTAAGAAATCAAGACACTTTTGGAGCATTTTGAAGGAAAAATCCTTCTAGATGTGTATAATTGTTCCCTAGCCATTTACAATCATCCCATCTATAAATCCACGGCATTTTAAAACGGATTTTCTTAAAGGAGTTTCACCAAAGCATTAAAAAAAAACCAAAAAACAACAACCTTTTATGCAGTTGTGTCTCACTGGTTTACGTGTTTAGTTAAATAATAGAATCACAAGTTAAACTGGAATGAATGGATTTGGAAGCAACACAGGTAGCTCCTGGTAAACTGCTCCTTAACCACTGAGGGCGGGGAAGGCCCCGCCTGCTTTGGAGTGGAGAGCTGACCACAAGTGCAGAAGGGGTCGGTCAGCAAGGGTTATAGCATGGAGCCAGTTAAAAGAGCTTCTAGAATTGTGCTAGGCACTGGGACACTAAAATAATAAGCACTCTGAAGGCATTCTGACTTGTAAACTTTTCCTCTTTAGAACAAAGATCCACACTTTAGATCCAACCTCTGTATTCACCATTTTTCTCTGGGGCACCTCCAAGGTGGGAAGAGAGCATTTCCTATTTGTTTTTTGCATCCAGTACTCGATGTCTAGTAGTGGGCCTGGCACACTTTGTGGTCAGTGAGTTATTTTTAAATGAATGAACTGTTTTTTAAATTGGTACCAGCATTGGAGCATCTTATAGATTTGTAGGACAGTATTGTGATTGAGAACCGCAGGCTGCGCGGCTTTAAACAGTAGCTTCTCCCTTGGTAACTTAGGGAGGTTAACCTCTCTGGACCTCAGTTTCACCATCTGGGAGTTGGGGATAGTAATAGAAGTGCAGCATAGGGTTGCTGTAGTAATTCATCACACTGGTGAAGAGGTCAGGAGAGTGCCTAGTACATAGTAAGTATGCATTAATATTCTTAAGATATTGTCTTGTAAAACATATTTATTCAATTGTAACTTAAAATTTTAAATATAACTTCATAGCTATTTCCTCATTTGTACAACCATCCATTTATAGATAATATTCTTTTGTATACCTGCCAGGTTGGGTATGACACTGATATGCATTTTTTATTGCTTTTTCATCTAAGACACAGAAAGTAATTGATAGGAAACTTTTTTGTAGGGAAGATAAATATAAGAGAAAATTTTTGTAGTTAAATATTTATGGTTTTTCTAACCAAATTCCATATACCTACAGTGTTTACATAATTGAGATTTTTAAATAAATACCATGTTGATTTATCTCTAGGTAGATTTTATTTTTTTAAGTCTCTTGGACATTTGGATATAAAAAATTCAATTTCCAGTACTTGTTACTATGCTTTTAATAACCCCTACAGGTTAATAAGGTTTTCACATTAGCTAGAACTTAAAAACTTTTTTCACCCTTTTAAAAATAATATCATCTTTGATTGAAATTTCATCTATCAATTATCTTTTGGAGATAGCTAAAGTTTGTCAACAATATAAAGATATAAAAGATTGTAATCAAGTTTACTCTTGGACCTCTCCCTCCAGAAAGACCAATAAAAACACCAAAATATTACCCCATAAAAAGTACAAAATTCCTACCTAAGTGGCAAAAATTTTATTTTTCTCTCTGGACATAAAACCACAATTTCATTTTATAAGGGTTATGCTCATTTTCTTTAAATTTGTCTATATTTGAACTCTTACAAGTGACTAATTTTTTTTAATTGACTAATTTTATAACAACTAAGTATCAAAATGTTTGGCATTTTATTCAGGAATAATTTGTGTACTAGAGAGTGGGAACTACTGATCATGGGAGATATTGTAAATATTTAGGAAAAGGAGAAAGAAGAAGTAGAAAGTGGGAAGCCTAATGCTAGAAAGAGACTTTTTCCCATACATAGAAGGAATTAATTGTGAAAGAAATTATTTTTTAAAATGTACTGGAAAAATGATACAGATGTATTTTTTTTTTAAATTTTTATTTATTTATTTATTTATTTTTGGCTGTGTTGGGTCTTTGTTTCTATGCGAGGGCTTTTCTCTAGTTGCGGCAAGCGGGGGCCACTCTTCATCGCGGTGCGCGGGCCTCTCACTATCGCTGCCTCTCTTGTTGCGGAGCACAGGCTCCAGACGCGCAGGCTCAGCAGTTGTGGCTCACGGGCCTAGTTGCTCCGCGGCATGTGGGATATTCCCAGACCAGGGCTCGAACCCGTGTCCCCTGCATTGGCAGGCAGATTCTCAACCACTGCGCCACCAGGGAAGCCCCCAGATGTATTTTTAAATGTTAAATATTATCATTTTTAAATCAGGAATATGACATCATCATACCAATCCTATTTACTCATATCTGAGATTTAAAATATGATGTGATTGTGTACAATCACAGAACATATAGAGAAAATTTTTCAAACAGCTTTGCTGAAATTTGCCCTTGGAGATTTGAACAAGTTTAGTCTTTTAGAGCATGATGGACTTCATAACATATTAAAAAGGTGTTGACATAATGGTGACTTAAAAAGGTGACATTCTACTTTCAAGATCTCAAGAGTAGTTGGTACCTTAGTGACAAAAACCTAAGGATTTATCTAAAATTAAAAAAAAAAAAAAATCTTCCCTGAAACTGATGAGTATTGTTTTGTAGTCAGATTTTTAATGTAAAAGAACTATGACATTCAAACATTGAGAATCCTGAGGTCTAATCAAAAGGATATGACAAGATGTCAGGTATTTGGGTTAAATTCTTCGATCCCTGTTGACTTCTGACCTCTGAGACTGGACTTGCTATTTATTTTTTCTGAGTCTCATTGTTCTCTACTCGTGAAATGAAGTTATTAGTAATTACTTTTTACGTTTGCTGTGAGGGTCAGAATTTTTATCTGTTATCTCAGTACGGTGGATAAAGTGCTATAAGAGAAACATAAGAACACCCACTTGAAAAGTCATAGAGTGAAAGATGACTCATATTTCTCTGTGGTTGCAATCAGCTTTTTGTTTGCTGTATTTATTCTACAATTTAAAATATAATTTTATGGGAAGAGGCGCCGAATAGACATTTTTTTCCATAGAAGATATATAAATAGCCAGCAGGTACATGAAAAGGCACGAAACATCACTAGTCATCTGGGAAATACAAATCAAATCCACAAGATAACACCACACCCCTGTCAGAATGGCTGTCATCAAAAAGAGAAGAGATAGTCAGTGCTGCGGAGGATGTAGGGAAAAGGGAACCCTTGTGCACTGTTTGTGCAAATGTAATTTGGTGCAGCCATTATGGAAAACGGCATGGAGGTTCCTCACAAAATTAAAACTCTAGAACTACCTTGTGATCCAGCAATCCGACTTCTGGGTATATATCAGGAAAAGCAAACAGGATATCGAAGAAATATCTGCTCTCCCGTGTTCATTGCAGCATTATTCACAGTAGCCAAGATACGGAAACCTGTGCCCGTCAATGGATGAATAGATAGAGCAGATGTGGTACATATATACAATAGAATATTATTCAGCCGTGAGAAAGAAGGAAATCCTGCCATCGCAACAACATGAATGAACCTGGAAGGCATAATGCTAAGTGAGATGTCAGACAAAGAAAAACAAATGCTGTAGGATATCACTTATATGTGGAATCTAAAAAAACTGATCTCATAGAAACAGAGCCTAGAAAACAGAAAACAAATTGGCAGAAGTAGGGCTGGGGATTGATAATCTCCTTTTCATATATCCAATTGTTCATCCATTTAAAATATTGATTGATCCCATACAAAGGATATTTAAACCACTGATGTATAATATTTAATGAATATAAATACAAAAATAAGAAAGGTTCTTTGCTGTATAACCTTCACAAGTACAATAAAAACCTCTTGCACACATATAATTTAGATTTAGTTCTCTAAGCAAAGCTTTACTTTTTTTCTTGAGGTTGTGTGCTGTAATAAGCTAATTATGTCACTTAAAATTTCAAAATTTCTGTCTGTAGGTAAAAAATGTCAACATATCTTGGCAACTTTCAGAAATGATGATGGCTCTATTTAGGTTTTGTTTTATTTTTGTTCTTTTAAGGACAGTAGAGAGATTTATTTTTAAAATTTCCAAGTCTGTGCTAACACCTAAAGTTGTATAGGAGTAGCTGAAACGCTGTGTTCTATAATTAAATATAAAATACTGATTGACAGTTTCCCTGCTGCAGTGGGTTAAATATATCGGCTAAGGAGGACAGATATCTATTTACGGTGTGAGATTTTGTCCTTGAATGCCCATTGATAGTAATTCCAGAAAAAGAATGTGTGGTTGAGCTCCAGTATCTTGAGAAATTGTGAAGTGGCAGATACATATTTGGAATCAATATGAAGGGCAAATTGCCATAATTTGAGTAGACACTTTCAAGTACTATGAAGTGAGACCACGTTGCAGGCCAGCGTGTGGCTGTTATTTGGGGACTTGTTTAATAGATTGTGACCGTCAGAGTTGGTACTTCACAGTAAATTGTTGTGGACTGGCTTTAGAGTATGATTTGTTTTTTTGGTTTTTTTTTTTGGTACCAGACTTCATCTTGTCAATCTATGATTAAGCAAAGAAATATAAAATGGAAAACTGCATGTTTGTGTAAAATATTATTAATGAGAATATTTGGGAAGCCAGGTTGTCTTTGCTTATAAGCTTAGACGTTATTCAGCCTCTTGCACAGATACGATGTAGGAGATGGATGGTAAGTCTTCAGAAGCTGTGCTAAGGGGAACCCCAGTGCTTGGGACATTTGGCAACGACAGTATTTTCTGGGAAGTCACTGTGTGTGATGTGGGGCGAGCACTGGATTAGGAGCTGCGCTCAGCATACTGTGAAATTTCAGCCGAAATAATAGTCGCTCCACCACTGAGCCTCTTTATTAGAGAATATATTAGAACTCCCCCTCTTTTTCAGGGCGAGTCAAAATCTAAAGTATTTTACCTATTTCAATTTCTGTTGAACTTACTGTTACTGTGATGGATCCATACTTGCAGAGTCTCAGACTTTATTTCTCTGGCACAAAGAGAAATGTCTCTGTAGCCTAGTAAAGCCATGAAATCAACTGTTAACACGTATTTGTGGTGTCTGGGAGAGCTAGGATGGTTATTGATTCTAGAAGTAGGGTCACTATCTGTTTTTTCGTAAAGAGGAGCCCTAAAATTTTATACTGTTTTTATAATAATTAAAATTGAAATAATTAATTTCATCCAGATATATTCCCACTGTAAATGTAGACACAGGTATGATTAGGAGAAATAGATATGGTTTGGCTACTTTAATATTATATATTACCCAAACTCATTAATTGGAATATTCCTATTTTATAAACCCAGGAAGATTTATAGGACATTTATGTACCAATCACTGTTGTAAGTGTAAAATTCCCTGACAATTTTAAATAGGGCTGATGATGCATTATAAATATTCTTTCATTATAACTTATTCAGTAAGCATTTAATGATGCCAACTCTTTACTGGGAACTATTCTAGGTACTGAGGTTGTTAAAATGAATAAGACAGTTTCTGTGCTCAAAGAATTCATGACCTAATTAGGAGATATATAATGTAAAATAAAGGGTGTTTCCATAAATCTGAGATGCTGAGCGGTGTATCATTGATTTCATAACACTTTTAGTGGCACGTGACACAAAATCCATCCCAAATGACTTAAAGGAAAAGGGTGCCAACAGTCACGTAAAGAAGCATCCCAATTTTAAAAACATTCGAAGTTTTAAAAAATCCCAGAAGAGGTAAGATCATGACAGCTCCTTGTGATAACGGCGCTGCTTGAGGGAGGTTCTAGTTACACAAGTAGGAGTCAGGAGGAAGTGGTTCAGATTGTGGAGTGGTTCAGAAAGGCTGCGGAGAGCAAGAAATGCTTGTGGGGAATTACGAAGGAGGAAGAGAGTTTAATAGCCAAACAAAATCTTAGAGGTGATAAAAACATGCAGGAAGAGAAATCTGCGTGTGCAGAGTTTGATTGGATAAGACGTACTTGGAACTATAAGAAGCTCAGGGTATCTGTGGTATAAGGTGTGAGGGGAGAAGCAGCCGGGCTTGAGAATGGAGATGTGAGCACTGGCCGGAGCAACGACAGCCTCCTGCGTCAGGCAGAGGAGATTTCACTCCATCCTCCAGGTCACTGGTCTCCAAACTCTTTTGTAGCCATCTATTTAGTGGGTAACCATTAGGATTTTTAAATAAAATGGAATAAAATAGAATAGAAATATGGTGCATCCCATGTTTTAAAGCTTTATATTTCCTGAAATTTTGTTTCAGTTAAGATGTGGGAGTCATGATATAAAATACATTTCCTGTCTCTGTAGGTGTTGGAAACCTCTGTCCTAGGTGTTGGGATCCATTCAATTCAATTTAGAAAAAAGGCACATCATAATCAGATTGATGGTAAGAAAGTTGACTCTCCCAATAAATAGTGCAGGAATTTGATTGGGGGAGGCACTATTTATTGCAGGCAAGCAAGACAGTTTGGACAGTTTTTGTGGCTGTCCAGGCAAGAGATGAGAGGTCACGCTGAATTTGGTGCATTGGTGGGGTTTTCAGGGAGACATTTGTAATAGGTAGTGAGATATTTGGATATTAGGTGTGAACTCCCGGGAGAAAACATCTGAGTCATTATTTGCATATCCAGTGTCAGGTGTGCATGGCTTTACCCAAGAGAGGTATGGATGGTGTTCAGTGAGAAGAAATGGACCGTGTGGAGCCTTTGGAAACTCACGTGTAAAACAAAGTTTGTCAATCTTGGTGTACTGGCCCACCGGGATTCCACCAACAGTTGTAGAAAATGTCTCAAGTCACTTGTGAATGTAATAAATGCGACAAATCATTTGTTTTCTAAAATTACCAAGTTTAAGTTCATGATCTCCATCAAATTCCAGGTCATAGCCAAACTTCTTACAATCAAGGATCTCCCTCCAGCCCAGCAGCGACCCCCAATTACCCCCCTCTCTGTGTTTCTAGGCTCACCCCGATGCTGCCTGAATCCCAGCCCAGGTGTTCACCATTCCTGCTCCTCTTATCTCACATTATAGATTTATTCTGACCCTTTCCTCTCTGCCAGGAACCCCCGGCCTTTCCAGTGTCCACTAGTCAAACCCCAACCTTCCTTCAGCTTTTTCTCTCGCTCATTGGGTTCTGAGGGGACCCTGCTTGCAGTTGAGGAATCTGTCAGATGTCACTAAACAATCTTACCTGTTGGGAGACACATGTGTAGGAGGTTGAGGTACCTGCCCCTTGCTTTACCTGTGTGGGCTTTGGCATCTCAGGTCACTAGCTTGGCTGGGGCAGGGCTCAGGAGGGCCAAGGACTCACCCTCATCTGCTGACTCCTCGGTCACGAGTACAACCTTTTCAATACTTTTTTAAGGTATTAAGTGTTGATAGAGTGTTTGTTAAGACTAGATGAAGGTGCCTGAGATGATGCTTTAGAAGACAAGACTGTGAGTTACTGAGAGAAAAGAGCCAAGAGAAGACCCTCTCCTGTCCTCACCAACTTCATTTTGCTAGAACTTTCCTGTGTGTGTGCCTCCCCCAGGCCTGAGCACTGCTATGCCACCTTGCCCTATGGTCTCCACAGAAGCTTTCTTTGTTACCTTCAGACATAACTTAGGTCCTTAAGAATAATCATTCAGGTGGGCCTTAAGTCTGTGGTGATATTTAGGTCGGTCCCATTTTCCTCAACAGTTAATAGAGCACACGATGACTCATAATGGATTTCCTGACCTTCCGTGTTAGGTTCAGCCTCCTACTGTTCCCTCTTTTCTGAATACAGGTAAAAGAGTCCCCTCATGGTTGACATGTGGACTCAACACTCAGAACTCAACAGCTCTCCACCCTGCCATCATACATCTTCCACCACAGCAACCAATGACTTTGTGTCTCTGACTCCATGGCTATCTCACACCTTATCCCCAACTTATCAGGTAGAATCGGACATTTCTCCACCTCCTGGCTTTGCCTGCTGGTGCCCCTGTAGTTGCATGTTCTGAATATGGCTCACTGCTTCTTCCCATCCTTGCATGGTGCTCTCCATAACTTTTGCCAGATTCTGTTTGCAAGTTGCGGGTTGCAAGTATCAAGTCCCAGAAGCCCCAGAGTGTGCTCGATGGATGGTCCTTATCTTAGAAACCAACAGCCCAGGGTATACATTCTCGGCTAGTGGACTAAGGCAAAAGCCTTACACTCGTTCTAGGATTTGGGAAGAGCAGCTTTCTTGAGTCGAAATAAAAAGATGTCATTTCAAATATCATTTAGAGAAACGTTCTTAATGCAAAGCCCGTTTTACTTATATTACATGCTCTAGTGAGCAACCACTACTGATTTTATAGTAATAGTTCATGCAATAACT
This sequence comes from Eubalaena glacialis, assembly GCF_028564815.1. Taxonomy (NCBI): domain Eukaryota; kingdom Metazoa; phylum Chordata; class Mammalia; order Artiodactyla; family Balaenidae; genus Eubalaena; species Eubalaena glacialis. Next base: position 10,088,550 of record NC_083719.1, on the reverse strand, counting down.
CAACAAATATTTATTAACTGGCTGCTATATACTAGATACTGAGCTAGATGTGGGAAATTGAACATCGACCAAGACAGGTTGAGTTTCTGCCCTAATTGTATTGAGTTTTGACAAATTTTAATTATGATATTGTTTACGTTATTAGGAGAAGCTGAAATTTTACAGTTTTCTTTAAAAAGAAGGAGCAAGGATGGGTATATTTTTATGTGTGCAGAGTGCATCTGAGAGAGAATGATGCTATGCCTATTTCTCTTGGTAGTGACATGTTAGTTACAAATACAGAGTTGCAATTTGGGTGACCAGAGTGATTACACAAATGAGGTGTTCTATAGTGTTGTTCAGGTCATTAGTTTATACTAATTCACACATTCTCTGTACCCTAATGTTAATGAGATGTTTAGGCTTATTCTTCCATTTCACATAATCATAGTCTTTTAAATGTTGCCTGTGGAGTGGAAGTTTATAAAATCAACATGTTAATTACATTCAGTTTTAAAATATTAAATTGCATATGTATTATATATAGATACATATATAAATGATAATATTTGGAGTATTCTAATGGCCAGTTTCATTATTTACTTGGGTGTAAGGTGATGGCCAGTTATGAAAGTGATGCCTAATGATTAGGGTAAAGCTAAAAGTCAGTATTTGCTAATATTTTTGTGTTTTAGAACATAGGAGGGGGACTGTCTTGAAGAGGGTGGGACTCATGAGAAGGGAGTAAGGCTAGGTGTGGCAACATGAGTTTTGCTTGCTGGTTTGGTGTGAGGGGCAAGAAGTCAAGAAAGTTAATAGCAGAGAGTCTTGAAGCCATAGTCTAAAGGTGAGGGAAGAAGAGAAAAGTTCTAGAAGTTTCTAGCAACTGTAAAGTAAAAGGTGAAAAGAGACCTGGCTGAAGGGGAAAAAAGCAGTATTTGGAAATCATCAATCTTTACATTCCCTCATTCACATAAGAGTGTGGTTTCTGGCTAGAGCTGCTGTCTGCTGCCCAGATGTTAGCAGCAAAGAAGACTCACAGGTATATGTATTTGAGGTTGTAATTTTTCAGGCCAGGTCACCTTCCTTCGCCCCAAATCTGTTCCACCTACAGTGTGGACATCTTGGCTGGTGGCCGCTCAGACCAAACCCCGGAATCACCTGCACTCCTCTCTCTTTGTCTTACGTACCATATGCAGTCTATCAACAATCCTGGCAGTTCTCACTTCAAAATATAATTATAATCTGACCACTTCTTCCATCTTCTATTGCCCATGACTAAAGCCGAAGATGAAAGATTACATGAAAGAATTGACTGTAGGGTCAATTGGGTATAGATCAAGGCCGTCAATGGAGCTTTCTCCAATAATGGAATTCTTCTGTATTTTCACTGTTCAGTGCAGTAGCCACTGGCCACATGTGGCGGTTGAGTACTTGAAATGTGAATAGTGCAACTAATAAACTGGCTTTTTAAAATGTTATTTAAATTTAATGGAGTTATTTGTAGTGAGGTGGATGGAGTTAGAGTCTGTCATACAGAGTGAAATAAGTCAGAAAGAGAAAAACAAATACAGTATGCTAACACATATATATGGAATCTAAGGAAAAAAGAAAAAAAAAAAAAAGGTCATGAAGAACCTAGTGGTAAGACGGGAATAACGACACAGACCTACTAGAGAATGGACTTGAGGATATGGGGAGGGGGAAGGGTAAGCTGTGACAAAGTGAGAGAGTGGCGTGGACATATATACACTACCAAACGTAAAATCGATAGCTAGTGGAAAGCAACCGCATAGCACAGGGAGATCAGCTCGGTGCTTTGTGACCACCTAGAGGGGTGGGATAGGGAGGGTGGGAGGGAGGGAGATGCAAGAGGGAAGAGATATGGGAACATATGTATATGTATAACTGATTCACTTTGTTATAAGCAGAAACTAACACACCATTGTAAAGCAATTATACTCCAATAAAGATGTTAAAAAAATTTTTTTAAATAGCCCCATGTTGCTAGGAGCTACCGTATTGGACAGTGCAAGTCTAGTTAATGAAATACTTAGTGAGTCCCACTGTATGCAAGGAATTTGGAGACTCTGGAATTTGAAGCAGGTGGGACTTGCTAACCTAGGAGGAAAAAGAAACAGGTCTCCATGACAACAGAGTATAATTGAAAGGATAAGAGGGTGTGGGTTACAGATTGGGGGTGGGCAGCTCAAGAGGAACAAAGGCCGTATCATGGCCAAAGGAACTTGTTTCTGACTCAGAGAGGAGGAGATCCAGTAATGCTGGCACAAGAATGCTGGGTGTGTCACTGAATTAGATGATTGTGTGACACAAGGGTTCATCAGTTATTTTTTGAAGATGGCTTTATTTTGGTGTCAAAGTCATCAGTTGCTAGGCAGAAGTGGCTAAAGAAGGAACAGGTTTGAATTACAGAATAAAATAAGGATTTATTTTCCTTCTGTGTGATGGAGGTCAATAAAATATAACATTGAATGGGGTCCTTGAATTGAGAGCAAGAGAGTTTAGCCTTCCTAAGTGCAGATGCGATTTTAACATGTTACCTAGTGTGAATTCATAGTGACTCATGTTTAGGGAATAAAAGTTTAGAACATATATTTGGACCTTACAAAATCTTATTACATATGCATGTAAGAGTTCAAGTTGAAAAAGAGTCTCTGTATATGGGAACTACCTGACTTTGCTATTATTGTCATCCTAACCAATTTTCCTGAGTTTCTTATCAGATTGTCTACGAAAGTGGTCGTACTATGGATGTTCTTAAGTTAGTGCTTTGTTCTCCAGGCTTATTTCACAGCACTGGCGCACATCTTTCTGTAAGCTTTGGTTTATCCAGGTGTGCTGATTTGAAGCAGTCCCTGCCTTATCTCGACACCTGTAGTTCATCTGGGATGAGTGTATTAGCAGAGGGCTGTACTAAATAGTACCGCCCTGCTACCCTCGAGATTCCCGGACCTCCCGTGCCCACCGGGAGGTAATTAAGGGAAAGGAAGCTGAGAACAACCTAACCTTGTTTGTATCAGTCTGTTTGGGCTGCCATGACAAGATATCACAGACTGGGTGACTTAAACAACAGATGTTTATTTCCTCACGGTTCTGGAGGCCAGAAGTCCAAGATCAAGGTGCTAGCCACGGAGGTTTCTGGTGAGAACCCCCTTCCTGGTGGTCACCTTCTCTCTGTGTCCTCATGTGATGGAGAGAAAAGCTCTGATGTCTCTTCCTCTTCCTCTCTTTTTTAAAAATTTACCATTTACTCATTATTTATTTATTTGGCATGCAGGATCTTAGTTCCCCAACCAGGGATCAAACCCGTGCCCCCTGCAGTGGAAGCACAGAGTCTTACTCCCTGGACTTCTCTTCTTATAAGGACACCAGTACTCTCGGATTAGCACCCCACTCTTATGACCTCGTATAACATTAGTGACCTCCTTGAAGGCCCCGTCTCCAAATACAATCACATTAGGAGTTAGGGCGCCCCCCTATGGATTTGGGGGCAGCGGTGAAGGAGGGGAAGGTGACACAATTCTGCCCATAACACAGCTCCTGCATGTGAGAGTGTAGAGCAGTGTAACGTGGGCCCAGGGACGGCTAGTCGTGTTTTGTATTTTCTAGACCTAGAACCTGTGAGAAGCAAATTCTGCCAGAGAATAAACCACCCGAAATCTGACATTATGGTTCCCTCATATTGTCTCTTTTTCTCATGCTGATGATATGTCTGTTTAACATGCAGCTTGGGTGTTTGTAGATTCTCATTCGATGACATATATAGAAAGACTTCTTACACAGTAATCGTGTAAAGGGTGTGAACGGCTACTGTATGTAGGAGGAATAAATCTGTGGGAAAATATTTCTTGTATTCGTGGTAAAATAAAAACAAAGTCAAAGAGATGAGTTTTTCTATATCAAGTTGGTGAAAGCAAGAGAAGGTAATAAAGGCCAGTGTTGTCATCCTCGTGGGGAGGAGACATTCTCATGAGGCTGCTGGTGGGCAGGTATGTTGATTTGCTGTTGGCTCTCAAAATACGTGCAGATTCTTCATTCCATCAAGTAACACTTTTGGGAATTTATCTATAGAAAATGTCAGAAATGTAAAAATGGGTAAAATGATAAAAAATAAGTGAATTATGATGCATACAATTATTGAATACTAAGTATTTATTACATCATTAAACTATGTAATAATTTTTGCTGATGTAAGAACTAGTTCATTATAATGTTGCTGAGTGAAAAATTTTTTAAAAATCAAAAATATTACATTAATACTCCATTATGTAAAGTTCATTATGCAAAATAAGTCAAATCAAAAAAAAAACCTATACCAAAATACCAAAGTAATTACTAATGGTTGCTTTTCCTTTTTTTTTTTTCTTTTCTTTTCTTTTTGTCTCTCTACATTTTACAGATTTCCTGGAGTTAGAATAGATTAACTACTAATATTTAATGGATTAGCTCTGTTTAAGACTAAAGTACTTAACCATAGGCTGCAAAGTCTGAAGGCTTAAGGCTTTTTATACTTATTAGCAATCCAGGGCTTGGTTCTGGCAGTATTTACCCAGCCCTCCCTCTTTTCTGAAAGCTCTAAGCTAAGGAGGTTGGAAGTGGAGGCCTGACAGTCTTTACCACCCATACGTAGTGATGACCAATGGTTAAATTAAATCTGGATGTTAAAAATTACGAACCACAGAAATTATTCCAAGTCATTTTCACTAGGGCATAGAGGTTGCCTTGGATAGCAGTGGCTCTATGGTGGGAAAAGCCTTAAAGATTTCACTTCTCTTTCTGTTACTGCGATCAGGGGGAAGCGGGGGGGGGGGGGGGCATATAAACAAACCGAATCATTGCTTATACTCTGTGGGTCAAAGTTGTCAAGTGCCTAAGGATATACTTTGATTCGTTGCCTGTTAAATCCCATATTTTATGATGACAGGTGACTGTCATACTTTTAAGAGTTACATTTTATAGAAATTGGTGTGTAGACAGCATTTAGAAGGCAATAGAAGTTATGGGAAATAGGCTGAAACATCAAAGCCCACTAAAATAGGGAAAAAAAGGGAGAAAACTTGAGTTCTAGGTCCACTTATGTTACTTAATAACTTTGGGACCTCAGACAATTTCGTTGTCGAAAAATTGTGTTGATAATAATACTGGCCCAGAGCTTGAATTCAAATCAGCCCAATAAAATTTGGAAAACACAGAAGTTAAAATAATAATTGAGGTATGTAAGAACCCTTCTTTCTCAGCGCAAGGCTGTTCTTACGTAGAATGCCCTTAGGAGGCCACTGCCATGGATGTAGGTGGAGATGCACGGTCAAGTGGGGGGCTCCCCTAATGACCAGCGGTGACTTTTTCTTCAAGAGCTGCCATTTTCCTTTCTTCTTTCTTTCTGCCCCTGCCCTGTTCTCCCATCTCCCAAACTTCCCCTAAATAGAAGGACATGCCTTTCAGGCTGTTTTACTGGGCATGACATTTGCTGGTCTGTTTATGTCCATCCTTGTGATTATAAGGCTTGATCAAATTAGAAAACCACATATGAAAGTAAATTGAACACACAAAAGTACTTTATTTTTAACTTCCCACCCCCAGCATCATAATTACCTAAACCTCTTTCTTTCCTCCTGTTGGTATCCATCACCTAATATACTTTCCACTTGTTTGCCATGGTTGCATTTGGCCAAATTATATTTCACTTGATCCTTATTCTTTGCTCACATTCTGCTTGTTAATATCATTTGCCCAAATCCTCACATATATTCTTTGTTTGTAACAGATTTATTTTTCCAATGATATTCTAATCCCCATTAGTAGTATTATAAAGAACTTCAAAAAATAAAAACAAATCAAAACTAAGTTGGAATGTCCAATGAGAACATTAGGTAACCATGTTTTGTCATATATTTAAAGGAAAATTCTATACTGGAGCCCTTTGGGGTTTGCATATCCCTAAATTATTAACTAAATGCCGCTAATAACATAGTACAAGGGCTGCGAAGAAAATTATGTTGCTTAGTTTGAAACCCAGGATGCTCAGATACAGTATAATAGGAGACACCTTTTAACATTCACACAGCAGTGGTTCCTGGAAGGACATGTAATATAATAGCTTAAGGCAAGAAAATAACCTTGATTTACTCCCAGCCTTTTATTTGAACAGTGATTTTTGTTGTGCCTGGGTAAAAATTGCCCTGAGTTACTTATTACTTCCTCTGCTGATGACCATTGCTAAATAATACATGTGACAAATACTTCAGTCTTATTTATTTGTGTGAGAAAGAGAAGTACAGTGGAACAAAATAACTTCTGAGAGTCCTGTTTTTAACCCATACATGTCTGTCCCTTTATGAAGTGGGCTGATGTTATTTGAGTCTCTCCTTTCTTTCATCAGTGAACTCAGACAGAATAACCTGTGGCAAATGAGTCTCGCCAGCTTTGGAGCTTTGTCTGCTGTTGGTCTCAGAGTTAAGAACTCAGCAAATATTTGTGGAGTAGGCTAGCCATTTACTATATTTTACAATACCAACCGAGCTTCTTATGTCAATTGTGGTGTTTCTTAATTACTTATAAATTATTGATCACTTATTTTGTGTGATTTTCATATCGAGGAGAATATCTTTAGGTTTTTTTCTTTTTGAGGTGGAAGTATGTCAGTGCACAAGTAATAAATGTATCTAAATCAGATAGAAAATGGTAGTTTGACGAGCTTTTCAATACTTCTTTATCCCTCTTTTTTTTCTCATCTTACTTGCCTTTTCTGTCTCATCATTTCTTCCTCCATTTACCTCAAAGACAAAACACGAAGTTGTGAGTATATTTTGGAATTTGGTCGGGGTGGATATCGGAGAAACTGTCTATTTGCTTGCTTCTCCTTCTACAGTTATGTCACGTGCTTTCTCTGTAGTTCATACTTTCCATCTTGCCAAAGTGTACCTCTTAGAGCTGCCTGATAGTTACGTCTGTTTACAGGGCCAATATCCAGTGGCATTGAGCGTGTCCTCTTGCATTGCAGGAGCTATGCCTGTCCCAGACCAGCCTTCATCAGCCTCGGAGAAGACCAGCTCCTTGAGCCCTGGCCTCACCACCTCCAATGGGGATGGCTCGGAGACAGAAACCACGTCTGCCATCCTCGCCTCGGTCAAAGAACAGGTAGAAACATTCCACTTTTCTGACATACATGTGGGGACATTTTAAACATCATTCTTTCCGGATGAAAGATGGTGATTTAATTATGTTGGGACGAAAATCATGATTTTCTAGCAGAATGTTGGTATTCATTATACAATTGCTATTCACATATGATTATAATAGCTTTTGACTCCGTTTTTATTCGAGATTTAGGCAGCTTTCCTTGAAAAAATATTCTACAGGAAAAAAAACAAAAATTGCAGTCAAAAATCCTATAGGTGAAGTTTTGGCAGATTAAGTGATGGACCTGATGTTTAATACTGTTAAATGTGTGAAGCCAAATAATTGGTCTGTAGAAAACCTAAAATTTAATAAAATTTCAAAGTATATCCATGACGCTAAAAAACTGGTAAGAGTGAGAGCAGATGAATATCATATCATTGTGGGTCTAAGCAAATTTGTTTTCCCAGTGTTTCCAAGATGGCTCTGGAAGAATGCATTTCAGAACTTTTCCTGTAAAGCTAAAGTCTAAATGATTCTTCCTCTACCGTTTCTTTGCCATAAAAATGAATAAGCAGATAAAATCTGAAGTCTTAGATTTAAAAGTAATTGTTTCATAAAATTCATGTTTCTTATAATTAAAATGTCATAAATGATTAAAGAAAGCTGGAAAATAAAAAATTTTTGATTTGTTTCTTTTGCTTACCATGAGCTAGAATACAAATCAATATTTTTTTTAAGTGCAAAAACATCCTGTGTTTGAATTATATGATTCAGGGATGCTGAATTAGCAGCAGCAGTGGGGTAAGAGTGACATAACTTCCCTGATCCCAGGAACCTCTCAGCAGAGCAATAGACTAAATGTGGCAATTAAGGACTCAACTAGTAGAAGGGCTCAGTTTTCCTAGAGGACACTGATTTTGTTTAATAAATGGGGAGTGATTTAGGTAAAGGTAGATGGTCAAGTTATCAAAGAGTAGCTAAGGAAAGATTCACTGATGGAAAGGATCAATGATGCTCTCAGTCAAAACTGTGTCACTAGGCCAGGAGAGTGTGAAGCAAAAGTAGGTTCACAAAGGAGAGTCAAATAGATTGATTAGATAATCTAGTTTGTGAAAATGGTAAGTAAGCAGGAAATTGGGTTGAGGCCCAGGCTGTATTGCTTGATTAGTTTGCTTCCAAAAGCCTACCTGTGAGAGTTTTCTGGTTATTTTTCAGGGGTAATGGAAAAGGGGAGCAAAAGTTCATGATGCTCCTTATTCTCCAAATACTGCTTTGTTATATAGCTGGGTTAGGTCGTGGATTTTTATTCTGTCATGGTCTGGAAATCTTGCTAGGCCACTAGCTTTAGAGCAGTGACAAAATGTAAAACACGAGGAATAAATTTAATAAGATAACCAGACCCGTCTGATGAAAACTATAGTATCTCATCAAAGCACATAAAAGAATTCCGACTAAAGGACAAGGCATGCTACAGTCCTGTGTAGAAGAGCTTGACACCATACCAATGTTACTGTCTCCCAAGTTAATGTAACATTTTGGCGATTGTACTCAGGATTCTGTGGCTGATTGTTTCTTTGGCAAATTGGATCAAGCTATTTTAAAGATCATATGGAAGCATAAATATGTGAGAGTTGCAGGGAAAATATTTTACCTTGGACTTACATATACTACCATATGTAAAATAGATAGCTAGTGGGAAGCAGCCGCATAGCACAGGGAGATCAGCGCTGTGCTTTGTGACCACTTAGAGGGGTGGGATAGGGAGGATGGGAGGGAGGGAGACGCAAGAGGGAGGAGATACGGGGATATATGTATACGTATAGCTGATTCACTTTGTTATAAAGCAGAAACTAACACACCATTGTAAAGCAATTATACTCCAATAAAGATGTTTAAAAAAAAAAAAAGAAAAGAAATACTTTACCTTACTAAACATACAGTTGTGTCCAGTTGGCCCCAAATAGAAAGAATGATCTCTCTAGGGCATAACTAAAGATTCAGAACAAATTAAAAAATATAGCGGAGCCTGACTCATTTCAAAGTATCTCAGTTGAGTACAAAGCAGTGGTTGAACTGGTGTTAGCATAACTGGCTAAACATCTGGAAGAAAATTAAGGCCCTTAACTCACAATATATTCAGAAGTAAATCTCAAAGGGAAAGCAATATAACTGTCAAAATAAAACTATAGACATGATAGGAGAAACACTGGGAAAATATTCATACAACCTAGAGGTGGAGAAGGCTTTCTAAGTACGTGCAGGAAACTCAGAAGCCATACATAAATGGTTGGTACAGTTGGCAGCGTGAATACCAACAATAATAGCAAGGAATGATTTAACATAAAAACGAATAAAAATAGACCATGGGAAATAACATGCCACAAATATGACAAAATGTTGATATAATTAATATATTAAGAATTCCTAATGTTGATGAGAAAAAGACAAAGGAATAGAAAACTAGGCAAAAAATATCCACAGGAAATTCAAGAAGAAAAATGCAAACAAACAATAAACATATGCAAATATTTTTCACCCTAATGTGCCAATCAAGGACATAAAATTCAGAATGAAAACATGATTTTATTTAATCAACCAAATAGACAAACATTAAAAAACAGTATATATTGTAAGCTAGCTACAGTTAAATTTTGAGGAAATTCGCATTCTTTTTCATTCCAAATGAAAATGTGCTTTACTGTAATCTTTTTGTAAAATGGTGTGTTGCTGTGAGTTGGCGTTTGAAATGCTCCATAGCCTTTGATTAGTCATGCTTAGTCATAGGTTCTATAGAAATGAGTGACCTAGAACATAAGGTATTAAGTATGAGTATGTATTGCAACATTATTTGGGATAGTAAAAAAAAAAAAAAAAAAAAAAAGTATTGATTGATGAAAAGTTGTAAAAATGGTATCTCCTTTATATAAAATCCTCCATATAAAAGATATATCCTTTCTATGCAGTTATTAATAAAAGTGAGTTACAGATATATACCTAAACTTTGAAAAAAATCCATGAAGATTTTAGAAAGGAATGGTATAGTAATGTATTATCCTGTTTTTAAAAAAATGAAACAGTAAACATATTTTTTGTTTGTACATGTTTATGAGCCTCTAGAAAAGTGTACAAGGAAATAAGCCAAATTATTAGATTTCTTACCATACGTGTTTACAGTTGGACAGAGGTAGGAATGGGCATAGAGGACATAGAGGATCAGAAAGTGTATCAAAAAAGGGGAAAATAATTGGGAGACTGGAATAAATATTAATTGGGTTTGGATAATAGGAAATAGTCCTTCAGCTTAAATAGTGATGTCTGTAGTTGAGAGAGTGGATAAGCTACTTAAAGGAAAAATACATTACACTAAATAAAATGGCCTCTCCAAAGCCTTGATGAGAATTTAATAAAAACTTACTGTGAAGAGTTTTTTTCTAATTATTAAAATAAATTCATTGCTCATTTTTGGACAGTAAAGGTGAGATTCTTTGTGGCAGATAAGTCATGTGAGGAGGAGTGACAATGTCTTGGGAAGCTGAGTTAGAGCAAGTGGGAGCACCCAAGTCAGAGGCGTGGCCGTCAGGTCCCACGCGTGGTGTCTGCCAACTTGAAGGCAGAAATCAACAAGCAGCTAAGCCCATGGACTTCCTTGGTGTGGCCTCATGCAAACAACCAATCTCTTCCTTCACTGGGACATTTTTGTCCTAAATTATTCTTAAAACGTCCTTCCTCTCTTTTTCTCACGTACAGACCGTCCTTTATGGAGTTAAAACTAAGTTAAATATATTTTAAAAAAATATTAGCTGAGATTAAGGAAAAGCGACTTTAGAAATTAATACCTTCTATGATTCTTAACAATTACGTGCATAACCTATTTATAAATCTTTTCACGTAAAGAATATCGTTTGCCTGGTCCTCTTTAGGTGCTCATAAGAGATAGCTTTCTTGAGTAAAAATCCTATTTATTCATTCTGAGAATTTCAAGTAAAAAAATTTTATGACATTACAATTATGTACCACTCTAGTCCTGGCTTCTTGGAGGTCAGTTCTGTAGGAGGGAAGTGATTTTTTTTTTTATCATAGCAAGCGTATATTCTGAGCTGACTGGATGTAATAGGTTCCATAATGTAATTACTCATTCATTAAATATATTGCATACCTTATTTAAGCAAATCACAATAAAGGGTAATAACAGAAATGGATACGTAAAGAAAATTCAGTCTAGTAAGAATTCATTGGAGTAAGTTGTTAGTAAGACTAAGAACAGAAGTGCTGGGGCTGGTAGTTGACATTGCATAGAAATAAATTCTACTCTATAACCATTGAGTGGAACTTAAGGCATGCCAAACCATGAACCATGAAATGCATCCCGCGTAGCATGTATGGCATGACTGAGACGTTTTTAAGCTGAGCCCTAAAGTGTTTGAACACACAGCAGCCATGGATTGCCCAGTGAAAAGGTGTTCATTGATTTTTTTCTTTCTTTGTTCTGATTCCCCATCTTGATTGCTTTTTAACTGGTGAATTTTGTACTTTTATATTAACATAAACAGAACCATGGTTTATGCTATACTCTATGGGTAATTTTCTGTATTTCAGACACATCTGTCTCATTGCCAACAGTTACCAAATCTCTTGTCCCATGGGGATCTAAGAGAGAGGGACCCAGTCCCCACTCCCTCTCCTGTGAGTGTCCTTCACCAGAAGAGGAAGGGAGGACAGAGGTTGGGCATGTGATGATTCCCATCATGTCATTTGAGCAAATAACTGAGACAGGAGACTGATAACCCTTCATCACAAAGAGGAGACAGAATGATGTGATGGCTAAAGGGGTGAGAAGGGCCGAGGGATTTCAGGCTGGGAGATATTGCTATGATGATGGCAGTGACCCAGAATAAATTAATGATGCTTGGGAGGGGTATAATTTTAGTGGGAAAATCACTGAGTAGGTGAGAGTGAAGGGGACCCAGTGCACCAGCAGAGGGAATGGCTTTTAGAACAAAGACAATTCATCTATGAGAACAGGAGAGAGGCAAAGTTCATGGCTGCAGGAGGGCTGATGGCTTGGTACTGGAAACATATGTATTTCTCTTCTGCTGTCATCAGGTAGACATGGTCAGTTTGTTTTGAGCTGTTTTGGGGTCTGGAGAGCTGGGCTGAGTCAAGGTGGAGAGTCACTGCATATGATGAATGCAAGAAAATGATTATAATGACGGATCTTAGAATTGCTGCTGAGTGAAAAGGGGTAAAAGGCAGAAGAAGTGGTAGGAACAGTGGATTCACAGAGTGAATATGTAGTTGGTGATAGCATGAGAACTGTGTGCTTAAATCAAGAATTTGAAAGTAATTATTGTTAGTGTCGAGACCTAGGTAATGACTCTGGGAAATGAGATCAAATCAAGAAAAGAGAGAGAGGAGGCTTCCCTGGTGACGTAGTGGTTAAGAATCCGCCTGCCAATGCAGGGGACACGGGTTCGAGCCCTGGGCCGTGAAGATCCCACATGCCGCGGAGTAACTAAGCCCGTGCGCCACAACTACTGAGCCTGTGCTCTAGAGCCCCGAGCCACAATTACTGAAGCCTGCGCGCCTAGAGCCTGTGCTCCGCAACAAGAGAAGCCACCGCAATGAGAAGCCTGCGCACCGCCATGAAGAGTAGCCCATGCTCCCGCAACTAGAGAAAGCCCACAAGCAGCAACAAAGACCCCGTGCAGCCAAAAATAAATAAATAAATAAATAAATAAATTAATTAATTAATTAATTTTAAAAAGAGAGAGAGAGAAAGCTTGTTGTTGACTGTGAAAGCTGATTTGAGAATGAGGACAGGGCAGTGGCTCACATCCCCATCACTGGAGAGACCCGAGGTTGCCTCATGACTGCAAGAAATACAACATGTTTGCTTGTGGTTTGCCTGGGAGTAGTCATCTGATCTTCATTTTCATATTTTCATTAAAAAAAAAATTGTTCCAGTGCTGGTCTGTACTATTAGACAAGAATTTACATTTACTCATGCCATGTAATGTTGACCTATGTATTTTATCTTAAATCAATATGTGTACTACTTTGCTCTTAAGAAAACCATGGCTTTCCTAAAACTACACTTGTTTTGAAATACATTTCTTTCCCTTCAGTTGACCTATGTCTCCTTTGATCATCACATGCTTCCAAAGTTGGTATCTAAAGGATCTTCTTATATAAGCTAAAAAAATTATGGGGACTTTAAAAACCATTTTTTAATGGAAGTATAGTTAACTTACAATGTTGGGTTAGTTTCAGGTGTACAGCAAAGTGATTCAGCAAAGTGATTATGTTTTCAGATCCTTTTCCATGGGGAACTTTTTAAAAACCTTTAGAGCTCATATTGATCTTTGTAAATTATTATGGCTCAGATAAATGTGTTTTTTGTAATGATTCTACCAGTGAAATATATTTAATAATGAACAGATTAACTAGAAAATTCTAGGTACATAACAGTATATGCAAATGTGTCATTTTGTTGGGTTTATTTAATAGTGTTTATCAGTTGCCTGCTATGTGCGTAAAACTGTGCTTCCCCTGGGTGATACACAGATTTGGAGTTTCATTGCTTTCAAGTAGTTAGCCATGAAGCTAAAAAGATAAGACAAACATATATAAAAAGTTATAAAACATTAAAAAATTGTAGGTGAAATTTTAAGAAAACTCTCGTCAATATATTATGAAATTCCAAGTGATTTATACCAATAAACTTATTCCTTAAACTTTATGGTGTTTATAACCTTAGATACTCTATTGCTACGGTCATTTCTCCTGTTCTTTACATTCCACAAGGATTGAAGATTACATTATTGCTTTTAGAGGAAATTTTTAGGACTACAATTTAGGGTATTGCTGATTTTCAGGTAGTAAGACAGAATTCTCTTGCTTTTAATCAGTTTTGTTATTATGTTTAATGTGGAAAAGTAGGAGAAAGGCATTTCTGAGCTCCCACTCTGCAAAACTGCTGCACAGAGGACTTTGTATATGTTTGAACCATATGAAGGTGCTAAAAAAGCATTTTAAAGGATTTATCTTACATAAAATCTAAAAAAATTCTGGATCATTTACATTGACTCATGTGTGAGGATAGCATGCCTTTAGTTTCACTTAGCGTCTACATTTATAATTTTAAAATTACATAGCTCTGTATAACAAGAATGTTATTGGGAAGGAGTACATTATAAAACGCTTCCTTAATTGGTATTTTTCCAGCGCCAGGTAGCATGCAGAATCTCTCGGTATTATTAGTGTTCCTGTAATGTGCAACAATAGTTTCTGATAACACAATGTGGGAAATGACCTGTATAACTAATCAATTTCCCAACTATATTTTGGAAAACCATTTTATGAAAGTAATGACAAAATTATCATCCATGAAAAAGAGGAAATTAAAACACCTTTAGGAAAGGTCAAGAAGATAGAGAAGGATTATCTGTAAAGACTAGTGAACTTTTTATATTCATTTAGTCAGGGAAGAAAAGAATTAGATCGTAGTGCCACAAGTTGAACTTTCTGCATGTATTAAAATTAAAATGAGGATTATTTGATTGATGATTTTCAAATTTATTTCTTGTGTTAAGCCAGATATAGATTGAAAGTGAAAAAAAGGGCATGATTTTCCCCCTGTTTTCATTGCTAGACCATGGACTGGGTTAGGAGCAGTCAACGTCTGTCTGGACATGTGGATGAGGATAGGAAGGCACAAGCCAGGAATCTGTAGACCTGGGTCTTTGTAGATGGTATAGTTCATAACGAGGAAAGTGAGGAGCCTGCAGTCAGCAAGGATTAGAAAGCCTTGTAGATATCACATACACAGGAGGGGAGCCGGATGTAGATATGGTGACCAAATGGGTATTAGACTTCCAGCCGGGCAAAGAAAACAAGCACGTGGTGTAGGTAGAGTTCCAGACTTCCAAGTAGGAAGGAAAGGGATGGTCCTGTGGCACCAGCCTGATAGGACTGGCTAGGTTTGAAGCAAGTCTGTTTCTTTGTGGATCGTGGATCTTTTGAATCACAAGAATCGTGGTTGAAATTGGAGATCAAAGAAGGACAAGGGTCATAAACTACTTGTGTAAGATTTGGGGAATTAATGCTAGGCGTTCTAGTTATGGCTGAATAATTCTGGAAGTGTGGATACATCATCTGCCTCCCTTCTCCCCACCCTCCCATGCTCCCTCATGTGTATTCTAGTCTTGCCTGTAAGTTATTTTGACTTCTTTTTCCTAAAGCTTGATTTTTCCCTTAACATTTTACTTTGTAACTCTTCTCAAGACACATGCATACTCATCCATCTTTTTAATAACCCCAGATTCTATTCTAAGAATTAATTCATTTGGTGGCTGTCTGCCCCGCCTCTTTGAAGGTATTAGTTGTTCAGTTTTTAGGGGCCTGAAGGCTATAATGGGAAAAATCAAAATGGATTAACCCTTTATATGCTAAGTTAGAAGATAAGCTTTTAATAGGTGGGATTTTGTAACAGGACGTCGTAGTGCATTTCTAATGCTTCTTTCATATTTATTGTTAGAATTCATTGTTCAATATTAATATGTGAAATCACATTGACTATTTGAAATGTGATGTTTTAATAGTTTTTAATGAATTTGCCATTATAAAATAATTCATGCACGTTGTGGAAAGTTTAAAAAACTCAGAAAGGAATAAAGATGCAAATTTTCTTTGAGAATAACACTGCAACTAGAGGCTGCTGCAAATATTTGGCAAGATTTCCTTCTAAGATTTTTATGTGACTATATAATTATTTGTGCACTTTTATTTAATATTTTATACTTTGTACATTTAACAGTTATATCAAGAGTATTTTTATATCACTAAATATTATTTTAAAACATTTTTCTAATGGCTATATGAGTAGATACACTGAATTATTTAATATTATAATTTTATTTAACTTTTTCCATCTTAATCGAGCTCTTCGGTTGATTCAGTTTTCTCAGATTGAAAAAATAATGACATGTCTTACTTTCTTGTACATAAATCATTGGGTCTACTTTGACAGAGGCTGCCTGGAGCAAAGTTTTGAGAATGATTTTAAAGACCCTTACAAACTCACTGAGAAAATCTGTCAAAATTAATTACTGATAAGAGCCACAGGCAGGACATATGAAGCAGGAGCTCCTGGGGTATAACCCTCTACAGGATTTGTACAGAGCCGGAAATTAACAAATAGAATATTCTAGAGGGAGTAAATGGGGAAAACATGTTTAGTATTCAGAGCAACTGAACCAAATATGGTAGAAATAGGTAAAATAAACATAGGAATTATCATAGGACAAGGAGACAATGTTAAATAGTGTCTCAAAATAACAAAAACATTTTTTAAAAGGACAGATGTTAAATTTCTTTAAACTTTGTATATTTTAATGAAATATATATTATATATTTCATTAAAATCTGTATGTAAAACTTATTTCATCAGATATATAATTAAGTAATGACTTTTTTCTTTAGTGATTGTTTTGTTCAGTATTTCCTATTTATGACCAAAGAAACTCGAACTTTAAAAAATATTCAGTTTACCTACCATATAGGAAATTGCTATAGAATTGAAATGAGAAATTAGCTTGTTTTTCTCTATGACCAAGGTTTTGCTGAGGTCAAATTAAGTGTTGCGCCTTCCTGTATTGTTCTTATTTAACTCAGAAAAGGGAGGTGGGTCATTTCACATCAGTTTGATCTGCAATGTGTTTTTGAAATCTGAAGGAATCATTAATGAGACTCCAAACAGATAGAATTCAACGAACTTACACAGAGCAGTGTTAGTTAATTTCTGTGGAGAAAATGTGGGGTGACGGGAGTCCCGTGGGTTAAATACCGTAACATCGCTTTCCTGGAACATTCCTGTTTCTGAGAGTCAGTGGTTTGGACTGACGTTATCTCTGGCATGCATCAGCAACACAGGTAAACATGCCCCAGGCAGCCCATCGATCATGTTCAAGTTGCTGTCATTCGGCTGCAGTCATTAAAGGAATGTGCAGGTTCATGCCCTGGGCTCTAAATGAGCCGGCTATCTAGTGGCTGCCATAGAAAAGTGAGGACCAGCGTCCTCTTTTCTCACTAATGACAAGTTCTGACTTTCACATTCTACTCAGGGTCTCTGAAAGCAGCTGGAGGACTCAATATCAATGAGACCAACACAAAAAACCAAAAATCACTTTTGACAAGTAATCTTCGGCATTTACGTAGCGAATACTAACTAGTTCTGTTCACCAAGTCTATAGATTTAGTTATCTGGGGAAGCATTTTGCAGCTTACACCTCCTGGCAGATCTGCTGTATGAAGAAGTTAAGTTCAAAATTAAAAACTGAATTCCGTAACAGTCAACCTAAGGTTGTTCCATAGTTGTAGGCAAGTCCAAGCAATTCCATGCACGGTGGGACACTGCCATCTCTTGTGCTCTGGGAAGCAGGACTCCAAGGTATCAACCAAGGGTCTTTACAGCTTTGAGCTGATTGGAAGCTTTTGAAGGGCAACTGTAGCTCTGCTGGCCAGCACTCCTGCCCATCACATCCACAACTGAGAAGCCCTCTACCCAAACAAAAGATCAGCTTTGAACCTAGCCCATTAGCTAACGCAGACACTTTTAAGAAATAATACCGTTCATTCCAACTGCTTGTCAGAGACCTGCAGTTGCCTGCTATAGACCTGTCGAAAGCCAGAGGCAGTTTATTCTTAAAATGAATAATCTAGAATGTAAATTCTCTCTATTTTGGGATCTCTGCTCATATCAGGGATCGCACCTCAGTCCTCCGCGGTAATGTCTTCCAAGAGCGTGGCTTTAATAATGCTGCAGTAATGCGATGACTCCACCTTTAGGGAGAATAGAGATAAGAAATTACTATCCTGGGAGCTTTTCTGGATTGTATGGAAACCGGTTGTTGAAAACCTTTTGCACACTGTTGTCACTTGATTTAGCAGAAATGAAACATTTTAGATAGATAATACTGTTATTGCTAGAAATAATAATTAATAATGCTTATTTTCTGAGAAACATCTAAGTTTACTGATTAATTTATCGGATAGGTTGTGACCAGGTCTCCTCCCCTTACTGTGTCACCAGCACCCAGGTGAGTGCCAGACCCAGAGGACATGTTTAATATATTTGTGTTGAGGGTGTAAGTTGACGAATAAACTTACTGTGTTTTCCTGTTCTGTTGTAGCTCAAAAGTGAATACTTTGTCTAATTGTGATGAAAGCCATTAGTTTAGTTGTATGGCACAAGGGTCTTGTCTCCATTGTTACACTGATCATGTCCTTTTACCCTTATTTGAATGGTTGTATTGCATCCGTGTCTTCCCTGCATATTGTTTCAGAATTAGCCCATTTACTTTGATGAATCCCAGGCCCCCAAATTGCAATTTCCTCTATAAACAACCCAAATCGAAACTTTAAAATGAGGCATGTTAACTGAAACATATCCTTCACCAATAAAATATGTAGGCGAGTGTCTTTTTTTTTGAATGGACCTGGGTGCCTTATTTCAGCTGAAAGTAAAAACAAAAAACAAAATCCACCAACTTCCGTTAGTACATGAATCAGCAACTTCACACATAAAAAAACACACAGACACCCAATTCCTTTTGTTTCTGTGCAGTTATACCAAATTTCTCACATTTGTTGAGTATCTCTCTCAATCATTTCTAACTATTCTTTGAAAACATACTTTCCCCCAGAGGTTAAAGCAATCCAGCTACAATAATTGTTTGCTGGTCTTGCATTTCCTTCGTGTTTGGGAGATTTTTCACCTATTCACGCTTGATGGAACTCAATATGGTCATAGTAAAATCTTCTGATTATTACAGATTTTGACGTACGTTGTTCTGTAGTTGCTGTTTATTTGTATGTTTGTTTAATGGTGGTATGCTGTATGTATTGCATATGTGTGGGGTTTTCTTGTTGTTGTTGGCTTTTTTATTGTATTGGCATAAGATACATTGTGTCTTTTTTAAATTACATTAATTTTTTAATTGAAATATAGTTGATTTACAATGTTATGTTAGTTTCAGATGTACAGCAAAGTGGTTCAGTTATATACATATCTGATATATCTGATATATATATCAGTTATATATCTATCTATCTCTATATATATTCTTTTTCAGATTCTTTTCCCTTGTAGGTTATTACAAAATATTGAATATAGTCCCCTGTGCTATGCAGTAGGTCTTTGTTGTTTATCAATTTTATATATAGTAGTGTGTACATGTTGATCCTAAACTCCTAACTTATCCCTTCCCCCCATCATGAGCTTCTTTATATGGACTTTTCTGGACACATAGGAAGCTTGCTTCTTCATAACTCAATACAAGAATAATTTCAGTCGTATCTACAGGTTACAGGAAATAGAGTCTTCATATTAAAATGTTATAAGGATTTCTGTTGAATAATCATAAGTGCTATTGTAGCATATCCTGATTATGTCCCCAGCTCCTTTGAGGGTTATTTTGCAGCATTTTCTCATGAGAAAACTCTACAAAGTGAAGATGGCCTTAAAACAGCTTGTTAGTGAAAGCCACTTCACTAAAACATAAAATCGGAGTATACTTTCTATGTCAACACCAGAAGTGAACAGGTTGTTTTTGTGAGAAATGTGGACCCTATATAAATGTTGCCTCATGGTGAATTAAAACAGGTGACAATATATTGACCCTATAATACTCACTGTGCGAGGTTGTATTGTTAAAAAGTGGCCACAGCGTTATTTCCCAGCTCTGTGACCTTCTTCTGATGTGAGTCTGACACTCTCCCATTGACAGATGAGCTCTCTATTCCCTGTCCTTCACTTTATGTGGACTTGAGACTATGGCGGAAGTGACACTGTCTGACTTTTAAGACTAGAGTGTGAAGGGCAGTACACTTTCTAGGTGGTTCTCTTGGGATACTCATTGTTAGAAACCAGCCACCATAAAGTGGAGGTGGCTATGTGGAGAAATGCTCAGTCCTTGAGCTCACAGCCCTATCTGAACTTTCAGCTGACACCAGCATCAACTCGTCAGCCTTTCCAGTGAGTCATCTACAGTCGAGTCCCAGACAAGTGGCCCCAGCTACAGTCTGATCCCACCGATACTTGAAGATTGATGACCAAGCTAAACCATTGTAATTTTAAGCCAGTTTGGGGGTGGTTTGCTGCATAGCAGTAGATAATCGATTTAGTTGATTTTCGATGCTTATAAAAAATCAGTTGTATTAGACCGTCTGTATACTTTTCTCTACTTCTAAGTCTTACGTTTCTATACATCCTGAGGTAACTTTAAAAGATAAGCTTATTGAAATATAACTCACATACCACACAGTTCACCCATTTCAGTGGTTTTCAGTGTAGTCACAGAGTCAAGTATAGTCACAGATGCAACCGTCGCCACCTTCTAGCTTTGAAACACTTTTGTTGCCTCAAAAAGAAATCCCATGCCCATTAACAGTCACTCCACATTCTCCCCAAGCCTCACAGCCCTAGGAAACAATTAATATACTGTCTTTCCTGATAGATTTTCCTCTGCTGACCATTTCATATAAATGAAATCATACATATGTGGTCTTTTGTGAATAGCTTCTTTCACTTTTCATAATGTTTCAAGGTTCATCCATGTGGTAGTATGCATCATTATTTCATTCCTTTTTATTTCCAAATAATATTCCATTGTATGGATATATTTCATTTATTTCATTTATCCATTCATCTCTTGATGGGCTTTTGGGTTGTTTCTAATTTTTGGCCATTGGGGATACCGTTGCTATGAGTAGTTGTGTATAAGTTTTTGTGTGGACATACGTTTTTATTTCTCTTGGGTAAACACCTAGAAATGGAAATGCTGGGTCATCTGATAACTCTCAGCTCAATATTTTGAGGAACTGCCAAACTATTTTGCAAAGAAGTTGCGTGTATTAGGGTACCACATTCTTCACATCCTGCCATCACTTGTTCTTGTCTGTCTTACTTATTTTAGCCATGCTCATGGGCCAAGGCAACTTGTTTAAATGAACTGCTAGACCAGAGCCTGAGGACACACACCAGACAATCCTATGGTAGATCAATAATACATATTTAAATATTTAAGTATTATATTTTAAAAAATATTTAGCAGTGTATTTATGCCATAGACAAAATAAGCTCCCAAACATTTGTTATAAGCCCCAGTGTTTCCGGGGCAGCATACTCAGTCCTGTGAAGAGTCCAGAAGCCAAGTTATGTTGAGTTTCAGATGGAAGAGCCAATGTTGTTTGGCTTGCAGACTATGGTGGTAGAGTGGGAGGGATGGGGTGAGGTGGGAAGAAGGGCTATAGGAACTGCCATCAAATATGGAAAAGAAGGAGGAAACATCTATTGAGCAGATGTTGTACGGCTAAGAGAATTAGGACAAAGGATCAACATTTGGAGGAGGCACGTTTCAGTTTTGTATCAGACATGATTCTTAATGGAAACTTAGGCAATTTTAAGCTGAAAAGGAATAACGCAAAGACATAGGTAACTCATGAAATATTTTGAAGGTCCAACTAGACTTGGGGTTCATATTGCTAAGGATGATGGCCAGTTTTCTTGCAAGTCTACCTTGGGGATGGGTTCAAAAGGTGGTAACTTTCAAAAATGGAAGGAATGTTCTCAAGGATGCTGGCAAATGACAAATTTAGGAAAGTACCAAAAAGTACAACTAGTTATTACTGCCTCTTCAGGAAATTCACCAACAAATAAGGATCAATGGCAGCCCTTTTGACCAGTGGGTGGCAGCACAGAAATGTACCATGGTTGTCTATAAATGTGTTGATAGTGATCCCTGCAGCCCTGGGCGGGGCTGGGGGGGGGCCCTTTGCTGCCAGTTTCATCCATTATCTTTCCACAGGATGCTCAAAAAATGTTATTCTTTTTCTGACTAGGATATAAAACTAGGATATGGAATTTCTAGGATACTAGGATATGAAAAATTGGGGAAGGATATGTGCTGTACCATTACCTAACCCCCCACCCCCCAAAAAAATTAGACTTCCCATAATTTCAAAGAAAGAAACATCAAATTCTTGATTATTAAAATTAAGCAAGGAGAATCTGAATGAGTATCTGTCAGGGACTCACTTTGGATAAAAGGTTGAACTAAAAGAACTCAGGGCTTCTCCAAATGTTAAATATTTTTGAAGTCTGACATTCAACTTGTTAGTAAATAAAATCTCCTTATTAGTACTCCATCACTAAAGATAAATATTGCAAATTATTTTATAAATATTGGCAAAGTTTGAATATATGCAGATTTGTCATACCTGCTAAGAGTCTTTTCCCAGTGGTCTGAGATAGTCCTAACTTTTAAATATTTGGTATCTATCAACAGACCGATTATTATCACAGAGCATTAGAAACTATTGCCTCCATAGCAAGTCCAGTTAAAGACTTAAGCTAAGACATTTGATGAACTTTGATAATTAGGGGGAAAGGCAATTGGCATTACTGGGCTGAAAGTGTTTCTTCCAGTTTCAAGGACAAATTAAAACTTCAGAGCTTCTGCCATGGCACCATAGTAAGCTAGCAGTAGCTCCTGAAGGTGAAGTGTGTCATCTTGTTTTAATGATTTATTTGTAAGTAGATATGGAATTTGGGCCAATATTTGGCATGATGGGAAAAGTAATAAACTTGGCATCAGTAGATTTGGTTCAAATTCTTCCAGCATTTTCTTATTGAATGGCTTTGGTTAAGGCATGTAACATCTCTCCAAAACTAAGTTTGATGATCTAGTGAAATGAGGACAATCATATATCAGAGTTACGATGGAATGTATGCAAATTATAACACAAATTGTACAAACACATGTTAATTAATTAGTTCATTATGATCTCATGGAAATCTATGCTCTTAATTAGTTAATATCAGCTTGGTGAATTGCTGTTCACCAGTCTTTCTTAGGCAGTTAAACATATATGCAATCTCAAACTTTGGATGAGTTCATGAAACCCAAAGGTAAATCTGGAGTTTCTTTAGTTACTTAGGAAATTGAGAGAGAAGAGGATATTTGACTGAGAAAAAAACTATATTAAATTAGCTTTTAGAGTTTTACTTATTGTCAGATTATTACATGAGATGGTCGATAAATATAATGCTGAAGAGAGAGTGTGGGAGGTGTTTTGAAGCTCCTTGCTGACACATAACTATGTTAAATTTCAACTTGCTGGGAGAATATGTAGATCATTCTTTCTCTCACTTTTCTAAATCAAACTCTTCATAAAGAAATAAAGAAACATGTGTTTAGAACTCTTGATAATCAGGTCATTTTTGTTGCTGTGATTTAAAATCCTCTGAAACCACAGGGCTGTGGAAGTCCCAGCACAGGCCAGTGTCTGATATCAAGGAGTCTGGGGAAAATCAAAGAGAGCAAGTTGTGTTCCTCATATTGGTCTGCACACGGAATGGTTGTTGTGTTTGAGAGAGGAGGGAGCTCTTTCCTACAGACCTGGAGCTCAGAGCCAAAGATGCCTGGAAGAACATTAGGCCCTAGGGTTTGCATAAATCTTGGGCCAGTGGGGATTCTCACAGAATGAAATCGGGGACCCCAGGTAGTCTACTTAAATATCAAGGACATTAGCAATATTTGAATGATACTGTGGAAAGTGCTCCTTTTTTCTTTTGTATACTATACAAAGGGCCTTTCATAGTACCTGGCATATGGAGGCTGCTCTTTGCACAGTGGTTACAATGAAGAAAATTGGCATTATTTTGTTAATTAATAATATGAGTAACAGTAGTAATAAATTTCATTCTTAACCACCAAGGTTGAATTGATTGTGTAAAATTCATTCCAGGAGTTCTGATGTTTTATTGCTATTGGACTGTTTTATGGAAGTAAGTGAAATGAATCCACTTATTTCATTCAAATTGTTGGAATCCTTATAGTGTTAATAAGTGAGCTTAGTGAAACACATTTTATGCCTTTTCTAAAATTTTTATTTGATAACAAAATTCCTAGTATCAAGGCTCCAGTACTCTCTAATTGCATAACTGGTGATGATTCAGTTTTTGGTGGAATGAATGAGTGAATAATTAAATAACAACTGTTAGGAATTATATGTAGAAAGAAAATAAGTAGATGAAATTTAATATTTTTAGATAGAGTTAAGAATTGTAAGATCATGATGTGACTATTTCATTAGCAGTAATACCTCACATTTAATTTTAAAATAATTGAACCAAAATAAACCATCTTCCCTACTCACAATAATGTGATATGTCTGGGTATTTGCTTGAATTTTACCTTTCTGATAATGTGCACATGAAGAATGAATGAGAAATTGCATTTTCACCTTGTTAACTTCATTTATGATTTCGTTCTTTAAACTGCTTAGCTGTGTGCATAACTAAATTGCTATTCTTTTTATTGCTAGGATTTACATTGTTTTAAGCATTATGACTTTATAATGACACAGTGTCACTGCAGGCCTCCAGAAGTTTACTACCAGAGATGAGACAGCTTAGAGGTGGCTGCCAGGTTACCCTAAGCCCCCAGTTTGTGTGCAGTCCCAGTTACCCGTGTTTCTGTTGGCACAGAGGATTGATGGCCTCTGCGTGGCGACTTGAACAGTTGTGGGCATATTATCACATTTCTCTGAGTCTTTTTGTCCCAGCAGTATATATTCAGTAGAGTCTGATGGTCTAACATACGAAGTTTGGACAGTTGGAGGCCTTGTTGTTGACCTGTGAAGAAAGCCAGAGCGCTTGGTTGTTCAACTTTTTGAAAAATTCACTGAGATATCCCAGTATCTTTCCAATAAGTTATTATTATTTTTTTAACATCTTTATTGGAGTATAACTACTTTACAATGGTGTGTTAGTTTCTGCTTTATAACAAAGTGAATCAGTTATACATATACATATATCCCCATATCTCTTCCTTCTTGCGTCTCCCTCCCTCCCACCGTCCCTATCCCACCCCTCTAGGTGGTCACAAAGCACCAAGCTGATCTCCCTGTGCTATGCAAGCTGATCTCCCTGTGCTATGCGGCTGCTTCCCACTAGCTATCTATTTTACATTTGGTAGTGTATATATGTCCATGCCACTCTCTCACTTTGTCCCATCTTACCCTTCCCCCTCCCCATATCCTCAAGTCCATTCTCTAGTAGGTCTGCATCTTTTTTCCCGTTTTGCCCCTAGGTTCTTCATGACCATTTTTTTTGTTTGTTTTTTAGATTCCATATATATGTGTTAACATACTGTATTTGTTTTTCTCTTTCTGACTTACTTCACTCTGTATGACAGACTCTAGGTCCATCCACCTCACTACAAATAACTCAATTTTGTTTCTTTTTATGGCTGAGTAATATTCCATTGTATATATGTGCCACATCTTCTTTATCCATTCATCCGATGATGGACACTTAGGTTGCTTCCATGTCCTGGCTATTGTAAATAGAGCTGCAGGGAACATTTTGGTACATGACTCTTTGAATTATGGTTTTCTCAGGGTATATGCCCAGTAGTGGGATTGCTGGGTCGTATGGTAGTTCTATTTTTAGTTTTTTAAGGACCCTCCACACTGTTCTCCATAGTGGCTGTATCAATTTACATTCCCACCAACAGTGCAAGAGGGTTCCCTTTTCTCCACACCCTCTCCAGCATTTATTGTTTGTAGATTTTTTGATGATGGCCATTCTGACTGGTGTGAGATGATATCTCATTGTAGTCTTGATTTGCGTTTCTCTAATGATTAATGATGTTGAGCATCCTTTCATGTGTCTGTTGGCAATCTGTATATCTTCTTTGGAGAAATGTCTATTTAGGTCTTCTGCCCATTTTTGGATTGGGTTGTTTGTTTTTTGATATTGAGCTGCATGAGCTGCTCGTAAATTTTGGAGATTAATCCTTTGTCAGTTGCTTCATTTGCAAATATTTATTGTTTGATGTTTGTTTTGTGTCTTTTTTTTTTTTTTTTTTTTTTTTTTTTTTTACTTAAACCAGTTCAAGTTGAGCTTCTGTCACTTAAAACCAAATGAGTCCTAGCTAAATCATGTATTTGAAAATTGATGGGCAAGCTTGTTAAAGGCAGACCCATCACTTTTCCTTCTCCATTTTAAGACACATAAAAAATGCTTTAAAAAAGCTGTTGATGAGTTAAAGCATTCCAGAATATTGAGTTCCCGCAAGACCTCTCAGAACTGAATTCCCAGTAACCAGCAGGAGAAGAAATCTGCTTTCCACATGTAGCTGTGATTTAGACAATATTTTGTAGTTGGTTAAAGGATCTTTTCCTTGGGTAAAAAAAAAGACTTGCTTGACTAAGAGGAGAGTTCTGGAAGTAACTATGAAGTCAATTATTTGTGAATACTTGTAAAAAAAAGTCATCACAAGGAACCAATCAGGATGCATTAAGGGGCTTCCCTGGTGGCGCAGTGGTTGAGAGTCTGCCTGCCAATGCAGGGGACACGGGTTCGAGCCCTGGTCTGGGAAGATCCTACATGCCGCGGAGCAGCTGGGCCCGTGAGCCACAACTACTGAGCCTGCGCGTCTGGAGCCTGTGCTCCGCAGCAAGAGAGTCTGCGATAGTGAGAGGCCCGCGCACCGCGATGAAGAGTGGCCCCCGCTTGCCGCAACTAGAGAAAGCCCTCGCACAGAAACGAAGACCCAACACAGCCAAAAATAAATAAATAAATAAATAAATTTATTTTTAAAAAAAAGAAAGGCATTAAGGAGGAACTTCTACAGATTGCCTTTTTAAAAACTTTTTTTCTTTTTCAAAAAATAGATTAACATACAGATAAGAGCAGCGACAATCTGAAGATGTAATGCTTTCTGAGTTCAATAAAGCCTTTGACAGTCTCCTTTGATATTCTTATGTAAAATGAGGAAATGAAGCGTTTATGCATGACGGTACAGTTCACATCTGCACTGGCCATGGAAATAAACTCTTGCCCAGAGAGTACTGAATATTAAATTGGGGCACTTAAAAAATTCTGCCTGCCTGGATTTATGGCAACAGAGGGAAATCTAATCTAAATTTAATCTAAGACAAAAATCCTGTCTCCCAAAAGCTTAAGATATTTTATTTTTACATAGCTACGATTGTTGCTTTTAATAATGATAATCATAATAACATAATAGCTAAGGATTACATGCCATAATACAAATAAGTATTTGTCACTCTTTAGCTTCCTGAATCCTTACAACTTACTTGGGAGGAAGGTTGCTTTATCCCCATTTTGAAACGAAGATGAGATTGATATAGAATTTGCAACTTGCTCAGATTATATTATATTATATTAAATTATATATTATATTATATTAAATTTCAGAGTGGCTCCCAGCCTAAATTTCCTTGCCTTGAAAGTGAGTTCACGTCCACACTGCTCTGTAATGTATTTAAATGAAGTAAGCAATCAGGGCAACAAGTGTTGGGCTGTGTAACTTTACCTGAATAAGGTGTCAGAGAGGAGAGAGAGAAATTCAGGCAATTATTTTTAGAAAAATACAGAGGTTCTCATTAAAAAAATCATCATGCCTAAGAAGATAAAAACATTTAAAGATTTGTTGAGGCGTTTGTTTCTCTGTCTGGAAGATCGACTCCAGTCCGTTTTTGCTGGGGTTTCCCTTTTTCATTTTGTACCAGTTTTAGCACCACAGGAACCCTCTTCCATCAGATTTGTTCACTTTGTTTTCAGATCTAATCACAAGAAAAATCTTTCAGGTTCTCTTTAAAGATAAACCATCACTCACAGGAAACATATTCTCTCTATATCACGGAATTAAATATAGAGGGTAATTTACAATTAGGGTAATATTTCCCTTGCTGTCAGACCTACAGTCTTGTCGGAGACAAGGGTTTGAATGGGTATAACTTGAAATCCTCAGGGTGCCCCTGGTCTCCTCTCCAGGAGAACAGTAGGTCAAGATGGACTGAGCTTTTCAGACCACTAATTTTAATCTTCAGATCCATCACAAATTTTCTTCCAATTTATACCCTAAGAAAGATGCAGAACTGACACTCTGTGTTAAACTTTATTTCTCCCTATTGAAGTGGAGCTGTTTTAAAATATTTTAATGATATTGAGGTTGTTGGTATAGAAGCCTTATCTTCCTGATGAAAATACTAGGAAAAGAACTGTTCTGGGTATGTGCATATTTGCATTTCTTGTGTATCTAGGTGCTAAATATCTCTATAAAGAGTAAATAATTTTTAACTCAGCCTTCATAATAATAGCAAAAATGAAAAAATGGTGTTGGTGAAATATCCGAATCATGTTCATTTCTTCATCCTAAAGTGAAAATAAAACACTAAGTATATTTACTATTTCTGTTTGGTCATATTCAATGTTATTTTTCATAGGAAGATATAAATATCTGAAGTTCTCATTTCTTCCATCTTTTAATCTAATTTGCAACAGTGTATACATACCACTTTTGCAGTGACTGGGATTATAACTTTATTTTTATTTAGCTTTAGCATGATTTCAGGCTCATATAGAAGAAATTATTATCGAGAAATAACCCTACTTTCATATGTGCTTTGGTACCATTTCCCCATAATTATATTGCATATAATTAATCAAAAATTAACTTTATACAGCCTTCCCTTCTCAAACCAGTATATTTGTTTTGTGTTGTTTTGAACCTATTTTAAGCCACTGGATATGGGAACTGTGGGAAGTTACTAAAGTCTAAGTTCTAGAATGAATGACTAGTTAGTGTTATTTTACTCTTTGTTTGCTACATGCAAAAGCAATGCTTATACCTCTAGGTTTTAAGAATATTAAATTATACCCATTTACTCAACATCGTTGCAAAATGAGTTTAAAATAAATAAGGGAATTTACATTTTATTAATGTTTGATCTTTGTCAGCACTATAATATTTTCATCTAAATTACCTTATAAAATTATTTTTATCTTAAGATCTATTTCCTTCAGTGAATTAAGAACAAACACTGAAAACATTTCCAAGTTTTCTTGATGCCTGGGTGTTGTTTGTGGGAACACAAAATTTACTGAATTTCACCCATAATTGTAGAAACAAGGGCTATGAAACTTTGAAGAGACAGACCTGTGTCCCAAGACAATCTCAGAGAGTTGCTTTGTTGAATATATTCCTGAAAGCTGTTTTTCTTTTCTTTTTTTTTAAAAATCATCTTCCACTTTGCCATTAAAAAAAATGTAGTGAAAACATTTAGCTGTGTGAGCTCAGGGACCCTGAAACTTTCTGAAGTGGTAATTGTGGAATAAAAGGTCAAAGCAATTTTCTCCCAGTTGATTTAGTAAAAGTGATAGTTTGTATGTATCTAGTTCTTTACATTTGACCAACTGCTTCTGCAAACACTGTTTGATGTGGTTTTGTGCTACCTGATGCAGTCCGCAGAAGAGGTTTAGCTCATTTCACTCCACAGGTAAAGAAACTGGGGAAACTCGGGGCTTAAGTGTCTTCTCTAACATTACACAGATTATTAGCTCCAGATCCAAGGCTAGAAGTCAATGTCGAATCCTAGTCATAATAATATTAACTAAAAATCATTGAGGACGTACTCTGAGCCAGGCACTGTGCCAGACACATTATTTTATTAATCCTCCCCATATTCAAGCATATACAATTGCAATGCCCATGTGACAGATGAGGTTTAATGAGGTAAAGTAACTTGCCTAATCCCATGTGGCTAGTATGTAGCAAAGCACAAATGCTCAAGATGTAAGAGTTATTCATAACTAAAAGTATTGTAAAATATATTTTATTACGTTATTTAACCTCTCTGTGTTTCAGTTTTCTCATCTGTTCATACATCAGTAATACTGTCTACCTCATAAGGGGTTGTGAGAATTTCACAGTTCATATGTAAAGAGCTTCAAACAGTGCATGGTATGTAGTAAACACACCATAATTATGAGATATTACTTTTATGTGATATTAGCCTCAGAATATCTGCTTATTTTTTTAATTTAAAAGACAATCGTAAAACCTGAGCCATTTATGTCATATAGCTTGGTGTTAAACCAATTGAAACTGACAGAAATACATTTCTATATGTAAGTGGCAAGTGATAAAAATGCCCTACAGGTTAAAATTAGGACTATGACAATTAAATTATAAACAGTGTCATCAAATAGGACCAGTCACGGGTAAAAAAGAATGTGAATCTCAGTGGTACCACTTGGAGAACTAAATCAATAAGAAAGACATTTGAAAGTAAAGAGTAGTATCTGTATGGGTTATGTGGAGTGACAGGTGATTAAAACTTGTTTGCCTTCATGTGTTTAAAGTTAATCGGCAAGAGATCAGATTGCATTGTATTTTGTTTTGCCACGACAAAGAATAAAAGAGTAATTTAGCAAAAATCTTACTGCTAATAGTTGGCTCATGCCTACCCTTTTGCCCACTGACTTTGCTCTTGTGGTGGCCCGCTGTCCCGAGCTCCAGCTCCAGCTGCTGGAGGAGGGACCAGGGTAAGGTATTTAGTGAAAACACTAGATACATGCAGTTAAAGTCTGTGACTGATCTTCAATTCCTTCCCCCCAGACCTATCCTAGAGGATTTCCATGTATAAGCTAATGAAGGAGAACGTTTAGACATCCTTTGTGTTGCTTTTGCTATATCTGAGATCAGTTTGCAGGGAAACTATTTTAGGCTTCTTCACAACTATTTGACCATCAACTCCATTTTTTTAACTTCCAAGAAGTATTTAGTTTATCACATAGACACAGCCTTGGATTCGTATGTCAAATCTGGGGAATAAATTCCTTAGAACTGTTGAAGATTTCACCCAGTTAAAGTTAGACTTAACCCCTGTATCTCTTCAGATTTATTGGGCTGGAATTTTGAGAACATCAGCTGCAGAGCTTTGTAAGAGACATGCTAATTGAGCTCATTTACATCATACAGGAAAAGAAACAGCGAATTAGGTATACAATAGGGTCTTGAGAAAGTTCATTCATTTGTTCATTCAACTATATATAGATTCTACCGGTCAACAAACATTTATTGAGCTATTTATATGCCAGAACTGGAAAGATTAGTGGAAGTTTATGCCTCTTTGAACAAATCACAATTAGAGTGGTGGCAGTGGTTGTGTTTTAAAACAAGGGAGTACTGTAATCAGATTTTCCTTTGAGGGAAAAAAATGACTCCAGGGGCCTTGCTGGGAATCTAATCGAAAGGGTAGGAGCTTTTGCAAAACTCCAGGAGAGCGAAAACAATCCCGTATCCCAAGGAGGTAGCCTGGGGAGTGGAGTGGGATAAGAGAGAGCTGAAGGAGATGGGATTTGGTCGCTGGTTGGATGTTGACAGTCACAGGAGGGGTTAGTGGATCCTTTTAGCCTAAAACTTCAGGTGATTTAGGACATGGAGACGAAGCAAAGCTGGTCGAGATCCAAATTAATTGTTCTTGGCTCCCCAAAGCCTCCCCAAGGAACAATCATCTCTCCTGTGCCTGCATCTTTCTTGGGACCCATCGTACTTTTCAACTGGTATTAGAGTTATCTGTGTATGTCTCCTCTCTCTCGCTAGATTGGAAGATCCCCCTGGGTTTAGGTTAATTCTACAATGAAAATGTGTTTAAATTCCATGTATCACAGAATACACAGCATTCATGGATTTTAAGTGAAACACTACGGGCATTTTCCTAAGTAAGTACCTCTTGGTAATAATCTACCAATATGATTTTTATAGTATCTCCATTTAATCTTATTTAAATGAGGATAATTTCTATTTTTTAAAATATACTTAGATGGCAGTTTTACTATAGGATGTTTTAGCTAACAGAACATGACTTTAATATTAAAATATTGTTCTTTACAAAATCTGTTTATTTTAACAAGATCCCGATCTTCTACTAATTGACAACAGCATTTGCGTTCTTTTCACATAATTTGAGTACCATTTCAAAAATGCTGGAAACCGTTCTCTCTGGGCTCCTCTTTCTGCTTTTTGCATAACTTTTAACCTTGTACATTGTTTTTGCAGTTCATTGCATGTTCTTAGTAAGCAGGAAAGAAATTAAAATAACTCAAAGTACTTGGCATTATTGTGTACCATTTTAGAATACAGTATTAGTTCATCATCGTATTTTATCCGACGTTTTGACAAGTGTCTTAACAGATCAGAGAAAAGAGAAGCTTTTACATGATTAAATTATACAAAGAAACACAGACACACCATGTCACAGTGTAGCTGAGAATTTTCCCAGAGTCAGTAATCATTAAATAAGAGATAATTCATACCTATATATAACTGGGCCTGGGAGTTAACTCTAGCTACTGAGGTCCTTAAAAATGAAAAAAATGTAAAAACTCTTTGAACTTTTAAAGTCTCTGCCAGTCACTGCAGATTGGCCAAGTTCAGCCACCGTCTCCCTTTCCAACCTCTGCTATAAAAATGAGAAAGCTGAATTTTACCTTCCAGCCTCTTCTACAGCGAGGCTGACATATATTTGACAAATAAGAGCATAAACCTACCGAGTTTTTTTGAGACAGTTCTCGCTTTCCGGATAATGGTTGATGCACTGTCTTTCCCCATTATCCCTGCCTCAACTGTGGATTGATGCCTGGAACTACAACAGCAGCTCATGGCCCTGAGTTGGCCAGCAGCACACCCAGGATGGGGAAGCGTCAGGAAAGATAGAGCTTGGGTCTTCAGCATCCTTGAGTCACAGCATTGAAGTCCTAGACTAAATACCTCCAGACTCATCATGCAAGGAATATAAACCTTTAGTTTTTAGACATCGTTATTCAGATCGTGCAGATGGACACATCCCAGCAGATATAACAGTAGGTAAATAAAAGAGTTATAGTTAGTGTTATTTTAAGTATTAGAAGTACTAAAATCTCTGATGTCTAGAAAGAGCCATAATTAAACCCTTGCAGAAGGATGTAATCTTTTCTTACTTCAAGCTTTTCGTTGTAGGAGATTTTTCAGCCTCCTCTGATATATCTTGATTGTGGTAGTGCTTATACAACTCTAGACATTTGTTAAAATTTGTTAAACTTTATACTTAAAAAGGGTGAATTTTACTGAATGTAAATTTTACATCAGTGAACTTGACTTTTAAAAAGTGTTTGGAGAACACAGGTCTTGAGAAGTTCTCCTCATCCGTCTCCCCTGCCCTGCTCATGTTTTATCACCATGATTCAGATCATACTAATGGAAATAGTTTCAGTTTCAGAATTTTGCCTTTATTTTGTTTTTGGCCTAAAACAGCCCACATATATGATTTCACAGTTTCTGCAGGTCAGAAGTCCATGCATGGTTTAACTGGGTCCTCTGCTCACAATTTCACATGAAGGTAATACAGGTATCAGCTGGGTTGGGTTCTCATCCGAAGGCTCAACTGAGGAAGAATCTGCTTCCATGTTCACTCGGGTTATTGGCACAATTCATTTTGCCACACCTGTAGGTCTGAGTGTCCACACCCGTTCAGCCTGTAAGAGGTTGCAGGCTACCCTCAGCTCTTACAGGCTTCCCTGGTTCCTTGAAATTGCCCACAGTTCCTAGCCACGTGGACTTTCCTAACGTGACTGCTTACCTCACCAAGCCAGCCAGGAGAGTCTCTTCAGCAAGGCTGTTAGCAAAGGGAGTCTTAGTCATGTAGTGTAATCACAGATAGTAATGTAGTGTAATTCTGTTGGTTAGAAGCAAGTCCCATGTGCTACCCATGCTCAAGAGGGGAGTATTACACGAAGGTGTGAACACCAGAAGACAGACATCATGGGGGTACATCCTAAAGTCGTCTACCACAGCCAGGGGGAAGAGAGAGGGGAGTTTGCTGGTTACTGGAGAGGAGCAGTTCATGGCATGACAGAAGTGGGAGCTGGATCGGGACCAGGGAAGTACTGAGTATGTGAGGATGAGCTTTTGGCAGGGGGTGGATAGGGTAAAGGTTCAACTTTGACACAGCATTACAGTACTTTTCTGGAGAGATGTCTACTCTTTCCAGAGACTAAACTCAGCTCAGATCTTTTTAAAATGGTATTTTAAGAGAATCAAAATGTACCTGTATGAAGAAAAAGTAGAAGTTTCACCTTCCTTCCTTTAGCTCATGATTCAGATATCTGTTTACATCTTCAGATGTTTCACGTGAGATATTTTCTTCATATGCCTACATATACATATATATTTATATAAATGGGATCAGGCTATATAACCGGTTTTGTAGCTTATTGATTTATTTCTCTCATCTTTTCTTTTTCTAATAATTATTATTCTTCTTTGAGTAGAGATCTTGCCCACAATTTGCTCAAGAATGCAATTGGGTGGGGGAAGTAATCTTGGTAGGCGTACTTGCTCAGATATGTCCTGTTTCTCCATATACAATCTGTAGCATCCTTTGGACTGGAGACGCATCTCCAGGTGAAGGAGTGGATCATCCTGGCAGAGGGCCCACGTGGTATTTTCCCCTTACAGGTATTTGACTGGCCATTTGGATAGGGTTTATTTCTGTACCGTTGACAAATGTCAGCTCTTCAAATGCTTGTAGTTATTTTCTTTTTCTTTCCCTCTGGCTTCATCTTCAGTTGCTCTAGTTTAATTGTCAGAAAATGGATCATTGATTGAGACTCTGAGGATTCTCTTATTTTATTCTAGAGAAATCTGCCTTCTGGTCAAGCTCTGGAGAGAAACACTTTGGCTTTTGTGTATCCTTAGTTGAGTTTCGCTGGTTTGCATTTGTGTTGTACATATTTTCTGTTTTTAGTATATGTGATTACATCAGTTATTCTCCTTCATTCCAACAGGTTCCAGGGAAGAGGGCCAAGGAAATATACTTAGGCAGCTTTCCCCCTTTTCCTAACTCTGAGCTGCAACTAAACTGTAAAAACTACTTCATAACTAGGCTGGACAGAAGGTCTCTAAAGGAATAAGCTGAATGTATATTCATTTAGATGTGAGCTTAAGTGCATTCATCATATTATGGGTTAAAGGTTAGGATGCATCCATTAGAGCTGATACAAATGGACTCCTCTAGGACCAGCACATTCAGTTTTAAACCTCAGTGGCCTCGACTAATGTGTGCTGTTATCTGGAAACCAGAACTTGAGCTGCATCCCTGAGGCTCAGGGCTGGGGTCCAGGATCCCTCTGCGTGACTGTGGTGCTTCAACAC
This sequence comes from Eubalaena glacialis, assembly GCF_028564815.1. Taxonomy (NCBI): domain Eukaryota; kingdom Metazoa; phylum Chordata; class Mammalia; order Artiodactyla; family Balaenidae; genus Eubalaena; species Eubalaena glacialis. The sequence goes on along the minus strand of NC_083719.1, from coordinate 10,053,364 downwards.
TCCGCCACGTGAGAACTGAGAGGCACTCACTCCTATTTTCATCAAGTCCATGTTAAAGTTAACCATCTGCTACTTGACCTAAGTGAAAAATGGTATGTGTCACTTCAGTTCTCATTAGATAGGCATCCGTATTCTGAGAAGCCTTCTTAATTAATCTTCGTGTAGTGAATGTCAGCCAAGGCCATGCATGGAACAGTTCTGAAGTGTGAGCTTCCTTCACACCTTTGTAGGTGGTCCTTTGAGGTCAAGCCCGAACAAGATTGATAGGAAGGGTGCTCTTGAGACTTCTTAGATAATTAATTTCAAAGGAGTTTGACTACATGTAGTCTTCTAGTCATTGCTATTAAAACAGCGTGTTCAGATTTTTGATTCAGAAGTCATTTTCTTTCTTCTTTTCTCTTCTCCTAATGAAAGATGCAAAGATTGTAGGATTATGGACTAATGATGCTTTGAGATGAAGATTCCAGTGCAAGTACTAAGATACTATATATTGTCTTTTAAGGTTCCACAAGAATCCCTCAGACAAGAGATGATTCTTTTCATTTTCTCCCTCCAGGAAAATATTCCTTTATTCCTTCTTAACTAATTCAGTTCCTAATTGGTTCTGATCAAAGACAACTTGTTCTAATCAAAGTGTATTTTATATCTTTATTCCAAATTCTAATTCTTTGGCAAATATACAAGATATCCAGATAAATAATTCAAATCCAGTTTTTTAAAATTACCTTTTTCAGACACAAAAGACTGAAAGTCATATGTTTCTTTATTTACTAAATACTTCCGTGCAATTATCTCTCTACTCCCTTGAGGGTAGAGACAATGTTTTCTTCTGCTCTAAATCCTTGAGACAACTAAAGCAGTATCTTGAGCTTAACAGTTGCTCAATAAGCATTAGAATGAGGGTGAATATTTTATTTCAATATATACTTGAGGTTGGCAGGAGCTGTGATTTGACAGTGGCAATACAGGTTTGCCTGTGTAGCCTGTGAGTACCTCTGTGTTACACTCTGACTCTGCAAAACTCAGTTAAAGGCAAGATGGGAGCATGTTGTTTCCAATAAACAGCATGGTCCAGGTACCTCTCAGGTTTTCCTGCTGGAAAAATCCCCCAAATAGATCAAACCCCTTTGGTTAGTTGCCGTCTCCTGATTCAAAGGTAGCAAAACTATAGCCTCGATATCTATTTTGTTTGGACCAGGTTAAGATTTTCTTTAAAAATCAGTTGCCAACTACGTATTTTTTATTCCTTTTGAGCATTTGGAAGATTGGAACATTTTTCTTGGGAAGGATTGACAAGAGCTTGAGTAGCTCTTACCTGCTTTGGATGGAGCTAGCAGATTCTGGTCACTTCTACCCCAGCCAGCCCACTGCAACCATGTGCATTACCTGCCTGATCCTATAGGAATTTGCCTTTCTGGGCCCTGAAAACTTCACCCTAAATTTCCCTGTGGCGGGTTTCTCCTGTTGCCGTGTTTTGGAGGTGACATTGTGACTAAAGTTGACATGATGAGGTACTTGGTCTCTCCTCCAAGTTAAGGTAAGGAGCTTGGTTGTCTGGCTCAGGGTGGGGTCATTAGGCCTCATTTGCATCTGCAGAGAGTTGAGCCAGAAGAAATGGAAGAAAGCATCCCAGGAAAAGAGGGACTCAGTACCGCTGAGTAGAGAGAGAGAAACTGGTTTAATAACCTTGATGTTTTTGAAGAATGTCTAAGGGAAGCCCTCCCTATATGAAGGGATTATATTCACATCTAGGCAGAACAGCCGGACAAGGTCTTCGCCTTGGATTTTCACCACCAGGATCCAACGTAACAATCCTTGACCTTCGGAGAGTGGCTTGGAGATGGTGACACTTGGTTATCTTTGCAGTTGTGTGTGGAAGGAGGAAGAGAAGATAAGTGATATTGGTGGTGGATAGAAGCACTAAACGATGTGGAAAAAGTAGAGCTCGGCGGGGTCAAGGAGAATGACTCATGTTAACGTCTTGGCAAGAAATACAGTAAAACAAGTACTCTCTGATACCGCCTTCATGTATTCTGCGTAACTCTTGGTCTGTGGATAGGGGAAACTGACACATAGGTGTGGGCTTGCAACTGATTTTAAATGATGTCCATCAAACCAGGAAAATAAACTGGGAGGTACCTTCAGATACCAGGAGATTGATAGCTATGTCATCATCTGCTACCAAAATTATGCTGTGTAACAGCAACCGCAAAACCTCAGAGGTACACAGCAAGACACATTTATTGCTCACAACGCTGGGATGTTAGCTCGGTTCTGCTGATTTTGGCTGCACTTCCTCATATGTTTAGGGTCAGCTGGATGTCAGCTGGGACAACTGGGCACCCAGGTCTGCTCTCTATGTTTCATAGGCTCATCTTTGCTTATTTTCATAGCAGTGGCTGAAGCACAAGAGAGAGGACAAACCCAACTGTGCAAGTGCTTTTCAGGCCTTTGCTTGTGTTGTGTTTGCCGTTACACATTATTTGGCCAAATCCAGAGACAGAGTGGAAGGGCACTGCAGAATTAATCTTCACTAAAATTTTGTTGTGTTAAGCCACTAAGTTTTTAGGATGTCCTTACTGTAGTGTAACCCAGCCTACCTTGGCTGATGGAATTATTAAGTATTTTCTCAGCATTATTTTTGTGTCACAGATAAAAAATATACAAATGACAAATATGTGTGGTCATACATTTTACAAGACTTTGTGATGGAAATTCTATACGTATACTATAGGGATCTTATATAAAGGAGTATGCCATAACATTCCATTCTCTCTTATTCTTTTATTCTTATATTCATGAACAGGTATTTTTTAATGAATTTTAGTACACAGATTATGTTATAGTAAATGAAGTGGGAAAAAATTATGTCCTCATATACTGTCATCACATATATAGTCACCTATAAAACTTAATAATAATTCAGTATCTTATAATATAGTTCCTGAAGTTTAGCTTAAAGTAAAATAAATATAAATATTGACTGTATAGAAAGCCTTTGAGACATTTATATTGATATAATCACTTTTGTGCAAGATGTCTATTGGCTGAATTTGATGTTATCGTTAAGCTGTCAATTAATTTCAGTTTGGATTCATTTATACTTTACACACTTTTTTTTTTTTTTCACACTTTTATCTTGAGCATTCAGCTGCCAGTTCCTCACGTCTGTCCAGCAGACTGGTTGAATTGCAGTTGTTATCTCTGATATCGGGTGATGGAATTCCTTACATGGAAAGTTCCTAGCTGATGGCATAGCGCTGGAGTCTCCTCTTAGGAGATTTCATCATGGAGAGGAGGGTCTTATTAAAGCAGAAATAGACACTCAGAAAGCCTGCTATGCCTTCAAATAAAGAGGAGAAGTATCTACTCGTGGCTCATGATTATCTTAGAAGCCCCCTTTCAGAATTTTGACAACTCAGCTAGACACCCTAGATAATTATTCTATGCAGAATGGTCTTGGGTGATCACAGAATATTTAACCAAAATAAACATCTGTTTAATAAAGCAACTGCCATTTGATTCGGTATGATATTAATGAAGCAGAGATCATCTTCTCTGAGTAATCCAGAATTCACACAGATTCTATCTTCAACTTCTTAACGTATTCTCTCAACAGAATAAGTTTATATTGTAGACCCAATCCTCTAATTTCAGTAGATCAACATGTTTTAACAACAAATTGATCACTAGTTTTAAAAAGGCCTTTCTTTCTCTTTAGCTCAGTTGTTCATTAGGACTCTTATTTCAGGATCACATCTCTCTTTTTTTTTTTAAGCTTCCAGGCATTGTTGAGTTTTTAAGAAATTCTTGTGAATTTCTATTGGTATTTATATTGACTGTTGGCCTCGGTGAGTGGACAGGTAACAGAAAAAAGGATGCCAGTGCAAGAAGATGACAGAAAATACAACTGTGTAATGCAAACGAAAAGCTCTCAAATGTATGTCACTATGTGGCAGAGTTTCACTGCACGTTATTTTCCAATCACACTTAATAAAACCAAGTGGGGATTTGATTCATTAAGTCATTATCCCACAATAAACTGTAAGCTAAGTGTCAGGGGCCATCACCTTCAATAATTAAATCTTTGAATCGAAAATTAATTTTCAGTAAATATTGAAATGATATTAAACACACACACACACACACACACACACAAACATTTTAAAACCCAATATATAAGTGATTTGGACAAAGCCTCTAATATCAGTAAAATGGAGTTGGGAAGCACCCAACTTCCTCTGCTATACAAGAATGAAGCTAGACCAAAGAGGAGGGAAACCACTTTCTAGGAATTTGATTAAATTTACAGTCTGGTGCATTGTATTCTTTTCATGCTCATCCTTATAATTTCTAATTTCACAAAGGACTAATTAAAATTTTGCTTAAGCAAGTATTTTCATTTTGGAAAGAAACTTGTGGACTATACACAATTCCATGTGGCAAGAATTTATAGAGATGCCAACAAGAGAAAGGAGAAGTGGGCCAAAGTTGTTTTTTTTTTTTGTTATTTTTTGAGGCTCCTCTTTCTCTTCTTGTCCTTTAAATATCTCTTTTTCCTCTTGTCTCATTTCTGTCCCTCTCACTGTATCTTTGAAGAATATTTTCCTTCCCCTGTTTTCACTTACATTGCTGAAAATTTGGAGAAGTTTTGCCCAATACTTTCTTCGGTGATTTAGACTTTTTGATTCAACTGCCCATGCCCCATGGACACCTTGAGCTCAGCACACCCTTAACTAACCTCATTTTCCACTCACCCCAATCTTCTCCTCTTGTCATCCTCAATCTAAATCCTCAGAAGACTCAGTTATCCTCCCAGTTCCCAAGCAAAAAGCCCAAGGCCGTGACATGCTCCTTTCTTCTTTGCACACAGCCAATTAATTGCCAAGCCCTCATTCTTCTCTCTTACCTCTTTTTAATATCTGTTTCCCTCCATCCCTACCTCCACTTAGTTTATGCTTCTGACTCCTTACTTTCCACTTTGTCTCCTGATGGGCTCTTGACCTCTCTTCTGATTTGTTCCAACTTATCCGTACAATGACGAGCAAAATTTCTGAAATGCAAGCCTCACAATATCATTCTAGTTCTTAATATTATGATTGAGTGTGGCAAATCTATTCTACAGATACTCATTGATAAGTATTGACATGATTAGTGGCAATTTTTAAAAGTTTGCTCCCTTTTTAAAAGAATACCTACATACTTCTAAATAATACATGGGTCAAAAAAGAAATCTCAAAAGAAATTTTAAAATATTTTTAACTTAATCAAAATGAAAATACAACTTATGAAAATTTGTGGGATGCAGCAAAAGTGCTTTGAGGGGAATTTATAGCATTGAATGCATATGTTAGAAAAGATGAAAGATCTAAAATCAATAATCTAAATTTCTACCTTAAGAAATTATAAAAGGAACAAATTAGATCAAAATCAGCAAAAGAAAAGAAATAATGAGAATTAGAGCAAAAATCAATAAAATTAAAAACAGGAAATCAATAGAGAAAATCAACAAAACCCAAAACTGGTTCTTTGAAAAGTTCAATAAAACTAATAAGCCTCTAGCCAGAATAACTAAGAAAAAAAGAAAAAGGACACAAACTACTAATACCAGAGATGAAAGAGGGGATGTCACTACAGACCCCATAGAAATAAAAAGGATAATAAAGGAATACTGTGAACAACTCTCTGCCCCCAAATTTGATATCCTAGATGACATGGACCAATTCCTTGAAAGACAATTTGCCAAAACTTCACAAGAAGAAAAAAAGATGAACCAAATTGGCTTATATCTATTAGAGAATTGAACTGACAATAAATAACCTTCCAAAGCAGAAAGTGCCAGGCCCAGATGGGTTCATTGGTGAATTCTACCAAATATTTAAGGAAGAAATCATAGCAATTATCTCTAATCTCTTTCAGAGGATAGAAGCAGAGGGACTACTTTCTAACTCATTCTATGAGACCAACATTACACAAATACCGTAAGTAGACAAAGACATTACAAGAAAAGAAAACTGCTAAATTTGCCAGAAAAGACCAATATCTCTCACAAACACAGATAGAAAAATACTCAATAAAATATTAGCAAATTAAATTCCATAAGAGTGTATAAAGAATTATACACTATGGCCAAGTGGGATTCATCCCAGTTAAACAAGGCTGGTTCAACATTCAAAAATCAATTAATGTAATCCATTACATTAACAGACTAAAAAACAAAAATCATCTTAATAGATACAGACAAAGCATTTGACAAAATCCAACAACCATTAATGATAAGAAACTATCAGTAAATTAGGAATGGAAGGGAACTTTCTCAAACTGATAGACTATTCACAAAAATACCCCTACAGTTTACATCATACTTAATAGTGAGAAACCTGAAGCTTCTATACTAAGATCAGGTACAAGACAAAGATGTTTCCTCTCACCACTCCTTTTGAACCTTGTACTAGAAGGCCTTACTAATTCAATAAGTCAAGAAAAGAAGATAAAAGGTGTACAGATTGGGAAGGAAGACATAAAAATGTCTTTGTTCACAAATTACTTGATCATCCATGTAGAAAATCTGAACGCATCCATAAAAAAAACCTCCTGGAACTAAGAAGTGATTATAGTAAGGTTTCAGGATACAAGGTTCATATACAAAAGTCAATTGATTTCCTGTGTAACAATAATGAGAAAGTGGAATTAGAAATTTAAAACACAGTGCATTTCCATCAGCACCCAGACAAAAAGAAAAACTTAGGTATAAGTCTAACAAATTATGTACAAGATCTATATAAGGAAAACTACAAAACCTGATGAGCAAAATCAAATAAATGAATGGAGAGATATTCCATGTTAATGGATAGGAAGACTCAATATTGTCAAGATGTCGGTTCTTACCGACTTGATGGGTAGATTCAATTCAGTCTCAGTCTAAACCTGAGTAAATTATTTGGTGGATATTTACAAACTGATTCTGAAGTTTATATGGAGAGGCAAAAGACCAGAATAGCCAACACATGTTGAAGGAGAACAAAGTTGACACTACCCGAATTCAAGACTTAGCATAAAGCTATTGTGATCAAGACAGTGTGGTATTGGTGAAAAAACAGACAAATCAATCAGTGGAATAGAATAGAAAGCCCAGAAATAGACCTCATAAATATAATCAATTGATCTTTGACAAAGGAGCAAAGGCAACATAATGAAGCAAAGACAGTCTCTTCACTAAATGATGCTGGAACAACTGGACATCCACATGCAAAAAAATGAATCAAGATACACACCTCACACTCTTCACAAAAATTAACTCAAAATGGATCATAGTCCTAAATGTAAAATGCAAACTATAAAACTCCTAAAGATTACATGGAAAAAACCTTGATAATCTTGCTTTTTAGACACAACACCAAAGACATGATCCATGAAGGAAATAATAGATAAGTTAGACTTCATTAGAATTTAAAACTTCTGCTCTTTGAAAGACAATATCAAGAGAATTTAAAAACAAGCTACAGACTGGAAGAAAATATTTGCAAGAGACATGTCTGATAAAGGACTTCTTTCCAAAATAGTCAAAGAACTCTTAAACACTCAACAATAAGAAACCAAACAATGCAATTTAAAAAATGAGTCAAAGACAGCAGACCAAAATAGACATACAGATGACAAACAGCATATGAAAAGATGCCCCACATCATATGTCACCTGGGAAATGCAAATTAAAATAACAATGAGATACCACTACACACCTATCAGAAAGGCCAAAACCTGGCACACTGACAACACCAAATGCTGGCAAGGATGTGGAACAACAGGAACTCTTATACATTGCTAGGAGGAATGCAAAATGGTAGAGCCATTTTGGAAGACATCTTGATAATTTCTTACAAAACTAAACATACTCTTACCACAGAATCCAGCAATCACACTCCTTGGTGTTTACCCAAAAGTGCTGAAATCTTATGTCCCACAAAATCCTGCACATGGATGTTTATAGCAGCTGTTTCATAACTGCCAAAACTTGGAAGCAACCAACCTGTTCTTCAGTAGGTGAATGGGTAAATAAACTATGGTATATCCAGATAATGGAATAGTGTACAGCACTGAAAAGAATTGAGCTATCAAGCCATGACAAGACACAGAGGAACCGCCTGTTTCTAAGTGAAAGAAGCCAATCTGAAAGGCTCCATACTGTGCGATTCAAACTATATGACATCCTGGAAAAAGCAAAACTGTAGAGACAATAAAAAGATCAGTGGTTGTTTGGCGCTGGGGTTGGCGAGAGAAGAGTAGGGAGACCAGAGAATTTTTAGGGTAGTGAAAATACTCTGAATGATATTATAATAATGGATTTATGTCATCGTACTTTTGTCTAAACCCATAGAATGTACACCACCAAGAGTGAACTCTAAGGTAAGCTATGGACTTCGGGTGATTATGATGTGTCAATGTAGATTCATCCTTGGTAAAAAAAAAAAAAAAAAAAAGAAAAATACTATTCTGGAGAGTGATGTTGATAATGAAGGAGGCTATACATATGTAGGGGTAGAGGGTATATGGAAAAGCTGTGTACTTTCAGTTTTCTTATAAATCTAAAACTGCTCTTAAATCACAAAGTCTTAAAAAATAAATAATAAAAAGATGATTAGATAGCTAGGTAGCTAGGTAAAATTACATATGTGTGTATGCATATTATATATAGAGAATTATATATTTAGTTAACTAAAACATAAATTATAATATATTTTAATCACTTTTTAAATAAAACAATTTTCTCTTTTTCTTCCAGTTTTATTGACATCTAATTGACTTATAGCACTATAAGTTTAAGGCGTCCAGCATAATGATTTTACTTACATACATCATGAAATGATGACCATGATAAGTTCAGTGAATATCCATCATCTCATATCGATACAAAATTAAAGGAAAAAAATGTTTCCTTGTAATGAGAACTCTTAAGATTTACTTTCTTAACAACTTCCATGTATAACGTACAGCTGTGTTAATTATATTTATCATGTTGTACATTACATCCCTATATTTGTCTTATAACTGGAAGTTTGTACTTTTTGACTCCCTTCATCCAGTTCCCCATCCCTCACCTCCTGCCTTTGGTAATCACAAATCTGATCTCTTTTTCTATGAGTTTATTTGTTTGTTTTTGAAGTATAATTGACCTACAACACTATGTTAGTTCCTGGTATGCACCATAGTGATTTGATATTTCTGTACATTTCAAAATGATCATCATGATAAGTCTAGTTTAATTGCTTTTAATAGCACAGTAATATGTGGCAATAGGTAAAAGGAAATATATCTATTGATATGAATTATGCTTGAATAATTGTATTTATAGTTTAAAATAAATGATAGAATATATCTGTAAATTCTCTAAAACTTTAGTTTTCCAAAAATGACATGCATAATGGATTACATTTGACAGTTCTTACTGTCAACTTTGTTGTGATACTAGCTCCATTGCTTTTGTAATGTTTTCAATGAATTTACCTATGGCTCAGTTGGATAAGAAAAAAAAAAAATTCTTCCTATTTAAATTCAGTCCCTTATTTCCAGTGCTCCATGGAGAGGGAGGTAGGTGCAAGCCCAAGAGAAAAAGGGAGTGTGTAATTTAGTTTAGGATAATGTATTCCTTTAATATGAGAAATACAGTGATTTATCCTCAGCATCAAGTTGATTTCATGGAGAGTTAGGTTGGGGATCATTGTTTGGAAGCTTTTGAACCATTTCTTAAATGGGCTCTGGCAGTTTCTCTCTCTACAGCATTTACCCAGGTCTAAGCTGCTATTGTTTCTGGTCTTCAACAACCACTAGCCTGTGTCACCTTATACATTCTTGTCCCCAACCCCCCTTACCCAGTTTCTACGCAGTCACCAGAGTGATTTTTAAAATTAAATCTGATCTGTGACTGCCCTACTTTCAACCCTGCATTGACTTTCCGTTGCCTTAACACGGAAGCCTAGCTCCTAACCATGGCTTCTGGTTTTCCAGGCATATCAGCTTCCTTTCTGTTCCAGGAACAGAGAAATCTTCCAGATTCAGGATCTGAGATGCGCTGATTGGAATGCTTGCCTTTTTCCATGGATGATTCTTTCCCATCCTTTAGGCTTCAGTTTAAATTATCCCTGCTAAGATAGGCTTTCCTTGAAGGCCCCCCTAAGCAACCCTGCCACCCCAAAGTTCCTCCACCTGGAAGTGCAGAGGTTAAGAGCACAGACTCAGCCTCCGGCAGCTCAGGTTACAATCCAAAACCACCATCTTAAGGTTTTATAATGTCAAGAGATTCCTTAATCCTTGAGGATGTCCTTCAGCTTCCTCATCTGAAAGATAGGGATAATAACATCAGGGATAACTTATTTGATAATTTGGGGTTTTGAGTATGTGTCATGGCCTCGGTGCATGAGGCCAATGCTTGGCACATAGAAATCCCTACTGTGATTTCTGTTATAATAGAAATTGTGTGATTATAGTGATTATTATGCTACACTGTTATTATCTTATAACATAGAAAAGAATGTTTTGCTTATTTTATTTGCTTATTTTTTAATTCCCTCTTTTATAATAACAATGTCACGGCAGGGACCATATCTTCTTTTTTCTACCACTGTTTCCCCAGTTATTCCTGGCACGTAGGAGAACCTCAGCCAATATTTTACTGAAGTTCTGTGAATTGAGGTTTTTGTAAATTAAATCAAACCATTTTGCTGAGGCACGACCTTTTTTTTTTTTTTTTAAACAGCTAAAAGTGGAAGCAGTTCTCAAAAGCAATTCTGCCATGCCTACAGACATTAGTATGACAAACTGATTCTCAAGCAGGCAGGAAAAGAGTGCATCCACCTTTATGTGAGATCAGAGAGTCCTTTCAGGCAGGGCTGATTTCAGCTACTGAGCCCTGGCCCTGCTAAATCGGTTGTTAAATCCTAGTTGTTCGTGCTGGGTGGTATATAATTCCTGTGCGGTTCCCAGAGTTCCTCTGACCTCCCTTAAAATCTATAGGAGCTCAACCTGAATGAGTAAGAAAGGGTTAAAAGCTGGCACTGAATACCACTAATTTCAACAGTGAGAGCTCATTTCTAACATCTGTTATGCTAACAAGCCCCCAATTTCACCACTGACAACTCATCCTGATATAAATTTTAAAAATATCTGCTTAAACTGGGGATCTGCAAACTGCAACCTGAGGGCCAGATCCAGCCTGCTGCTGGTTTCTCTATGGCCTATGAGCTAAGAATGATTTTTCATATTTGTAAATAGTTGGGAAAAAAATCAGAAGAAGAATATATTCTGTGACATGTGAAAATGATGTAAAAGTCCAATTTCAGCATCTATAAACAAGGTTTTATTGAAACACATTGTTTATGTACCGTGTATCACAATTTGGCATTACTATGACTGAGATGAGTAATTGGGACAGAGACCTTGTGACCCAGAAATCCAAAAATATTTCCTTGGTACCTTTGTTGCTGAACCAAACTTGGGTCCTCGCACCTGCACACACACCTGCACACAGTAAAGCCAGTTTACTGACATGGAGTTGCAGTGAAGGAGAGTTCAGTGTTTATTGTAAGGTGCCAGACAAGGAGTCTGGGGCAGCTAATGCTCAAAAACCCTGAACTCCCTGATGGGTTTCAGGAAAACTTTTTTTTTTTTAATTTTTTTTTTGATGTCGACCATTTATAAAGTCTTCATTGAATTTTTGTTACAATATTGCTTCTGTTTTATGTTTTGGCTTTTTGGCCACGAGGCATGTGGGATCTTAGCTCCCTGACCAGGGATTGAACCCACATCCCCTGCATTGGAAGGCGAAGTCTTAACCACTGGACCGCCAGGGAAGTCCCAGGGAAGCATTTTTAAAGGCCAGGTGAGGGAGGGTGGTCACAGGGTGTGTGATCAGCTCGTGCACAATTCTCTGGTTGATGGTGAGGTAACAGGGCAGTGTCACAGGGGTTAACGTTATCAGTCTTCAGGCTCCAGTAAGTCTGGGGGCTACGTGCTCATGGTCATCAAGTAGTTAATTTCTTCCATTTAGTGGTGGTTTTAGCATCTGTAAAACAACTCAGGCCATGTGCATGAGATACTGTTATCTAGGTCCTTCAGAAAAGAGCTAAAGATTCTGTGACCGCCATATGGCTGATTTACTGTTTAAATTCTTACCAGTTCTCCTGGTCCTATTGCAACTTTTGTCACTACCTTTTCGCATGCTTTGGATCATTAATCCTTCAGCCAGGCTTTTGTGACTCAGGGGAGGCCTGGGAGACTACAGCTTTTCTATAAACAAGAGGCAGGCAGGGAGGATGGGGGCGAGAGGTCTGTCCCGGGAAGGCCCCATAGGGTCCTGCTTGGTCACACCTTTACAGAAAGAGTTTGTTGATCCTGGCTTAAACTAACACAGGGGCAATATCATGCTATCTGTGCTCAGTATTTTAAAGCAAATTATAGATATTCGTAAAAAGTGTACAAATACTTATAATAAATGTGGCCAGTGTTTAAATATCTCAGGCAATACAGGTGTGAACTAAGGCTGTCACCTGCCATATCAGTAAACAAAGGATGTTGCAGCCGTCAGCCAGTAGATCTGCCCCGGGACAGTGCAACTCAGGATGAGAAAACAGGATACTGGCCCCAGAGAGTTGAGGTGCATATCAAAGGAATGATTTCAGTGAGCCCAGATTTTGCATCTTCCCATACACAGAAAAGCGCTACATTCCTTAACTTGAGATGTCTGGTTTTCTTTAATTAACAGTCATCTTTTGGTGTTCTGACCACCTGGTCTTTGTTACAAAAACTCTTATGTATCCTGGCTCCACCCCCCCTTGCATCTTCAGAGCCATCTCCCAGTTATCTGAGATGCTGGGTCCCAGGCTTAAGTCCTCAGATTTGTCCATCAAATAGAACATAACTCTCAACTTTTAGGTTGTGTGATCAGCTCGTGCACAATTCTCTGATTGGTTGATGGTGAGGTAACAGGGCAGTGTCACAGGGGTTAACATTGAGCCACAGGTACTGTGAACTCTTTTGGAAGACTGTTTAGTGACACTGGACAATGCTCATTATGTATGAAATGTTTAAAATAATGGAAGACTACATATATATTGTGATCACAGTTTTAATATTAACATATGTATATGTAATAATATGTACATTTATAATGAAAAAGAAAGCGGGTATATTAAGGGATTATGGATTTTACTTTTCTGTATTTATTGCCTAAATAAACCTATATTTATTGTACATCAGCCTCATCAGCTTTAAAATAACAAGACTCCATAATAATATAAAACGTCAAACTCATGCCAAAGCAAAGAAAAAGGAAGTTTGCATAGTCTTTTTTTACAAATGAAGTAAACATGAATGTGGCATCATTAGGGAATAAAAATATTTCATTTATTCTCAAGAGATAGTAAAGCACTGTTACAAGATATAAACAGGAAAGCACCTCTGAATTGCTTGTTATTTGTCCATCGCATTATAAAAGAGGAAGGAGAGATGGTGGGTGCACTCTCTGTAGTTCTTAATGATTCTCTAGAGAATAATTCTACTCTAGAGCTTTAGTGCGGTCAGAAACCCTAAACCAATGCACAAAACACAGAGCTGTCAAGACGAAATATCTTTTCCCCTCATTGCTTGCCAGGAGCGATGGCTTGGATAGATTATGATAGGGTATTAATTTCCTCTAAAGCCAGTTGCTAGACTTTGTCCTGAACAATAAGGGATGTGACAGGATGTGACAGGATCAGCATTTTTAATAATGTACTATTTAAACCCACTTCCTCCTTTGTGTGATCCCTCTTCTTCCAGGCTGCCTCTTCCTGATCTGACCTTTTGTGATTGTAACTTTCTGTAGTCCTTGATTCAAGCTAGTGATTTTCTCTATCAACTTCCTCTTTACTCAACCCCATGTAACACATTTCAATTTCTTCTAACTGTTCCACAACCCAGCAATGTTTGTTTAAGGCCGTACCTCTGTTGGTAACATCTTTCAAAATAACCTGCTGTATACAATATTTTTTGGATGGCAACTCTACTGTAAATATTTAAGATGACAAGCAAAGTTGTGAGATTCTTAGTCCTGTTGTGTATATAGTTTCCATTGGCCTTAAAAATCTCCCAAACGTTCTCATTTTCCTATTCATCAAGCGCTGATTGGGTGTTTACTGCTCGAAAAGCAGTATTCAAGATATTGTTGAACAGAGAGAAGGGGAGAGGAGAAAGGTATATAAAATTAGCAAGTGTGATCCTCATAGGAGTCTCTTATATCCCCTATTAGATATACAGTCAGTCCTCATTGTTTGCAAATTTTGTATTTGTGAAATTTGCCTACTTGCTAACATTTATCGGTAACCCCAAAATCAGTATCGGTGTTTCTTTTGCAGTCATTCACAAGACTTGCACAGGGTGGGGAAAACTTTTAGTCACCTGACATGCACTTTCAGAACTGAGGTCAAACAAGGTGACACTCTACCTTTTTTTCCCCAGCTCTCATACTATAAACAAGTGTCCTTTTTGCAGTCTACTTAGTGCCCTTTTTTCAACTTCTGTGCTTTTTTTGTATTTATTTTGCTGTTTCAAATGGGTCCCAGGCATAGTGCTTACGTGCTGTCTAGTGTTCCAAAGTGCGAGAAAGCTGTGACGTGCCTTATAGAGAAAATACGTATATTAGGTAAACTTCATTCAGGCATGAGTTATAGTGCTGTTGGCCATGAGTTCAAGGTTAATGAATCAACAATATATCCTGAATAAGGTGTCTTTAAACAGAAACTCACATAAAACAAGGTGATATATTGATAGGTAGTTGAAAACATTGTGACTCAGAGCCTTGCGGGAACCTAACCCTTTATCTCCTCTATGAGCAGTGGTTCCTTTATCATTAATTCAGTGTTCGCATTGACCTTGTATAACATAAGAGAATCTACTGTATTATGTTTAGGTTGGTATCTACTTTTAGGGAAAATTCTTAGAATAATTATTGATGATAACAGTAGTTATTCATTCAACAAATAGTTATTGAGCATTTCTGTGTGCTAGGTGAACTGCAGTGATAGGAAGATGAATATTCCTGCCTTCGTTGTGCTTCCATCACAGTTAAGATTTTTTGATTTCTAAGGGCTGTGCCCATCACTTCATGTATATCACATAATCCCCTCAACAGTACTATGAAGCAGGTATTTTTAATCCCATCTTAAAGAAAGGAAGCTGTAATTCAAATAAATAAGTTACCCAAGATAAAACAGAGTATCTTCCAAGACTGAGTTTCAAACTCGAGTTGACTTGATCTAAAATCTGGGCTCTTAAATACTATGCTATTATGTCACCATTTATTTTTAAATTACCGAAAACAACATGCTGAGAATATAGTCATAGAAAATCCACATGACTACTGAATATTTGTTTCATATATTAAATGCTACAGAGTAGCATTTCTTCAGCTTCAGTAATTTAGGTGACTATTCCATCATGGTACTAATTTTGCTTTGCCTTTGGTAGATCTTTTTCATCTTGTTCTTTGGAAATTGGAGTTACCTTTTCAAACTGTTCTTGGTTTCTGGATTGTGAGTTTATGTGTAGCAATATGTGAAGATGGATAACCCAGACATTTTTAGGATTAAACTTTGAAGAGGGATGGAGATTTTTTTCTAAAGTTTTGGGGCCATAGGAAGAAGAGATTTTTATCAACCATCTCACAGTTAAACTTCTAAAAATTTTAAATCAATGTCTGCATCATTTTCTAAATTTCACAGTGGCATTTATCATCTAAGCGTCATCGTCTTTTCTGTCTCATATGCCTCCAGCCTCCTCTTGAGCTCTTCTGCGTCCTCAGGACCCTCCTCAGTCTTTATGTCCTCTTGTCAACATTTCTTGGCTACCCAGTAAGACAAAGTCCAGACATTGAGATTTCACCAAAGCTGTATCTGTGGCAGCAGCCTCATTATGCCTCTGGTTAGTTTCATTTTAATACCTTGTTCTTTTTCCAATATTTTTCCAATTCAAGTTTTATATTTTTTAAGATGGCTTAGGATTCATATTTCCTTATTTTAAAAATAGGGGTTGTTTTTTGTTGTTGTTATTGTTTTGTTTTGTTTTTTTGTTTTTGTTTTGCTGGAGATTTTAGAAAAAAAAGCAAAAGGGAGAAAATTAAAATCTCCAGCAATTATATGCTCAATGTTTTCCAAGGTTAAAATTTAAAAATATATTGCAGCCATGTTTCCAAATTATTAAATATTCATCTGCTAAAACACAAGGTTTTAATGATAGCATCATCATTCAAAAATATATTTGTGATGTTTTGAGATATTAGGTTGAGTAAACTTTTTTAAGCTAAAGTTTCAATTGTATACTTTAAAATTATTAGCTACATAACCTTTAGATTTTAGAGAACCACTTCAAAGAAAATGTTAACATTTTGTGTGGAAAAAAGGCACTGAGCACATTTAAAAAATATAGTTGCATAATTGAGAACTAGAATATTTCTTTATTTTCTTTATACTTAAATTTTCCTTCAAAAACATAAAAAATTGTATCTGAACTTTGTATCTTTAAGATGAAAGTCACTTTTCAAAGCATTGATGCTTTTGTTGAGTACTTGTGTGTTTGGGTAACCTATAATTTTCGAAACTGACCCTAAATACGGCATTCTGTGATCTATTAACCAAACATACCATTTCCGTCAAGATATTTACATCATTCACATTCCTTTGTCTTTATCTTGTGGAGACTCCCTGTCTGATGGATTTTTTAAAAAAGCATCAAAACAATGCGGCTGTTGACATGGTCAGAATCATTACGTTTTGTTAACTAAAGGTTTACTTTTTCTTTTCAGTGTGTTTTCAGGTTAGTATGCTACGATTCTCCTGTGTGGAGTTATTAATTTCATGTTAACCCATAGTGTACACAGCGGTGTTTTATATCATAATTATAAATAGTCAGACTTTTTATTTTGGAAACAGTATTTTGTTGAGAGCACAGATTTCTTAAGTCAGAGCTTCCGCAACCTTGAGTGAGTAAGAGGGCTGTGGCGTCCTTTGTGCATTTTCACTTTGTTTCACTTCTCGTATAATTCTAAAAATGAAGTAGCATTTGAGGACCATGTGGTCTTCAACAAATACACTTTCTTATTCATTTGTAACATTGTTTGACAGATTTTTTTTTTTAAATGTTTAGTTGTACATTTGAGCTGCTGTGTTGCTGAGTAAGGATTTGTCAAAGTTACATGATCTTGTGATATGCCAGTGGCCTGATACATTGGATTGCATTCTCTTCCAGCTCACTCCTGGTGCTGATTTTATTTCCCCATCAAAGTGCAATTTTCTTTGACTTTGTCACTTTCAAGTCATTTTACAATTGTAGCAATTTGAAAATTGCCAAACTTGGAATGATTATCTTTTAAAACTTATACTCAGGTTATTCTTTCTCAAAGAGCAAGACAGATTTCTCCCTGATGTTTGGTGCTACATATTCTTCACAATTTTGTGTAGGAGGGAAGAAGAATGGCGATTCACTCATACTGTACATTTGCCATCCTGCCTGGAGGCCAGGGATTGTAATGCTGCTGTGACAAAGTAACTTTTACTATATGACAGTATGTACTGTTGAAAAGAGATGGTAGGATCCTCATATTAAGTTGGAGGAAATAAATTTCCTTACTTTAGCTTTCCAGGTAATTTGATGTAACTTATTCTTTATTTCTTTATGGTCACAAGCTTTTATAGCTACTACTCCTTGTCAAATGTCACAATATCACCATAATAAAATGTAGAAGTGGTCTTGCTGAATAACAGACCTATTAGACAATTTCTGCAATTCAGTGATTATTAACTGTATGAAAATGTGGCACATTCTATGTGAAAAAAAAAATAGTATGTCTCAACATTTTCTACAGTGACATTCACAAATTGATTTATTTACTCAAAAGTTATGAAAGAGAGTGGAGTGTAATGCTGGTTTTAGGTTTTGCTAGTTATCTAGATGGTAGAAAAATTCTTTCATATATATTTTATAATTAAAATAAAACCTTAGTATAATATCGTGTAATTTTAAGGCAACACAATTAATCCACAAATATATATGGAGAGAGAGATTTTCATTATCTCTTACCTTCAGAGAACACATCATCATTTTTAATAACCTACCATATTATTCGTCCTGTAATAAACCTTTAAAATAGATATTGTCACCCCCATTTTACAGATTGGAAAACTGAGTACCAGGATTAAAATAAATAAGCATGTCAAAGATCTCCTAGGTAGTTAAATGCAGAGTCTCTCCTGAGTCCAAGCACAGTGTTCATTAGTCTTTGATTGGTGCTACAACTGCTCTGCATTATATATTACAGATTATACTACTACATCAGCATTAGAATCGACAAAAATACAATATACTAAAACAGCAATATGGAGAATAGACACTATCGGGAGTAGTTTTGGTGTAAATACTGTTGGATCAAGTCACCTCGGCAGTTGTTGTCAGCGCCTCTAGTTCTGTGGTCCCCACTGCCTCATTCATCAAAAGGGTGACGCCATCTGTGATTAGTAGGTGCAGAGTGAAATTCTTTCCTGCTTATGTTCTACCCTCTCATTCTCAAAATTTGCTTCCCTGTCTCAGAGGGTTGTTAGCATTTTTCTGCCCCATCCTAGCTCCCTCTGCTGCAGCCGGTCTGCTCTGATGTGGGTGCTCTTCTGTGCTCTCTGTGCTGTAAGGGGCAGAGCTGTTCAGTACAGGCAGCCAGGCCCTTCTCACGGGACGTGGGTTCCTGAGTTCTAGGACTGGGTCTGCCTCTAGTCACTTGTTATTTCAGGCCTCAATTTTGTTACTTGGAGAACCGAGATACTTCAGTCTGAAAAGCACAGGGTTATTTTTGAGACAGATTTAGAGAACACATGCAAGAATTTTGAAAATTATAAAAATAATTTTCGCGAAGTAGTCTAGTGTCTCTGAACCTGATTGCTGAAATTGCTGACCATCCAAACATGATGTCAGTGGGAGATATATGCTTATTTTCTATCACCGTTTTTAGAATCTTTTTTTAAAAATAATTTTTATTGGAATATAGTTGATTTACAATGTTGTGTTAGTTTCAGGTGTACAGCAAAGTGAATCAGTTATACGTATACATATATCCACTCTTTTTTAGATTCTGTTCCCATATAGGTCATTACAGAGTATTGAGTAGAGTTCCCTGTGCTCTAGGCCCTTATTAGTTATCTGTTTTATATATAGTAGTGTGTATATATCAATCCCAATCTCCCAGTTTATCCCTTCCCCCCCAACCCCCTCGTAACCGTAAGTTTGTTTTCTACATCTGTGACTCTGTTTCTGTTTTGTAGATAAGTTCATTTGTACCCTTTTTTTAGATTCCACATATAAGCGATATCGTATGATATTTCCTCAGCTCACTGTGGCATGGACACTTTTTGTTGGCCTTCTGAAAGTGTGTTGCTTATTGTTCATTTGTTTCTTCACCATTTATTCATTCGTTCTTTATCGAACCATTCCTGCATGCTGAGCACCCAGAAAATCGCTGGTACTGAGATGAATGACGGAGCCTTGTTGAGTCGGAGATTTGCAAAGGCTTCTGTAATAAATGCCATGATGAAGGTACTAGGTACCCTATGGGAGCAGAGACAGAGGGTTTCTTACCCAGCTTGGAAGATTTGGGTAAAATTTCCCACAAAGATGAATAAGTGCGAATAGCCAGCAGTGGAGTAAAACCCAACATCCTTACAATGGCTCCCACACCACAGCACAGTCTGCTTCGCCATGGTTTTTTGTTTTGTTTTGTGTTGTTTTGTTTGGCCAAGCTGCACTGCATGTGGGATCTTAGTTCCTGACCAGGGAATCGAACCTGTGCCCCCTGCAGTGGAAGCTCAGAGTCTTAACCACTGGACCATTAGGGAAGTCCTACAATGGCTTTTCTGATTTTATTCTCACAGTCACCCCGGCAACTGTGAGGCAGTCAGCCTCCCAGGTCTCCCTGCCATCCCCAAATCCACCAGGCACATTCCCTCTGCAGGGTCTTTAGCCTGTCCTTTCCTCTGCCTGAATCTTTTTCTCCAGGTGTCCACGTAGCTGCTCACCTTCTCGCCTTCTTCACATCTTTGATCAAATGCCACTTTCTCAAGGTCTTCCCTGCCTGCCGTACTTAAAATGACACTTCTGCTAACCCTTCATTAGTGTTCTTCATAGGAGTTTTTAACTTCCAGCATACTATATAAAATATTCATCAATTTTTTAAATTGTCTGTCTCCACTGGAATACGTGTTCTATGAGGGCTGGGGTTTCCCCTGCCTGTTCTGTTAAGTGTAATGCATTTTTAGCTCCTAGAATAGGGCCCTGCAAGTATTACCAGTGCGTGAGCCAAGCATTGTATGGAAAGCTTTCCACGCGTTATCTCCTTTGATCCTCACAGCTAAGCGCTGAGTTAGGTCCAATTAGGTCCTTCCTATTACAGCAGAAACCGCAGCTTCAAGAGGTATAGCAGCTTCCCCAGGCCTGTGCTAGTGAGGGGTCGAAGCAGGTTTTGAGTCCTGGTAGATGCTGCTAGAACCCACATGCTGAAGCTTTACCCTTAAATCTAGACAGGAAAGAGAACACCATGTATCGGGGGCACTGGGAATAGTTACAGTGATCAGTGTGATGGCTGTGGGTCAGGAGTGCCAGAAATTGAGGCAGTGAGGCCAGCAGGAGGCCGTGATGAAGGCTGTCGGCTGGCTTCGTGGTGCAGTTCGTTTTTTATACATGACAGTTATTGTAGGATGCTGAGCAGGGGGTGACGTGATCAGACTTGGGTTTCAGGAAGATCATTCCAGCTGAAGTATGAATAAATTGGAAAGAATCAGTGTTCTGTTTGGGAAGCCAGTTAGGGGGTTATCAGAGTAGCCCAGGCAAAAAATGGACAAAGAACTTAACCCGGTGAATGGCAGTGGAAATAGAGAGAGAGGGTGAATTCAAAAGACTTTTGAAGGCAAAATGGGCTGAATTGTAGTAAAAGTAGATACACAGAGCATGTGAGAGAGAGTCTTGGGTGACACATTTCTCGGAGGGATGGGAGATGAAAGTTTCCATTTTCTTACCTTCTTGACTATGTTTTCTACTTTCCTCTATATTAAAAATATATTACTATATAGTTTATATAATTATGTATAATATACTATTATACAGTATTAAATATTATATATGACTTCCACTAACAAACTATGTTGTGAGATTTTTTAATGAGAATTTTATCAAATTTTTTTTTTTTTAAAGGGAACGCTATTTATTTATTTATTTATTTTGGCTGTGTTGGGTCTTCGTTTCTGTGCGAGGGTTTTCTCTAGTTGCGGCGAGCGGGGGCCACTCTTCATCACGGTGCGCGGGCCTCTCACTATCGCGGCCTCTCTTGTTGCAGAGCACAGGCTCCAGACGCGTAGGCTCAGTAGTTGTGGCGCACGGGCTTAGCCGCTCCGCGGCATGTGGGATCTTCCCAGACCAGGGCTCGAACCCGTGTCCCCTGAATTGGCAGGCAGATTCTCAACCAGTGCGCCACCAGGGAAGCCCCGAATTTTATCAATTTTTTAAAAAAAGTTTTTGGTGAGATTTTTTTTAACGTGCTAACATTTAGGGATGTATCACCCTCACACATTCAGCAGCAAGAGCTGTTTCATGAGGAGTCAGGGATACTAGCTCTGGGAACCCCTGTCGGGAGCTCACAGATGCTCCTGCGAGAGCCCTTTGAATATGGCAAAAATAAAACATAAGTATAGTTTATTCATTAGTAATAGTATTATCATTATGATGATGATGATGTAATTTAATAGCACATCCTCCCCCCTCCACCCCCATCAACTGACAGCTCACATCCAAAAGGTTGCTTCTCTAACTGCCTGGAAAAGAAGGTGTACTGAATACAAAGGTGGGCTGCTGCTGGTTATAACCAATGCAGCGGTCTGCTGTTGGCGGGTTCTTCTGCCATGCCTGGCAAAGTTATCCACGGTCTCTTTATCACTTTATCTTTTGTACTACAGGAGAATTTTCCAAAGTGCAATGCTTCCCATGAGTTTTCTGTTTTAATTTGTTAAGCTTGTATTTATAATGTATGTGAATGTTAAGGGGACTTCTTTTTAGGGATTGTGAGGAGTTAATGATAAACACTTCTGATCTTCATCGCCTCGTCTCTAAACTAGGGAAAATAACTCCCATGTAGGTGTGGTGTGTAGGAATTACATGAGATCATGTCTGTAGAGTTTCTCGGAACAGAGATCAATAAAATTGCAAGTGTTCGTCAAATGACAATTAGGAGTAATAAGATTGGTATTATCATTAAAATGATTATTGCATTATTTATTGATTTAATTTAACCTAGAAAAACCTTCCAGTGTTTACATGCAAAGCTTGCTGTCTTGAGTGTCTTTATTAATAAGTAAAAGGTTGAGTTTAAGAAAATAATTTTGTTTGGTAAAGTAAGTTGTAGTTAGAAGAAATTGCTTTATTTAAATTAATTCTTACACCTAAATCCCCAAATCTCTCTTGAAGCAACTGGTAGGTCATGTAATCCTAGTCTGATTGTTTACATAAAATTGAGTACAACCTGGCACTTGAATAACCAGAAAACTCAAATTTGTTGTAAGAAAATCATGAAAGATGAGATTGTGAACTGTCCCTGTGTTTATTATGAGGGCTGCCATTTTCATTTCATTTTTAAAGAAATTGAACGAGTTTTGGCAGAACATGGGTTCTTCAGGTCACTTTGGTCCTCATGACTCCCTTAGTTTTTATGCTCATCAACTTCACACATACACTTCACCTGCTGCCCCTCTTTTGAATGTGTGACCCCAGGTCTAGTGAAGAAAAATGTCTTAGCGGTCAGTATCGTCTTGATATTCCTGAATGCTATCATCTGGGTTTTGTAATCATCTACTTTTCTGAAAGTGACAATCCACTTATGCTGAACTATATGGAATTGCTGATACTAGACTGTTTTAGATCCATAAAATGGCACTTTTATTAGGTTCTATCACTAATAAGATGAAGGTAATAAGCTGCAAAGCTTCAGTCTAATGCTAGTTTCATGAGGGTAACAAGTAGGTGATCATTTAACAGGGAAGAGGAAAGAGTGGATCCTACTTGTTTGACTATAATAGTAGGAAGGATTCTAAGGAAGGAAGGTCAAGGAGTTTTAGAAATGGGGAAACTCTTCTTGTTCTTAAAGCAGTTAAGTAAGGAGATGATTCACATACAAATCTTGAGACGTACCGGTGAGATGCCTCACCAAAGTGCTTGTCCAAGCACATAGTAATCACAGGAGTATTCAGTGGATCACGTGAGAGTACTATAGTAACAAAGTACTGCAGGTACCGTATACTCTGCAACATGAAGGCTTTTGATCACCCACCTTGATGTGCTTTTACTGAATATTATAATAAACCTAATGTGTTCTTCCTTCTTTTTAGTCTTTGTGAAGTTTTTGGTTCTTTACTAGGGGTTCTCCTCCAATCTTCTGTCCTTTTGTAGCAAAATCAAAAACTGTCAACATGTAAAAAAGTTGTTAATATAAGTAAGCATAACTGGTTTTAAAAGCCATCTTGACATTTATAATTAGAAAGGAAGGACCTTCCAGGGCTGGGGGTGGGAGGAGTACTCCTATCTGTCTAAGAAGTAAAGTTCTGTTGGCATCAAGCACAGACTGTAAGATCACAGCTTCTCTCTGAAAGCGAAATTGCCACGAAAAGCCTATCATCATCCCCTGGGACATACTCGATAGTGTGTTGAACACTTGTCAACGTGAAAATCAGACAAACACACAAAGGCAGGATTTTTTTGCCTATACTTCTCCCCAGATGTGGCACAGCTGCAGAAACCTTTTTAAAATGTGTCACTGTCGTCCTGGAAATCATGCGACCCTAGCACTTTTACCGTCATAACGCTTTAGAACTGTTCAGAGCTCAGTTTATTTCCTCCAAACCCTTCATGTTACATATGAGGAAGTGGGGACGTGGGCAGGACACAGTGATTTGGAGCTTTGACCTGGAGGCTGTCGCTCAATCATCATGATGGAATATACTGTCATCCTGGCTGGAGCTCTGTATGTTGTTTCTCCATGGGGTTTCAGCAGAGATTTCTAGTTTACCCTGTGTGATTTCAAGTGGCATTTTAAAGGAGCGAGATTGGAAACTCACTGCAGCTGATCAGGGTGATCTGTCCCTTGGACCATTTTAGCCATGACATTTCCACTTCCCAGAGCGTATTTGCCTTCACTTAAAAGTCTAAGAGGATATGCATTCCTTTTCTCTTTGAGCAGTTTAGAAATAGCAGTCTTGTAGAAAAGAAGCAAAGAACGCTAATTATCAGCAGAGTACCGTGTAAATGCACGGGAGGCTTTCAGCAATTATGGGATCATTAAGTTAGGTTGTCTATGAACCATTGAAAAAGATAAATACGGGTTTTGGGGGGAAAAATCATCGTCTTTATACTGGATTATGAGTATTCTACTGGTAATTTTATCATGGATTATAAATCAAGGTTTAAATATGTGACTTAGGAGAAAGTAAATGTTAGGAGGAAATGAAACTTGCTCACTTTCTGCTGCTGTTTAGCACGTAGTTTGTGCAATGCTGAGAATACTTAAAATTGTTTCAGTGAAATTTTTATCACCTCATTGGAGTTTACATTCTGACATGGAAGCTTAATATTCTGGTTAATGCACTGCATTTAAAAGAATATTTAAATGTCTTGAGTCTCCACTCTGTGTCTGTGAATTTCTAAGTGATGTACAGAGAAGGTTAGGTAAGATATGTCAGAAACTAGTCAGATAACCCATAGGAACATGATTAGTAGCAGTGCAAACTGAACCTTAAGAAAATACAGGTGAATTTATAAATCGAGGCATGATTGATTGGCAGATATATGATGGGGAAAAATGGGATTTAAATTATGTTGTGGTGATACCTATTCTATTCTGAGAAAATTAATAATTATCTGTATTAAATTATTACATTTTCCACTTTTAGTTTGTAAATTTTAATTCTCCCTTTTCCTCCTCATTCATATGTGTTTATTTCTGTGATATTTGTTTTGTTGCTGTTGTCGAATCCTATTCTGAGCAGCAGATTACGTGCCAACCTATTTAGGTTCTTGGTCTGATTATTTGTTGCCTTTCTCTCCAAGACTAAGGACCCTTAGTATTACCCGCACTGAATCATTGAACACCTACAATGTACCAGGAACTGGGAATGAGACAGTATGTGTCTCCTTCTACTGTTCACCTTCTCTTTATCGTGAAATGTGTTTGGATATACATTGCACCAAGTTTGTTGACCTTTATAAATATAGCAAAATAAGTAAGAAGGAAAATAAAGGTGGACCCTTATTTTTCGCCTCCAAATTTACTCAAGGAAATGTCCTTCCCGTATACATTCAGTGGAATCCTTTGCTTTTGAACGCATTCACCATCTACACATGCTCACATTTTATGAGTGTATCCAGATGTCACTGGTATAACGTGCAAATGGTCCTGAGTAAGTTGTGTTTGGATCATCTATGGAATATTGTGTGTTAGGGCGCAAGGGCAGTCCTCAACACCTGGCCCTATCTTGTCATCCTGCTTCCATCTGTTAGTTGCCAGTAAATATTGAAACCAGCCCAGTAGAAGTGCCCTGGGCTTCAGGTACAGAGAATCACTTTAATACAAAGATCTGCTTATCTCAGAAGAGGATGTAAGGCTGCCATACGTTAAACCACAGTGCTGCCTCTGCATGTCTTCTCCCTAAAAGCCAGAGAGAATTCAGATGCTACATGACTTTGTGCTGTGATTCAATGGCGGGGAGCTACAGAGAGGCCAGTGTGCTGTTCCCAGGTGCCTGGGGGAGAACATGCAGCGCATTTACCTGCACAGAAGGACAGCAAGCTGTTGCAGTCATTTCTATGTAGACAGCTTGTCTGTTTCCTGCTATATGGTGATAATTACTTCAAAAGGTAGCCAGGGGAAGGCTGCTGAGAAAAAGTAACCCTTTCCTGACACGTCAGGAGATTCTCATAACAGGTAATTAGTAAACTTGCAGGTAGCTGGCAAGATCTGCCTTTCTGAGGGGTGTAAGCCGATTTTTTAAAGGAATTTTGCATAAACTTGTAACATATATCCTGGAATGGTCAGTGGTAATTACCTTGTGATAAATGACTCTACAATTAAGATTACTGTGTAGTAATAAAAAGTGTTGGCTTGTACAAATAAATGAGTCTTTATACTTTTCTGTTGCATTTCTCCTCCCTTCATTAACTTACCCTGTTGGAAATGGAAGGAGAGTGGTTTGTTTACTCAAGAGCCAAGATTGCTGAGAGTCCTTTAGGTAGTACACAGTAGAGGCACTGTGGAATAGGTAGCAAGATCAGGTTTGCTCAAGAAACCAAACCAATACTGTATGATATCACTTGACTGCAGAATCTAAAAAAGCCCCGTGCATAGCAACAGAGACTAGAATGGGGGTTACCAGGGGCTGAGGTGGGAGTGAGGAATAATGGGAGATGTAGGTCAAAGAGTACTAACTTATAACTCTAAGATGAATACATTCTGGGGATCTAATGTACAAACATCATGACCGTAGCTAATAACACTGTACTAGAAAGATGTTAAGAGAGTAGATCTTAAATGCTGTCACCACCAAAAAAGAAATGGTACACATCTTCCTTGATTTACAACGGGGTTACATCCCAATAAACCCGCTGTAAGTTGAAAATACCCTAAGTTGAAAATACATTTAATACACCTAACCTACAGAACATCATAGCTTAGCCTATTCTACCTTAAGTGTGGTCAGAACACTTATGTTAACCTACAGTGAGGCAACATCATCTAACACAAAGCCTATTTTATAATAAAGTGTTGAATGTCTCATGTAATTTGTTGAATTCTGTACTGAAAGTGAAAAGCAGAATGGTTGTCTGGGTACAGAATGGCTGTAGGTGTGTTGATTGTTGACCCTCGTGATTGCACGGCTGGCTGGGAGCTGAGGCTCGCTGCCACTGCCCAGCATCACGAGAGAGTATCCACCACGTGTTGCTAGCCTCGGAAAAGATCAAAATTCAGAATTCTACATATGCTTTTCACAGGATGCATGTCCCTTTCACACCATCGTAAGGTCAAAAAATCATAAGTTAAGCCATCATAAGTCAGGGATCCTCTGTAGTTATGTGATGTGATGCAGATAGCTAACACTCTGGTGGTAATCCCTTTGCAGTACATGAATGTATCAAATAAACACAGACCGCCTGAAACTTACGCATTGTTGTAAGTCAATTATATCTCAGTAAAGCCAGGGAAGGGGAAAAGCCAAACCAAGAAAGAAAAAGGTAATCTGAAAAGTCAGGACTCATATGTCAGTGCAGACACATGCTTTTGACTTTAAAAAAGTAAAGTTTTTATTAAGTTCCAAAGTCTTTAATTTGGGATCACTTAGATTCATTCATTTGAATATTTCTTGAGTGTCAACTGTGGACATGGTTCTGTTCTTATTTTACTTCATCTCCAGACTCTACGCTATAGTGTTGAAGACTCCATCCTTCTTGAAATACTTTTTTGGCTGCTGAGTACAAAATATTCTTCTTCTCTGGGTTTACCCTCTGGCTGTTCCTTTCATTTCCTTTGCCACCTTATTCTTCCCACCTTTTTTTTTTTTTTTGAAGTATAGTTGATTTACAATGTTGTGTTAATTTCTGCTGTGCAGCAAAGTGATTCAGTTGTACATACACATATATATGTATAATATATATATATATACATTCTTTTAAAAATTCTTTTTTCATTATGGTTTATCACAGGATATTGAATACAGTTCCCTTTGCTATACAGTAGGACCTTGTTGTTTATCCATTCTATATATAATAGTTTGCATCTGCTAACCCCAAACTCCCAATCCATCCCTCCCCCACCCCCTCTTCCCCTTGGCAACCACAAGTCTGTTGTCTATGTCTGTGAATCTGTTTCTGTTTCATAGATAGATTCATTTGTGTTAGGTTTCGTGTCCCACATATAAGTGATATCATATGATATTTGTCTTTCTCTGACTTACTTCACTTAGTATGAGAATCATCTCTAGGTCCATCCATGTTGCTGCAAATGGCATTATTTCATTCTTTTTTATGGCTGAGTAGTATTCCATTGTATATATGTACCACATCTTCTTTGTCCATTCGTCTGTCAATGGATATGTAGGTTGCTTCCATGTCTTGGCTATTGTGAGTAATGCTGGTATGAACAGAGGGTTGCATGTATCTTTTTGAATAGTAGTTTTGTCTGGATATATGCCCAGGAGTAGGATTGCTGGATCATATGGTAACTCTGTTTTTAATTTTTTGAGGACCCTCCATACTGTTATACGTAGTGGCTGCACCAACTTACATTCCCACCAACAGTGTAGGTTCCTTCCCACCTTTTAAATGTGGAATAGAATTCCACGAGGCTCTGCTGGAGCCTTTCTGTGCATCTCATCCTGGTCTTCCTAGATGAGTTCATTCATGTCCATCACTGACATCTGTAATTAACAACAGCCCCACCTTCCCTACTTCCTCTAAATCTCCACTTCACTGCTTCAGAGGCACCTCAGACTCAACACATCCAAACTGAATGTGTGTTTTTTCTCTCTAAAAGCTGGTCTTCCTGGAGCCTCCCCCTTGTTGGTGAATGGTACCTCTGCCTGCCCAGTTGCAAAAACTAAAACCATAGGAGTCATTCTTGCAACCTTCTCTTCCCATGTACCCCCCATGGCTGATTACAAACAAGCCCCTTGGGCTTTGCTTCATGACATTTCTTGAATATGCTCATACTTTTCACCTCTACAGCCACACCTGTCTGTGCCATCATTTCTGTCCTGTCCTCCTGGAGCAATTCCCCCTTTGTCCACCTCACATCTACTCTTGCTGTCCTATTTATTTTCCTAGTAGGAGCTTCAGTTTTTTGTTTGTGTGAAGTACATTTTGTGCACATTTTAACTTAGTACTTCTCTACCTAAAACCTTTCTAGGGCTTCCCATTGTTTTAAGGCAGGGTTTCTTAACCTCAGCACTGTTGACATTCAGGCCAGACAACTCTTTGTTGTGGTGCTGTCCTCTGTATTGTATGATGTTTAGCATCATCCCTGGTCTCTACCCACTAGATGTCAGTAGCATCCCCATCCGCACAGTTACAACAGCCATGAATATTACCTTATGTGGCAGAAGAAATTTTACAGGTGTGATTCAGTTAAAGATCTTGAGAGATTGTCCTGGATTATCTGGATTTTTCACAAACCATCCTTATAGGAGGGAGGCAGAACGGGGGATTTGACTACAGAAGAAGGCAATAGGATGATGGAAGGAAGAGGTGACATTGCTGGCTTTAAAGACAGAGGAAGGGGCCATGAGCCCAGGAATGAAGGCATCCTTTAGAAACAAGAGAAGGCAGTTAAATAAAGTCTCCCCTAGAACCTCTGGAAGCAAACAGCCCTGCTGATACTTTGACATTACCTTAGTGAAACTGATTTTGGAATTAAGATCTCGAGAACCTATAGTGCATTAAACCACTAAGTCTGTGGTAACTTATTACAGCAGCAATAGCAACTAATACATCAAGGCAAAGTTCTAGTGGTGAGAGAATCTATGGAGAGAAGATAGTTTTTGGCATCAAAGATTTTATAATCTAAGTTTAAAAATACACATAATTATAGGACAAGATAAATGGGTTATAATTGAGATACAAAGAATATGCTATTCTGGTGCAAAGGAAAGATTGGCAATATCCTGTTAGAAAGATCAGGAGAGGCTTATTAGAACATTTGCAGTTTGAGGGGGTCTAAAGGACACATGGTGTTTGGATGCACAGAGATAATGTGAGAAAAGTTCAGGCAGTAGAAACAGCTTGCAGGAGGGAAGGATGGAAATTATGAAGTACATTGGGGAAAAGGTCTAGTTTATCTTGAGTGTGGAATGCCTTGAAATTAACTGAAATTAACTCAACAGCATGAGTTTGCTCAGTAAGGTAGGCTGGGACAGATGACAGAGGATCTTGACTGACAGCTATCCAGTTGGTCACATTGTTCAGTAGCCCATGAGAAATCACTGAAGTTTTTGACCAGGGCATGAGATGATAGAGCTCTGCTTTAGAAAGCGAGCCTCGGTGCATTGTATAACATGTGCTTGGTTAGAGAGAGACTGGAGACAGAAAAACAAAGTAGGTGTCTTATCAGCCGAGGTTAGAGATAACTAGACCTTGACTAAGGGTGGTAACAGAGGGAATAAAAACCAAAGGAACATCTGGAGAGACGTTTTGGAAGTGGGAGCCACAACAATGTAATGAAAGGTCAGGAGAACAAAAAAATTGATGTTGTCACCAAATAGGGATTTCCGTCTGAGAAATGAGGGTGTCAGAGGAATGAGCTAGTTTGGGGTTATGATGGTGAGTACTGAATGAATTTGGCTCATGCGTGGGACGTGCAGGTGCAAATGGCCAAGTGTAGGTCAGAAAGGGCAGCTCCTGTTCAGAGAGCCACGAGCTGGAGATCCTCCATCCGGAGCGTTAGTAAGTGAAACGCTGGAAGGTGGGTGAGATTGCCAAGAAGGTGGGGCCTGTGAAAAGGAGCAGCCATGAGGGTTTAGGGGAAATTACAGGATGCTTTAGGCTGCAAGAAACAGAAAAATCTCACCTCAGACTAGCTTAAACCACAAGATAATGTGTTATTCCCCAAAGCAGGGTGTATAGAGATAGGTTGGATCTTAAGTCTTGCTGCTCCACTGTTCTTTTAGTCTTGCTGTCCTCTGCTCGTAGACTCAGTATTCAGGCAGGTGGGAAGCAGGCTGTAGTACACGTAGACATGACAGTTTCCAGACAGAGAAGAGGCTAGCTCTTCAAAGGTCTCTTTCTTAGTAGCAAGACAGCATATCACAGAAGCATCACCCAACCCTCACATGTCTGCCTGCCAGTTTCAAACTGGTACATCCCTGAACCAGGCACTGTCAAAGTGACCTTGATGACCATGATTTGCTTGGTAGACCCTTCCTGATCTCCCCCCTTCACATTTCTGACTACCCCCTTCAACACACACTGACCGTGTGGAGGAAAAGTAAACTCCTGACCAAATCCTGGTCCTGGGGAGGGATCAGTGTTTGGTAGGCATGCCAGCAGTGTCTGCTCATGGTGATGTTTAGGAAAGGCATGGAGGACGAGGAACAAGTCAAGCAAGCATGGAAAGAAAAGTCAGTTAAGAATAATTCGAAGACACTGATTCATCAAAAAAAGACAAGAAAGGAGAGTTTCAAGAAACTGTTCAGCAGTACCAGAGGCCACAGAAATGGTACAAGGTAAGGTGATAAGAAGGTCATTGGTTACGTGAGACGGGACATTTCAGTGAATAGGTAGGGACAGTAAATCAGGTTAAAGAGAGGCAAGATCTTGAAAATAATGAAGATTCACTCTTCGTTTAAAATGTTTGACAACAAAGGCAAGATCAAAAGAAACATGACACCAGCTTAGAAAGATATATTATGTGGAGTTGGTTTGCCTCTGTTTGTTGACATGTTTATGAAGGTAGTATGTAAGAGTCCTGAGCATATTTAGGTACAAAAAGTAAGGAAGTTGGCAAGAGTGGGAAAATAAAGGGACCACTGAATTAGCCAGTAAAGCCATTGAGGCAATTATTTCAAAGTCTATCCTTAAAACTTTGGGTTGTGGTTAAAGTTATTAGCACCTGAGAGGGTGAGACCCAGCCTGGATGAAAATTCCTTGACCTTATTGCAGACTGTGTTTTAGACTTGGTTGTACACTTCCATTAATTACAGTACTTTAATTGGGATAGAAATGGATAGCAGCGTCAGTTTTAATTCCCATGTTTCTGGCTTTCTAGGGCTTTGCACAAGGCCTGGCCCATACTAGATACTCAGTAAATAGTATCCAAATGGATTGAAAAAAAAAAATGTCTGTAGTAGACTCATTCTGTGTGGTTCTATTGGAATGGTTGATTTTAGTTGTCAAGGATAGGGATGTGACTCATGTCTGGCCAGTGTAGGACTTCATCTCCTTGATCACAGTGATTGGTTTCTGGATGGACATCACCCCATGAAGGGCCAGTCAAAGTCCCTCCATGGGATATGGTTATAAGGATGCTGAGAAACTGTATGTTTGTGTCCCCCACAAATTCATATATTGAAATCTAATCCGCAACGAGATAGTATTTGGAGACAGGGCCTTTGGAAGGTAGTTAGGCCATGAGGGTGGAGCTCTCATGAAGGGGATTAGTGCCCATGTAACAAAGACCCCAGAGACCTTCCTTGTCCCTTTTGCCATGTGAGGACACAGTGAGAAGACTGCCATCTATGAACCAGGAAACAGGTCTCACTGACACTGGATCTGCTGATCTTAGAATTCCCAGCCTCCAGAACTCTGAGAAATGAATTTCTGTTATTTATAAGTCACCCAGTCTGTGGTGTTTTGTTATAGCATCCTGAACAGATGAAGATACTCTTTCTCCCTCTGGTATCTCAAACTTCCAGAATGTTGTAACCCTAGAACCATCAGTGTCTATCTTGACACCATGTGGAATATGTATATCTGTTAATGGGACCAAGCACAGGCCAGTAAAGAAAAGAAATGGTAAGGAGAAAAGGATCAAACAGACATCTCTTCTTGGTTCCTAGAACTAGCTATGCCAGAAACTCAGGTACCTGGACTTCTCATTTACAGGAGCCAGAAAAAAAATTTTTTTTTTAAACTAAGCTATAATTCGCCACAGTCTTATTAACACAATGCATTAGAATAGTATTTGTTACTTTTTACTGAAGGAAGAACAGCCTTAACTCTTTTCATGATCTGCCTGGTTTACGTTATTTTAACCAGATTAATTTGCAGGGTGGATCGAAGGATGCAGAACCTCATGTTAGACTTAATCCACTGCTTGTATCAATATCCAGTAGTGCTAGAGTGCTGTGCCTTAATATTTAATTTCCTAACCAAGCCCCATGGTTGTTATAGCATTAACTAATCCTTCTTATTTCATCTGAGATCTTTCATAGACTCTGCTGTGTGCATTGTGGCCTCTGGACCTGTCCAGATGAAGGAGTGCTGGGTTTTATTATCACTCTGGACTCAGTAGAGGCCCGTAGCTCTAGACAATTCTATTCAGGTAAAATACAGTCCTGAAATTCTGAAGTCATCACTCAGGAAACCTAGGCTCCCCCCAATAGATATTGGAGTTGTTAAGTTGCAGCTATTTGAATAGTAAATGAAAGCACATTTCTATCAGAAGAGGAGGTAACTCCAAGTTGGCATACAGAGGATTGATCTGATACGAAAATACCTACTCAGATTATTTTCCTGACAGTGAAGGGAATTCTGACATTCCATATTTGCTTCATTGTCAATGCCAAGTTATTTTTAACTGCTTATTGTCAAAGTTTTATCAATTTCCTGCTCATCAATGATTTATGATGGAGTGGATGTTTCTTCTGATTTGATGAAGGAATCCTTTCTCTCTCTTGTAGTTCACTATCCATTTCTGGAATGTTGGGCCAGAATAGTATTCTGAAAGGGTAGAAAATAAGGAAAAAGAAACATTTCCAACATAAATAGGACCCCTGAAGTGTTCTGCTTGAAATCTCCCAAATCAGGTTAATCTGAGCTTTGCCACAAATCTGGACTTCTTGTTAGAAATGTCTTGGACAAGCACTGACAAAATCTAGGTATTTGGTGAGGAAATGATACATACTTATGATCAAAATAGAATTTACTCATAAAATGTTCATTTTCCCTTTTTTTTAAAACCTTTTTTTTAAAAATTTTTATTTATTTATTTATTTTTATATTTATGGCTGTGTTGGGTCTTCGTTTCTGTGCGAGGGCTTTCTCCAGTTGCGGCAAGTGGGGGCCACTCTTCATCGCGGTGCGCGGGCCTCTCACTATCGTGGCCTCTCTTGTTGCGGAACACAGGCTCCAGACGCGCAGGCTCAGTAATTGTGGCTCACAGGCCTACTTGCTCCGCGGCATGTGGGATCCTCCCAGACCAGGGCTCGAACCCGTGTCCCCTGCATTGGCAGGTGGACTCTCAACCACTGCGCCACCAGGGAAGCCCCATTTTCCCATTTTTGAGCAACAGTGATTGGAAAAAAACAACGACTTGAATGCATGGGTTTGCCTAAGACTGTATATATATACTTTTTAATTGCCCACATTTCTTAAATACATTTTTATACCTCAGAGTTTTAAATATTTCTGCTGGAAGCCTTTTCCACCTCTTAATATTTCTTCATATTAACCTCTGTTTCTAGGAATGGCCATCACTGTAATAATCTGTCTGGTGTCACTTTACTGGAGAACCACTTAGAAACAAAAAGGTCAGCAGAGAATCAATTAAGCAAGCCAGGAGAAAATGAAAAGATTGGTTTACAGTGGAAGCAACCAATTGAGAATCATCCTTTTAGAGAGAGAATTTTGAAAAAATGGAATGTTTGGTAAACTTTCTATCATTTACTGGTAATATATTAATTTGCACGAAAGGGAAACAGTATTAATTGGAGTAGTATATTTCATAGGAAATGTCCTGGGCTTAAGAATTTGCAGTCAAATATGTGGCATTTAAGAAAATGCTACAAATGAACTTATTTACAAAACAGAAATAGACTCATAGACATAGGAAACAAACTTATGGTTACCAAAGGGCAAAGGTCGGGGGAGGGATAAAGTAGGAATTTGGGAGTAACATATAAATGCTACTATATATAAAATAGATAAACAACAAGGACCCGCTGTACAGCACAGGGAACTATACTCAATATTTTGTAATAACCTATATGGGAGAAGAATCTGAAAAAGTATATACATATATATGTATAACTGAATCACTTTGCTGTACACCTGAAGCTAACACAGCACTGCAACTATACTTCAATAAAAAATAAATAAATTAAAAAAAAGAATTTGAAGCCAAGAAGAATAGCAGAAAACCTTAGTAAACATAAAATACAATTTATCTACACCAATGAGGAATGTCTCAAGTGCCTTCTACCCTTGAGAGAAAAACCCTGTGAAGGAATGATAAAATATGGCACAGATTTAGGGTTAAAAGAGTTTTTTCAGGTATTGAAAAAATAACTCCAAGGGATTTGAAAGATGTACATCTTGTTTCTTTTAACTTTTGTGAGCATCCAAAGATTATTTAGACTAAGTTTAGTATTCTGATTGCTACCCTAAAACGTAGTGGAGATTTACATCACTCGTAAATACTCATTCATTTCCAATCTGCAAACTTCTCCTTAATGTATTTAATCACTGAATTTCACCCCGCTCTTCTCCTGTCTGACTCCTTGCCCCATAAATCAGGCCCAGGATTGACAATGCTGAAGATGTGTGAAACATCTATTTCACTTCCATATTTTATGACTCTCTAAGAATTTCCCACCTCTTTTCTCAGTAATTGTAACCCTGTTGAGAGTGACACAGCAATCGTGACAATATTCAGCTATGATGTAGATTTTCTTACCACATCTAATAAGGCCTCTTTAGAAAGTAAGCTGCTAGAGAAAGCTGTCTTTATACCTGAAAGGTGATAGAGAAAAAAGGGAAATTTATGTAAGCCATTGAAAAATGTTATGCATAGGTAGGACTTGCGTTCTTTAAAAAAAATTCATATTTAGTGAATTTATGGATGTTTCATTCACAGGGAAAATTTTTGATTGTTGCTACATTAAAAAATCTCTTTGGGGTCACCTATGATTTGAAAGACTGACAACAGAAAATGCAGGAAAGGAAGAAACAAAGAAAAAGAGATAAAAATTGGGGAGGGCTCGGGTTACACAGAGGTGGTGAGAGAAGATGGGGTCCTGGGAGGAACACGACTAGCCCTTTCCAGTTTCTTCAGGGTCTCTGTGACCTCTTGTGTTTCCCTCCCTTCTGTCCCACTGCATTTCCTGACCGGAGGCCACCATCCCACTTGGATTCAAAATGTCTGTACTCGCCTGGCAGACCACAGGTTCCATTTAGATAAGTCTCTGTTGGCCATGCCGATGGATGTTTCAAAAATGAGATGACAAAATTGAAACAGGGGTTAGAGTAGGTGGTATGGAAGACAAGTTTCTACCTGCTGCACTGATTGGCTTATTCCCCATTTCAAGTATGTGTGTGGCATATCAGGTGCTTTTTGTTGTTATTGTTGTTTTTGTTTTTGGTAAATGCTATACTTTCTTTAGTTCAGTGCCTTTCAGAATAGTTCCATCTGCAATCTTACTTTGAATATTTGAATCAACTCAAAAATTCTGCCTTCCTTAAGTAGGTTATAAAGCTCTTAATGAAACTTGACACATGTGATATCAAACGAGACTCATTAAAACTCTCTTTCTGAAAGTCAGTGGATTATTTCATTAAGCAAAAAAGCTCTAGATACTATTTTACTTTAAAATCTGCTGGTGTACCTTATGTTTGGCACTCAAAAGACTTTCAAAGGTTCAACACGTAGACTAACCATACTGTATACTTGTTTGGGGTCCAAGAAGTCATCACATTTACTCATTTGAATTTATGGATGACTTTTTCTCATAATTAGATACTTAGATTTATTTCCCAAATCTCTGTGAATATATGTGGCTTCACTTCTTTTTTTTAAGGAGATGAGTGTGCCCAGGTCTGGTCAATATGGTTTAAACTGAATTGATCTTCCCTAGATCTTGAACTTATCCAGTCATAATTATGGTCTAGGGGAGACGCACAAATCAGAAACCTTGCCAGGAGCCAACACCTGCGACCCTTTCCTCTTCCTTTCTGTGGTTCTGATGTAAGGACTTGTTGATCAATGAGAGAGCCTCCAACTAACATTGGTATATAGATGTGTGTGTGTGTGTGTGTGTGTGTGTGTGTGTGTATTCAGTTTTGTATCCCATTCTCTTATTTGAAGTTATGAATAAAGTCCTTCCTAAAACACCACTTTAATTTTAATGTAAAAATCAGTTATTCCTGATATTGAATAAGTACATCAGCATGCTAACATCAACTCGAAACCTTAATGCTTTTGGCTAGAGGCCATTGTAAAACTTCCAGAACAATAAAACACAGCCTTCGGAATAAGATTTTAAAATACGAGAAAAGGAGGATTAGACTGAATTCCCAAATGTAAAGCCACAACATCCCAAGTTAATTTTAACTCATAAAAACCAAAGCATCTGCATAATTACTTACTGCAATTTGAAATTAGTCTTTGCTCAATGTTGGAAGCAGCTTTTCAAAAAAAAATACTGCAGAACCACAAACGTGCATTTCTACAGTGGCATTTATATCCGTATCTATCTATATACATAGTGAGAGCTATATCTATAAATAGATGGAAAGATAAATATAATGAGAAAGAACTACAGGCAAAAAAATCAACAGCAAGAAGTACTGCCCTCCTGCTGCTACCTACTTGTGTGGGGAAATCAGATTGATCCCACCTAACACTGCACAAGTTCCAGACTTTCTGGAAAATTCAGGAGTGGTGTGTTTCCAAAATGGAGGTCTTGGATTTCCTGATTGTATAACCTGTGAGTATTGAAGCCATCAACTAAAACATTATAAGTGATTTGCCTGATTTGTATCCCAAATTTGTGGCCTTCATATCAGTTTCATAGAAATCTGATTCTCTCAACTTTAAATGCAAAAGAATTCATTCACTTCACATTACGAAAGAGTGATTAAGACTCTCCAGCGCGTTCTTTCTTTTGTTTATACAGAAGTGGGCCAGGCAACAAGCTCTGTGTCTACTACTCAGATGCAGAAAGAGAACGATGTGCAACGATGAGGCGCAATTTGTGCCGTTTTACAATCTTATTACAGTGCACTTTTATTTTTACCCAAACGTATTCCTCCAACTTAATGTGGGGAAACTTTTTTTATTTTGTCAGTTCTGACTATTGAGATCATCCCATCTATGAAAAGTCTTCTTTAAAACTTCCTCTCTGAAGGGTGTGTGGATCTTTCTAGGCAAAAGCATTCTTTCCTTGGTCTTTGTCCTTTTCTCAAGGTACTTGTTTTCTTCTGAGTCTCTAAGGTTTGGTTTCCCCTCTGGGATGCAAGCCTATTGACTTGGGATGTTCATTCTAGGAAGACAGAGCCCTCGAAAAGGGTGCATAACTCAGCCTGTGTAATGAGGGTCAGATTTCAGCCTCTAGTTACTTATTCCTCCAGCAACTTTTTTGGCAGTGCACAAACTGTGCAACTGGACATGGGGGCTATGATGTTATGTCAGGTTGCAGTTTGTGTAAATGCCTTTATCCCCCTTAACCTTTGGTTTCAGAATCATCTCATCTTCTCCATCCTTCTATAGTACAAATCCAATTTGTGTGAAGTACATTTAATAATTGTTTGCTCACTGCATCCAGGTTTGGTGAAGAGTTCAGATCTTTGGAAATTGTTTCTATTTCTTTGCTCATAATACATATGATTCCTAAGTGATGTTTAGCTAAAGAATATGCTGTATTTTCTTTTCCTCTGACACATTTCTGCTGTACATCTTAAACATGACACTGTATTTGTGAAGCAGGAGGGTAACTGGTCCATTTGGAAGTACAAGGCAGAGGGATTCAGGCAAGGTGAGGCAGGTAAGGCTGAGGGGATTGACTGCAAAGAGTCCTTTCTTGTCACTGAGCTGGTCTCCGAAGACACATCTTACTCAGTTCTCAATTCTGCATCAACATTTTAAGATACAAGTTGATACATTTTATTTAATATATGTGCAGTTACGTAAAGCTACCATTTTAGAATGTTAAAACTATCCAGGAAAATAGCCATGCTTGATGTAATATCCCATATAACATTAAAATATAAAACAAATTACAACACCTGAAAAGAGAGAAAACCCTTATATCACGTAGTCTATTTTCTTTTCAAGCGAAATCCCTTACGACAGTAACTTTCTGTCTGTGGAAATACGGTAAGAATTACACACAGGTCTCAGGAGTTCTGTTTGTATTATGTCGCCTGCTGTATGCTACAACTAGATACTTTGCAATTTATATCAACCTGTACAACAATTGTTAAATATAAGTGTTATTATCCCAATTCTAGCGACGAAGCAACTCAGCTTGTTCACTATCTCATCGCTAAGTAGTGGGGCTGTGAGCTACATAATTTCGTTATTGATATATACTGTGTGCCAGTTCCAAATATTAACCCAGTTACCTGTAAACTCAATCATGACTTTAGTTATTCAGCGGAAATCTGGTTGGGGAAATTAATTTCCATTTCACCCTCGTGCTCATTATTTAACGAGGGCCAGCACCTTGAATACTAGAAAACCAGATGACGCCAAATACAAACATTTCAGCGATTTCCCATTCAGAGGAGCCATTCCTTTAGCTGGGGTAATTCCTTCAAAGCAGTGATTTCACAATGCAATTAATTTGTTTTCGTTCTACAATTACATACTTAATCCTGCAGTGAAGAGCAACTTCATACTTCATTCCCTGAACAAGAGCTAATGGAGCAGTTCATTTTGTGGAGAATGGAAAACTAAGTTGTCAATTCCAGCTTTCCCGGATAAGTATCCGTGGGGGGAAGTAGCAAGGCAGATGAATTAGAGCTGATAATTTGGATGAAAATGATCTCAGCCATCTGAGACTCAGGCAATGAGCACATGTTTTTCTGTGATATTTTAATTTGTTCATGAGTTTATGTTATGAGATTAAGGTATCTATTTTAATTTTTTAAAGTCTCCTTAATACAATTAGTCCTGAAATTGTATTTTTTTCACTATTTTATTTATTTATTTATTTATTTTAACATCTTTATTGGAGTATAATTGCTTTACAATGGTGTGTTAGTTTCTGCTGTATAACAAAGTGAATCAGCTATATGTATACATATATCCCCATATCTCCTCCCTCTTGCGTCTCCCTCCCACCCTCCCTATCCCACCCCTCTAGGTGGTCACAAAGCACCTAGCTGATCTCCCCTTGCTATGCGGCTGCTTCCCACTAGCTATCTATTTTACATCTGGTAGTGGATATATGTCCATGCCACTCTCTCACTTTGTCCCAGCTTACCCTTCGCACTCCCCGTGTGCTCAAGTCCTTTCTCTATGTCTGCGTCTTTATTCTTGTCCTGCCCCTAGGTTCTTCAGAACCTTTTTTTTTTTTTTAGATTCCAAATATATGTGTTAGCATATGGTATTTCTCTCTTTCTGACTTACTTCACTCTGTATGACAGACTCTAGGTCCATCTACCTCACTACAAATAACTCAATTTTGTTTCTTTTTATGGCTGAGTAATATGCCATTGTATATATGTGCCACATCTTCTTTATCCATTCATCTATCGATGGACACTTAGGTTGCTTCCATGTCCTGGCTATTGTAAATAGAGCTGCAGTGAACATTGTGGTACATGACTCTTTCTGAATTATGGTTTTACATTTAAAATTTTTTTTTTAAATTAAAAAAAATTTTCTTCTCAAAGAATGACCCAGCAGTGATCTTGTTTTTTTTCAAATGCACTTTTGACAATGATATGGTATGTGTGTAAGTATTTGATAGACATATGATATTTTGAATAAAGATATCAATGTTAGCAACCAATATCTATTAGTATGGAATAGCATTTTCATTAGCAGCTTCAGCTGAGGCATTCAGATCTGAATGAATTTCAAGACTAAACCTTTTTTAAATTAACTTCTCTGTAGCTTTGAGAGATGTTGGCAACTACTGGAATTTGAAGATGGAATAGCCATCTGGTTTTAAAATGGTTTCTACCTTCTTGGCTCACTAGGAAGTGCTAATGTGGAACATTGCCAATCAACTCCCTTCTACCATCATTAAAGTTAATTTCACAAACTAACATAATTCAATGACATAACTTAGAGTTACTTAATGCTATCAGGCATGAATGCAATGGTGAAATAAAGAGTATCTTTAAATATTATTATTTTACCTATCTAATATCTTATAATTATTGTCTTATTCTTCCTGAGTGAAATTCTGACTCCTTTCTGGATTATTTTATTAGACATAATCCTTGATTATTCAGGGTCTTTGAATTGAATGTGCATGTTTGAAGACTTCATGAGAGTTTAAACTTTGGCTTCATCATCTCCCATTTATAAATACTGTACTAGAATATAGTCTTTTAGAAGGGTAATTAAGAAGAATGCTTATCCTCTGTTAATTGCAAACACATACATTCTATACATACACACGTATAATACTAATTCATGGTCTTAGGAGCACATCATACTTCAGCGGTCTTTCTGGTTATTATCATAAAGAAAAAAACCATTTGATTTTCCAGGAATAGATATCTTTTCTTCCAGCAATATCTCCATCCTACTCATTAAGCACCTTAATAGTTAACTTGACTCTATTTTCCATTGGATACATAGACAGGCTGTATATATTACAATGTCACTTGCAGATAGGAATGGAAATTCAAGTTCATGGTTGAATATTTCCTCTTTAGTGGGAAAATATGATTCTCTTTTAATTATAGATCAACCTATGGACAGAGAACATTAGGATAGTGGAGAACATTAAGATAATCTAATTTTTATTTCAAGTTTATATTTGACATCAATTATGCAGACATGTTTTTCTACAATGCCATGGTCACTTTTTCTCCAGAAAGGCCAGATTCATGGAAAGTCATGTGCAGTGACTCGATGGGTGCTGTGTTTGAGTCTTGCCTTCATTAAGACCCAGATTAGAGGCATTTCTTTAAAATGAAAATCTTAAAAATAACTAGGAACCCTTTGGTTTCTTCCTGACTCCCAAAACCCCTTTAACTCATGACTTAATACAATCCTCTCCAGTACTTTCTCTCTCAAGCGAGTAGAGACTGGAGAATTTGGGCTACTTTATTTGTTCACTGGTGGCTTTTGTCTAAGCAGTTGTGTAGTAATCATGTTAGGCTCATAGAATGAATTAAAGTAAAAGCCTTAATTTGCTTTCCTTATTATTTACATCAATTAGAAGGACTTACTCTTCGCTCTGAACTTATTTCTGTCTCCAAAAGGTAATAAGAAAAGAAAAAATATCCATCTCTGAACTAGAAATCTAAAATTCTTTCTTATTTGGTCTGTCCAATCAGAAAGAAGTAATTACTTTCTAAAGAGGGAGGAAATGGCTCTCCTTCCATTTTCAGTTCCATGAGTGGCTTTCTCAATGGCCTAGTAAAGATAAAATTTGCAGCAACTTTAGAGATATTCTTTTATAAAATTATCTCATCTGTATATTTGAACAATATATTAAAGTAATTTTGAGGTGATTTAATCATGTTTGGGGAAAATTAATTTTGAGAAATATAAACCACTGAAGAGATCACACTGAAGAAAGTCACAAGACTCAAAAAAGTTGGCATTTCAAGAGACAGGTGATGGATTCCATAAGAATCAGTGCCTTAGTTTAAGAGATCAGGAATGGGGCTTCCCTGGTGGCGCAGTGGTTGAGAATCTGCCTGCCAATGCAGGGGACACGGGTTCGAGCCCTGGTCTGGGAAGATCCCACATGCCGTGGAGCAACTGGGCCCATGAGCCACAACTACTGAGCCTGCGCGACTGGAGCCTGTGCTCCGCAACGAGAGGCCGCGATAGTGAGAGGCCCGCGCACCGCGATGAAGAGTGGCCCCCGCTTGCCACAACTGGAGAGGGCCCTCGCACAGAAACGAAGACCCAACACAACCAAAAATAAATAAATAAATAAATAATTAAAAAAAAAAAAAAAAGAGATCAGGAACTAAGTTTCTAAAGGGTCTGAAGAGGCAGTAAAAAGTTAGAAGTGTAGTTCCAATTTTGCTGCTTTTTTCAGTGTAAACTTTTGCAAAATCTTCTCACCTTTCTGAACCTCAGATTTTCTTCTCTAGAAAGAGTGATCTCTAAGATGTCTTCCCAGTAACATCTTGGGATCTATGTGGCAAAATAGAGAGTATTCTTGCTTTTATCTAATACTCTTTTCAAGTCTAGAGGCTTTTTGCTCACTCTCACTCCTTATTATAATTATAATCAATTTTTTAAAAATTAATTGATTTCCTGGTAACTTTTGTAACAACTGCTTTCCTTGGGTTTAGTAGGAAAAAAAGAACAATCATCATACACTTATATTTATATCCCTAAGAGTTTATTTTTCGGATATAATAGACTGACTTTTTATATTTTCTTATTTTATATATTTCACGGGGAAAGTTATCATGGTTAGTAAATAAATATTACGTGAATAATTCTTTAATCCAGGAATCAACTATGCATGTTTCAGAAATTCAGGTACATTTTCAAATGCCACTAAGATTCTTCTTTACAGTTTTCCATTTATTATTTTTTCTCAAGATTTTAAAATTAAATTTTACTTTTAATGATACTCATCCTACATAGCTTTGTGTGCTTTAACTGTTTTACTTTATTATCACCTGGATAATATTGTGTCATTACAATGATAACCGTTTTAAGGTTTAATATGTCAACTTGGGAAACACAGACACACACACACACACACACACACACACACACACACACAGGCTAGATTAATACTTTAAATGAAAAGACTTCTAATGGTCCCAAAGTATGAATAATTGAGACCATGTAGGTATTGCCATCTTCCCTTTCCCAATTTGGGTTTTTCCCCAAATTCTATCTTATGCTAATGACTCATTGTCTCTCCTTATGTAACTCACCCATCTCCTACATATAAACAAATATTCTCAAATTAATATCTTGAATTCAGTCCTATCAGGAGACTCTAGACCAATATTGTCAGCTGTCTGTTGGTCCTTTCCATCTTGGTACCTCCTTTTTCAATGTTTGCTATCCTACCAGCCCTCCCACTCAAAATGATAGAGTTGTTCTTGAAATCAGCTACTCTCGGAAATTCCCTGGCAGTTCAGTGGTTAGGACTCCATGTTTTCACTGCTGAGGGGGCTGGTTCAGTCCCTGGTTGGGGTATTAAGATCCCACAAGCGGCATGGTGGCCAAAAAAAAAAAAAAAAAAAAAAAAAAGAAATCAGCTACTTTCCCCAAATTCCTCATTTCTAGTGATTGTACTTTCCCCCTGCCCCGGATCAGGCAGACTCAAAACCTTTGGCTTGTACTTTTCTTGCACCACACTAGTCTAGTTGTAATCCTTCCAAATGGAGTGCACTACTGTCCTTGCACTAAATTCCTCACTGTCCCCATCCTTGTTTGTGGCCGTACCTCCCCAGGTAGCAGCATCTTCACTGGTCTCTCTGTCTATGCAGATCTCATCCCTTTTCTGGTCTCTGCTAAAGCTCAGCTGGATTAAACTCCCTCAGGCACAAACTGTTGATCTCATGCTATTGGCTCAGGATTCTTCAAAGCTTCCCCTTTGCCAATCTAATGGAGTAAAAACTCTTTATTGGCAGCTAAAGAAGTCCAATATATTCAATGGAATATGACTCAGCCATAAAAAGGAATGAAATTGGGCCATTTGTAGAGACATGGATGGACCTAGAGACTGTCATACAGAGTGAACTAAGAAAGAGAAAAACAAATATCACGTATTAGAAAATGCATATATGTGGATTCTGAAAAAATTGGTATAGATGATCTTATTTACAAAGCAGAAATAGAGACACAGACATAGAGAACAAGCATATGGATACCAAGGGGGAAAGGGGGGGGGGAGTGGGATGAATTGGGAGATTGGGATTGACATATACACACTATTGACACTATGTATAAAATAGATAATGAATGAGAACCTACTGTATAGCTCAGGGAACTCTACTCAGTGCTCTGTGGTGACCTAAATGAGAAGGAAATCCATAAAAGAGGGGATATATGTATACGTATAGCTGATTCACTTTGCTGTA
This sequence comes from Eubalaena glacialis, assembly GCF_028564815.1. Classification (NCBI taxonomy): domain Eukaryota; kingdom Metazoa; phylum Chordata; class Mammalia; order Artiodactyla; family Balaenidae; genus Eubalaena; species Eubalaena glacialis. Next base: position 10,008,595 of record NC_083719.1, on the reverse strand, counting down.
CAGTAGAAACTAACACAATATTGTAAAGCAACTATACTCCAATAAAAATAAAATTTTAAAGAATAAAATAGGATGGACCAATAGGGAAAAGAAATCTGTTCTCCTTTTTTTTTTTTTTTCTTAAATATTGATAATTCTAGAATCTTGGTGATGGCTTTGTGAGAGTTCCCTGTATCTTTTTTTTTTTTTTTAATTTTATATATTTATTTATTTATTTATTTTTATGGCTGTGTTGGGTCTTCGTTTCTGTGCGAGGGCTTTCTCTAGTTGCAGCAAGTGGGGGCCACTCTTCATCACGGTGCATGGGCCTCTCATTATCGCGGCCTCTCTTGTTGCGGAGCACAGGCTCCAGACGCGCAGGCTCAGTAATTGTGGCTCACGGGCCTAGTTGCTCCGCAGCATGTGGGATCTTCCCAGACCAGGGCTCGAACCCATGTCCCCTGCATTGGCAGGCAGATTCTCAACCACTGCGCCACGAGGGAAGCCCCTGTTCTCCTTCTTTTTGTTCTCTGTTATTTCCTTCTTTTGGATTTATTATTGTTATTCTTTTCCTTGCTAGTTTGTAAATTATGTATTCTATTTTCTTTCTTTCAATAATTACTCCACAAATAAAAATATTTACACGTAAAAAAAAAAGAAAAGTCCAAAATCTGATTCCGTCTATGTTTTCACTACTTCAGTAAGAGTACCTAATATTCTAACCTGTTTAGTGTTTACTATTCACCTGAAAATGTTCATTATGTTAGTTAAATGCTATTACTACAATAGTAACAATTCTTCTTCACGTGTATTTGACTGGAATTCTGCTTCTGGTCATAAAGAAGCAATTAGTAGAAAATGGGAACTTATGGCATTAGCAAATGTAAACACTGAACAAATATTGTATATGATGCAGTCGTTTTCAGGCTTTGGCCAACAGGTTGTGCAGGACTTGATTCTTGAGAGAAAAGAAGCATATGAGGTGTCTCATATTTGTCTCAGCTTTCAGCCTAGGTGTGGTTTCCCAACACTGACCCAAGGAGAGAAAGTGGAGCTTTGTGAGTGAAGGAGCAGATATCAGAGAAGAGGAAAATGTAAGATCTGCATAGGAGGGTCCCTCAGGTCCATGTGAGTGCACCTGAGGGCTGAGTGCACATGCACAGGAAAAGACTCCCAAAGGCTTCAGGTAGGACAGCCGCTGTGGAACTAAGAGTTGAATGGAGATTCAACTCCACAATCAGAGGTCATGTGGTGCTGAGTGACGTTGGAGTTCTGGTCTCTCCAGAATGAAACAGTCTTGCTGAACACAGTGGACATTCAGTTGAGATCCCAGAAAAGCCACATTTTGGAAGTAACCACAGCCAAGAGTAAAAGTGATGTCTTAGTACTAAGGAGAAAAACAGAATACACTGACACTATCATGCATGAAATCAAGCCTGACTCTGGAGTGTTTTCGAACCCTAATAACCAGTTTTCCGATTCTCTGGATACCAACCAGGTGCTCAACAAGTAAATTCTGACACTAGCTACCCAGAGTTAGGATAGATCCCACAGCTTAAGGGCTCAGGGCTGCAAGACTGCTCCTCACTTCAGATGCCAACTGCAAGTCCTGGAGTCACCTGTACTTCTGATCAACCAGCTATAAATCGGGGGTTCCCACAACCCTCTCCTCAGGTCTAATTTGCTAGAACAACTCACAGAAATCAGGAAAACACTTTACTTACTGTGACGCATTTATTGTAGAGGATACAGCTCAGGAACAGCCAAATGGAAGAGATGCATAGGGCAAGGTACGTCTTGTGGGGAGGCGTACAGAGTTTCCATGTCCTCTCTGGGTGCACCAGCCTCCCAGCAACCACAGTGTGTTCAACAAGCCAGAAGCTTTCTGAACCCCAACATTTAGGGGCTTGCAGAGGGGGGTTATGGAGGTTTCATTACATAGCCATGATTGAGTAAATCATTGGCTACTGGTGATTATTAACTCAATCTCCGGCACCTCTCCATACCCCCCCACCAAATTTGAGGGCTGGGGCTGAAGTTCCAAGCTTCTAATCAAGGCTTGGTCTTTCTTACAACCAGTCTCCATCCTGAAGCTGTCTAGGAACTGGCCAAGGGTTGCCTAATTAGAAAAAAAAAAGACATGCCTATCAAGCACCCTTATCACTCAGGGAATTCCAAGGGTTTTAGGAGCTGTGTGCCAGGAGCCTGGAACAAAAAAACAAATATATATTTCCTGTTATACCACACTGAGAGAATCCAGATATTCCACTTGTAGCTCAACTATCTGTTAGAGAAAAAGTTAGCACACTTTACAGGGGAACAACATAATCTACTCTCCCTGCAATGAATCATTAACAAATAGAAAAGTGTAGAAATATGGTAGATTAAATTCAACCTTATTAAAAATTACAATAAATATAAATGGACTAAACATTCCATTTTAAGGGTAGAAATTGTCATATTGTGTAAAAAGAAGACTCAAATCAGTCTACAAGAGTTACACTTGAAGTATAAGGTCACAGACATTCTGAAAATAACTTAAAAATTATACAGGTATAAATTGTTTCATTGTGCTTCTTTTTATTGCACTTTGCAGATACTGAATTTTTTACAAATTGAAGGTTTGTAGCAACCTTGCATTGAGCAAGTCTGTTGGTGCCGTTTTTCCAACAGCATTTACACACTTCCTGTCTTTGTGATCACATTTTGGTAATTTCTGCAATACTTCAAACTTTTTCATCATTATTGTATTTGTTATGGTGATCTGTGATCAGTGAGTTTTCATGTTACTATTGCAAAAATATTATGATTTGCTGAAGACTCAGATGATGGTTAGCATGTTTTAGCAATAAAGTATTTTTAATTAAGAAATGTGCATTTTTTAGACATAATGCTATAGCACACTTAATAGACCACAGTATAGTGTAAACGTAACTTTTATATGCACTGGGAAACCAAATAAATTTGTGTGACTCACTTTATTACGATATTTGCTTTATTGCAGTGGTCTGGACAAAACTTGCAATATCTTTGCGGTTTCCTATGTGCAGATTTTTTAAAATTAATGAAATCTAAATTGACCTTTTAAAAATTTATATTTAGAGCTTTCCTAGTCTCTCTAAAATATTCTTCCCTAGGTCAAGATTGCAAAAATATTCCCTTATAACAAGGATAATGCAGCAACTGGACTTTTCATATATTACTGGTGGGAGTATAAAGTAATATAACCATTCTGGAGAAAATTCTGGTAGTTTGTTATAAATTTAATCATACATCTACCATATGACACAGCATTCTACTTCTAGATATTTACCCAAGAGAAGTGGAAACATTTGTCTGAAAAGAGATTTGTACCAGAATGTCATGGTAGCTTTATTAATAATAACCCCAAGCTGAAAACAACCCAAATGTCTGTGATGATAAGCATATTGTGGTAGAGTCATAGAATGGAATATTGCTCATCAATGATATATGTATGTATGTATGTATATGTATGTATACACACTTCTGAAACATACAACAACATGGATGAAACCTCAAAAAATCATTTTGCTGAGCAAAAGACCCTGGACACAATTTATTTATGATTCTGTTTATATAAAGTTCAAGAACAAGCGAAACTACTCTCTGGTGACAGAAATCAGATAGTGGCTGAGGCATGAATAAAAGGAACATGAGGGTACTTTTAGATGTGGTAGAAATGTTCTGTGTCTTGACTCAAGTGTGAATTATCTGGTTGTATGTATTTAGCAACTTACCAAATTATATACTTAAGATCTGTGCATTTCACTTTAGGCATATGTTATCTCATATTTTCAAAAAGATAAATAACTACTTTAAGAAATTCAGTTTGACCTGGAAAAAACAAAGAAATGAGAAAAATACCTTTGAATGCCCCCTTTTCTGACTTTTAAAATTTTCTAATTTATTTCCTCTTATTTAAATCCTACCAGGCTTCCAAGCCCATTTCAGATGGTTTTTCTAGGAATTACGCTAGATATAGATGGGTGCGTTCATAGAGCAACTATCAGAAATGATCTTGCCTCACAACTGTTTGTATAAATGATATATCAGCAAACATAAATGTACACTGCTTAAGGCAAATAATTCACCTGTTCATTCAAGAAAAAATAATTGAACCAGACATTGGGCTGAGTGTTGCTGAATCTAAGAAAAGGTACTGTCTTGGGCTTCAAGGCTCCTTTTGTTGTGAATGAATTTGTTCACTAAATGAATCTATTAATAGCAGTTATTCCTCAACATTTATTTCACAAAAAGTATTACCTACCATATTCAATAAAACGTTCCCAGGCATTAAGGATAACAATGATGTCTAATAGAATATGGCTCACAACTTCAAAGATCTCACAGTTAATGTTCAAGTCAAACAACTGAACAAGGAATTACAAAAATTTAGACCTGTGCCAAATGCTTACATAAGGTTAAAAAAAGCAGACTGGGGAAATACCCTGGAGGGAAGGACTTTTAAATTGAGACTTGAAGAGAGAATATTAGGGTAAACTTTACAACCTTGCAATATTGCTGAGATTCCGCTACTTTTGACCTACAGAAATGGCAAATCCATATGACTCAAGCTAATACCTACAAGAGCACTGTTTCTAGCAAGAGGACCTGGGGAAAGGCCCCCAAAGAAAACAAAGTATGATGCATTCAAGGAACTGAACAATTTAGTTCAGTTCTAGTAAGACCAAACCCTAGGGTGAGAGTTGAAACTGCAGCACAGGGTCAAAATTATAGAGTGAGGCAACCATTATTTCAGAATGGCAATGAGAAGAAACAAACATCAGAGAGAGAGAGGAAGAAAGCACAAAAACATCAAGCCTGAATTCAGGAAGTGATAGTCATGATCACAGCTGCATTTGGCCATCACATCGCCTGAGCTTGATGTTCTGGAAGGTCCGTTACAGCTGCGTAGAGAGAACCCACTGAACAGGTATCATGAGTCCTTATTCCCATGGTCCCTGTTCCAATTCTATCTGTAGAGACATTTATGAGCTGGTGCTCCTGCTTTAATGGACCTGCTGAGACTGGGAAGCTATGATGCACTAGACAAATAGAAGAATTATGCCTGGATGTCTAGAGTCTCCAGTTACGCTTATTCTTCTATAGGACTTAGTGACTCATTCTAAGAGCATATACTACATTAAGAATCTTTGCAAGAAAATAGCCTACCAATTGTGCACAACCTACCAAAATGAATTTTTTAACTTTTTATGAAAATGTGAAATGATTCTTAAATGCTATCTAGTTATACTCACCATTTAATGATAATATTGAATCATTGTAGATCTATACATTCTTTTCACTTATTCTTTGTAAACTAGATAAAAATGTGACTTCTTTTTATTAAAAATTATTGTAATTTTTATTACAATTTTACTACAATTGAAGGACTTCAATTTAGAAAATTCTAATTCTGTACCTCTTTTCAAAACACATCTTAGCAGCCAATAATGCTAATTCTCAGGAAATGTATTCATATAGCGCAGTGTAAACTTGTAATTCACTAATTTGTCACTTCCTCCCATTAGGAAGCAACCATCATTTATGGAGAGCTTGAGAGCAGAGTGCACAGAGGCAGAGGGCTTAAGTGACTTCAAGATGTTGACTGTAATGTTTTTAGGGCCTTGACAACGATGAGGGATGTCAGGTTTTTTCGGTTTAGTGAGTTTCCCACTGAATACAGCAATTCAGCATAGCACAGGGAGACAGGAAGTAAGAGCTTTCCGATAATGGATTCTGTTTATTTGTTGGTTGTCAGTAATTTGACTTGACTCCTGATCCACTCCAGAACAGCCGATGAACTCAGAATGCACCACCGCCATCAAGCTACTGTAAAATACCTGATGTTCAGACAGGCTTTCCTTAATGCATGTTTCTTTCTTTCTTCTTTTTGCTCTTGTTCTTGACCTCTGCCTGCAGTGATTATATTCCTTGTTATCTGTGAAAGGTTTGTTGAACCAAGCTCATGTGTCAATATGAACACTCATACATATACATACAAGTTATTTTCAGGAAATATGTGTGAGTCTCATTTGGTGACAAAGATATAATAATGCCAGTTTCACCTTCTTTATAAAACTTGAAAGTTTATTGTAACTTGTGGATATGGACATTCAGAATATGTTTGTTATGTGAACTAGCAAATAAAAAAGATGAATGCAGTAATTTTTTAAAAAGAAAATAATTACTTGAATAATAAAATAACATTCTCTTGGATGATGATTTTGAGAAGATGATTTTCAGCTACTTTGAAGATTATAAACATCTATATGGCAAAAGTCATGGAGTGAATAAGAAACAACCCAGGTGTTTATGTCATTTAAAATATAAAGCATTAACTTGATGAGTATTTGAATTTTAAGTTCACTAGGGTTATCAGAAATACTTTAAAAATATATTTTGATTAGTATGCCATTTAAAATGTACTTATGAAAACATATTAATTGGAAAATTGCTTTTTGTATTATCAATCTTCAGAGTCATTGTCACTAATTGTGTGACTAATTGTCAGAATCACTAGCACTATTTAAATTATTGCCAAATTTCATAAAATCTGAGACACTTTAAATATGCACCATTATTTTATATACAACTAAGAGAGAAAGGAAAAGGGAAGAAAGGAAGAAAAAGAGGGAAGAAAAAAAGAAACAGCAGAGTAAAGGAAGGGGAGGGAGAAGGGGAAAGGGAGAGAGAGAGAGAAGGAAGGGAGGGAGGGAGGAAGGAAGAAAGGAAGGAAGGGAGGAGAAGGAGAGATAGAGAAAGAAAGTTAGGATGCAAACTAGGACACAAAGCTTTTTTTTTTACTTAAAATTTTGTTTCATTCCTATTGGAAAAGCTCTTTTAGATTCATCTAGATATAGATTTTTTGTTATCATATATTATTGTACATTCTTAAAAATGAAAGTATAAGTTGGTGAAGTATTCCCAAAACTTTTCCACAGTCTCTCTTACGATTCACTTTTGATGCTCTGTCATCAGCATCTTAGTTTTCCATGCACAGCCATCCTCAGTGACACTAAAAGTGGTGAGGGTACAGAACCTTTTTAAGAAGGGTTTCACGGTTGCCTCTGTGATTGTCTTTCCAGCTCTTGTGACACATGCTGCAAGTTTTCTTTTCTTGATCTCGCCAGAATATGTCCCTGGAAGGTTTTCAGATAATAGTCAGAACTGACATTTCTTCCTCAAAGTCCTTCAAGTGTTTTTTGAATGAAACACAGCAGGCCTAAGTTCCCACCTGTGGCAGGACTTGAGAACAGTGCCATGACCACCGTCTGGCTGAAAGTGATTTTAAGAAACTACTGGCTGGAAGATGCATTCTGATTTCAGAAATGTTAAGATATGAAAAGTGTGCATCTCAGAATTGTTGGAGTGCAATAATTTTATCATTCACTTCTTTTTGTCACTCTTATTGAGTTTGTATAGTTAAATTCAAAGGTGTTAAATGTCTATCTTACGGGGCTCTGCTTTAAAGCTTATCTGTGTAGGACAGGTTGAAGGCTTTCCTGTCTGTAGGTTTCTGGGGCTCATAGGTCAGTAAGAACAAAAGTTATCTCTTGAGATGGAGAGCTGGTGGGTTCATTGGCGAAGACAGCATGATATAGGTTTGAGGTAACCTCTGCGGTGACTGGGACAGAGAATCCAGAACACAAAGAACCTTTAACAGATGCTCTGAGGACCAAAATGGGGTTGTACAGTGGCTCTGGTCCATGTTAGTATGGCACTTTTCTCTGGCAGCATTCAGCAGAAAGGATAGAAGCAGAGATGTGGGGTTAATCAGAGGTAGAGGTTTTATAAAGCAAGCTTCGAAGGAAAATCTCCTAAGACCCACACTGCTCTTACTTAGTTGAGTTTTGTACGACCACTGCAAAGGGTGACATTGCAAACAGAATTAAGGAAAGAGCAGAGAGGTAAAACCACTTATTGGTTATACTTCTGCATAAGGTGCATATGGATTAAAACAGAAAAAGAATATAAATATAGATTTTAAAAGTTCAGATTTGTCTTGCTTCACCTGCCAGTCTTCTTTGGCTGCAGTTCAGTCTTGTGCCAATTTATAGGTGTTCACATTTTGTGGAACTGTCTCTAAGTTCTGTAACCGTTTCAATGACTGAAACCGCAAGTGTGTGTAGTGTTTACTTCCCGGGTAACCATATATGAAATGTGTGAGAGCTGCTTCCGGCTGCTTCTGATGCATTTGGATTGATCTCATTTGATTCCTAAGCCCTGAGTGAAAATAATCATTCAATATAGGCAAAGCCTTCTGCCATTTGGATTGCGATTTCTTTCAGTCAAAAACACATAACCTTGGGCTGAACAATGAATGCCTTCCTTAAAAATTACCTCTAAATATAATTTATTATAGAATGATTTTAAATGAACTCAGAAGGATTAATCACGACACAAATGAGGAATGAATTTCTCCTCTTGCCTTTCCTCTGTATTTACAAATGCCAGTTGTTATCTATCCATATTATGGAAATCAGAGTTCTCCTGGGCGATACATAGCTTTCTTTTCCATCGAACATATAGCCCTATTTTGTAGGATGTGGGAGAGCTTTGGTACCCTATAATAATGAAAAATCCAGGAAATGATAGTCAGTGACTGAATGTAAGAATCTCAATGTTATTGTTTTTTAATAGGTTAGACAGTACCTGTCTTAAAAAAAAAACAACACCCCCCCCAAAAAAAAACCCAAAATAGTAGAAGTTCTTTTTTTTTTTTTTTTTTAATCCAACAAACATGTAGGTTTATTTTAAATCAGTTTGGTACATGATACAGATTGGTTTTGCAGTTTTTAATGAACTGAAATAGAAATTTCTAAATACAGCAGTGTCTGTGCAACAAATATCTGTAAGGTAAAATAAGGGATTGTAATAGAACTACAATCTGCATGAACAAATCAGATGAAAAATCTGAAAAGGTTTCTATATACCTTCTGGATTAAAAAGAACCCCAAAATTATTAATGGCTCAAGATACTAAACTGCTAAAGGAAGAGGGGAAAAGGCTGTGAGTTCTGTTGTAAGAGCTCTTTTTGTAAAATCTAATTCCATGTTATTCTGTTAGAGCAGTATTCAAAATTACAGAAGATGAGAGGCTTCATCAGCTATATTTTCACAAAAATAGCTATAGTGTTAACGTTAATGTGTGGCAAGGTATTCCTATCTAGGTAAATGACAATTATAACATTGTAGCTAATTTTTACCACTTTGGGAGAATGGAAATTCTGTATATTTTCAACTGAATCTTGTATCTTAAAGCACTCACTAAAAACTAATAGCCATGGCACTATAATAAAATTTTTTGTGCAGTACCAAAAATATTACTACTGAGGGAAACAAAAATGTGAGGTAAGCCTACCTTTCCCCAAAAAGCCTTGAAGCCAGAGATTTTAAACAATTAAGGCACTTGAAAACATTAGGTATATATACCAATGTGCAAGTAAAACAAACTTTAGCTGTACCAGCAAGTAAAGAAGAAACAGTAAATCTTCATTTTAAGAACCTTTAATTATCTAAATGTAAGGAATTTTGGCTTCTGAAATGGACCAAAGCAACTTGTCATTTCTTACTATAAAATATTGAAAACAAAGTGCGAAACACAGCCGCTATAGGCTAAAGAAACTAAAACAAAAAACCTTAATGACCTAGAAAAGCAAAAGCTCATTTTAAACTGATTTAAGCCTCTGAACTAATCCAATGTGTCAAAGGCAGGGAAGAAGTATCCCTCTAAACCTGAAAAAACTAGTGCTTCATAGGGAAACTAAAGAAATAAAAGTATGCATGCAGTGGCAAGACGGGAATAAAGACACAGACCTACTAGAGAATGGACTTGAGGATATGGGGAGGGGGAGGGGTGAGATGTGACAGGGTGAGAGCGTGGCATGGACATATATACACTACCAAGTGTAAAATAGATAGCTAGTGGGAAGCAGCCGCATAGCACAGGGAGATCAGCTCAGTGCTTTGTGACCACCTAGAGGGGTGGGATAGGGAGGGTGGGAGGGAGGGAGATGCAAGAGGGAAGAGATATGGGAACATATGTATACGTATAACTGATTCACTTTGTTATAAAGCAGAAAGTAACACACCATTGTAAAGCAATTATACTCCAATAAAGATGTTAAAAAAAAAAAAATATGCATGCTTACTATACTACAGGAATTGAAACTAAGAAGAAGAAAGGATGGAAAAGGAGAAAGAAAAAGTACAATCTGTTTATCCAGGGCAATCATTATTAAAAATCTACAGTAATCTGATCAACTAAAATTTTTTCTGAAATTACACTGCTCACATTTGCTATCTCAAAACTTAAAATGATTGTCTTATTTAAAGAGTTAATAAATGATTCTAAAACAGCTTCTTTCTTTCTTGCCTTATAGAAGTTACTTTTCCAGAAAGCTTGGTGGAAATCCTTTTAAGGTACAACAGTGTTAGGATAAGTTTTTGAAGTACAAAGGAAAATATAATTAAATCAACTTTATACTTTTTAACAGCCATAAGCAAAATGTTGGGAGGTTCAGTAGATGAAGGCTTTCGACTTTGTGTAACATCCTTTAAGTTACTCAGGCTTGAAATAAAGTAGGTAAGTTTTCAATTAAATACTAAGATTATGGTATCTAAAAGCAGGTTTACTACTGCTCACATCAACAGTTAACATCCTCAGTCCAACCTTTCCCTTCATTAATGTGAAAGAACAAATCACCAACATTTTAAGTTACAGTCTACCTTTCAGTCTGTCTTTTAAGGCATTGTTCTTTATTTTCTCAACGATATAAGGTGCTTTACAAGTATGAACAATAACCTGCTACACTTGAATGTTTTGTATCCTTTCCATTCATTTCTTTAAATCTGGAATGTAATTCCTTGTGTGGCATCTTTTTTCTAATGTAGAAAAAATAACTTATCAAGCACAAAATTCTACTCTAAGGATACTAAATTTATAAATTTATTCCACTTTTGCAATGATAGCCCAAAATCCACCCGATTGCTGTTCATTTGGCACATTTTTCTCAATTCTGGTCACTAAACTACATCCCGAGTTAGGATGAAAAAATGCAGCTTTCAGGCTTTAAAATGACTACATTTGAATTGCTAAAAGAGTCATGAGGTCGTCTGCGCAGGACAATGTTTTCCATCACTTACAGTTACATTTGGCATGTCAAGGAGAGAGAACATAATCACACAGCAGCAGCCATTTAAAATAAAAGAAGACAGCCACAAGGATTCACGCAGAATATTTTAAATATTCCCGTTGAGCAAATAGATCTAACTGATTTCTCTTCAAGGGCGATGCTCCTATATGCATCCTTTGAAAAATTAAAGATCCTAGAATAGCGTCTTTCATGTGGGACATCTTGAAAGAGAATATTTTGGTTTCAGTGAGTTACACACCAGTCCGGGTTAATTTAGCGGGTCTGTTTACAGAGTGCGGTAGTTTCAATCTTTCGATTTGCAGAATTTATAGAGAAAGAAAATTACAGCCTTTACACCCAAGACAAGGACAGTTCCTCCAACGAAACTGGCTGCCCCAAAGGTAGACTTGCGCGCAGCTTGTGAAGTCGGCGTTGAAGTGGTGTCCGTTGTACCTGATGTAGTAGCCGTGGTGCAAGCTGTAGACGGGGAAGGCGGAGTTGTGGTTTTCGCTGCAGGATTGGTTGGCAGTGGTGTGGCAGGGAGCCCAGGACAGAATTCTGTGCTGTTCACCCCCTTGCAATCACGCACTGTGGGATTATCTGAACAGTAGCTTTTACCTTTGCATTCTGGCCCCAAGCGGGTAGCGTTAGCAGCATTAGCATCAAAACAGGAAACCCCGTGCTGCGGCTCTCAAGATTTCTGGGGCTGGAGTGGTGCCCGGCGGGAGCGGCGGCGGCGGCGCCGGGGCTGTGCTGGTGGTAGTCGGTAAAGCCGCGGGTGTAGTCGCGCTCGCGGCCAGGGAGGTGGTGTGAGCCGCGCTCATCCCGCAGAGCGCGGCCAGGCAGCCGGCGGCCGAAAGGCGCGGGCGCCGGAGCCCGGGCATCGCGGCCGACGCGCTGGCCTTCGAGCGAAGGCTGGGACACCCAACGTTGCGTCCGTCCCTCAGACGTTCTTTTACTAGAGGAAAACTAGAGGCATTACCCCTAAAGTGGGATAGGACGTCTAATGCAAAATTATTCATTTAAAATTTGGGGAGGTGCTAACCCAAACAGTTTTTTAAAAGCATAGAAAAGGATACATTTTGCATATTGAGAAACAAAACCTAGCTTTATTTTGATGACTTCCCTGAATAACCCAAGATAATCAACTGATAAATCGTTGGAATTTATAACTTTTCAACAGGTTAGCAAGAAAATATACAAAAACCGGGCTTCCCTGGTGGCGCAGTGGTTGAGAATCCGCCTGCCAGTGCAGGGGACACGGGTTCGAGCGCTGGTCTGGGAAGATCCCACGTGCCGCGGAGCAACTAGGCCCGTGAGCCACAACTACTGAGCCTGCGCGTCTGGAGCCTGTGCTCCGCAACAAGAGAGGCCGCGATAGTGAGAGGCCCGCGCACCGCGATGAAGAGTGGCCCCCGCTTGCCGCAACTAGAGAAAGCCCTCGCACAGAAACGAAGACCCAACACAGCCAAAAATAAATAAATAATAAATAAATAAATTTTAAAAAAAAAGGAAATATACAAAAACCAATGCTTTCCTGTAGACTAGCAATAACAAGATAAAAATAGACTGAGAAAAGTTTCACTGGTAAATATCAATAATACATGAACAGGTAGAAATATAGTACTTTACCCATGATTTGAGAGGTAAATCTGAGAGCTTAGTAGCCAAAGTCATGGGTTCTGGAGCCAAGAGAGTGTAAAAAAAATACCAGCTTTGTCACTCACTGGCTATGTGATACGAAGTCATTTAATGTGAAGAGCCATCTCTGTGCTTCGGTTCCCTATCTGTGAAATGGAAATAATAACAAGGCCAAAACCATAGGGTCATGGTGAGAATTAAAGTAGTTAATATTTGCAAAGCATTTAAACAGTGTCTACAGTGTGGTCAGTACTCTATAAATATTACTTTTATTGACAATATAAAACTTTAATGAAGAACATAAATAAATAATTGGATAAAGAAGAATCATAGTACTGAGTAGGAAGACTTAGCATTCAACACTGTCAGTCCTTCCCAAATACATCTAGAGAGTCCATCCAAATCTGAGTCCAATCTCAACAAGAGTTTTTATAATGGAAGTGATGCCCTGTAGTCATACACGGCACAAGTTCTAGAATCAGACAGCCTGGGTTCCTTCCTTAATGGTTCCAATGATTGTTCTCCTAATCTGTGAAGTCAATATAATGATGAAGTATATCTCATAAGATTAAATTTGATGATCCATGTCAATAAAGCCTTTGATCCAGTGCCTGACCCACGGAAAGCAATTTGCAAGTAAAAGTTGACTGTTATTAATATTTGGGGGGAAGAGTGTTTTACTAAAGAAAAAATTGTACAAGAGTAGAAAAGTGATTTTTTTTTTTTTAAGTAAGGGAAGGAGGGAGAGGGGCAGTGACTCAGGGAGATCATTCTAGACAGGAAACTGCGTTCTCTTTCTACAGCAGTTAGAACAGTGCGGCACAGGCTCAGAGTTGAGCAGGTGAACAGAGCTGAAGACGAAGTATCTAAACAGATGACCGTGATGATCTACAGGAGCAATTAAAGATCTGCTCTGTGTCAGTCCTCTTTTGAGCATTTTACATGTAAATTAATCACAACACTGAAAGATACTATTGTTGTTACCCCTGAATTACAGAGGCCCGGGGAGGTTACGAGACCTGCCCGAGGACTAGTGAGTGTCAGTGTGGGGTTGGATCTGAGAAGCTGGCCCTAGAGTCCACACTCTTCTCCACGCCCTAGGAGATTTTACTGTTTGGTAGAGCCAAAATGTTAGATCACGGGAGAATATTTAAAGAGTTTGATAAATAGTGCTAGGATAACTAACCAACTGGAAAAAGAAATATATATACATATATATATATATATATATATCGCCTTACTTTCCAAATTGATTAAAGATTTCAGCATGCTAAGTAAATCTAAATAAACCTGGAAGAAATCATCATGGGAAGGACTTTCCAAAGTGTAGCAAGGTGTAAAGCTGAACCCAGATGGGTCTGTTGATTCCTCGTGGAGAAATGGATGGGTCAGTGGCTTCATTGGCATCAGTTAGCAAGAGTCGATAAGCTTGGAGAAAGGGGCTTTTGAAGAAGATGTCTGTGCAGCCATCCCTAAAAAATGAGAGCTGAGGCATGGAGATTAACAGGGCAGGACAAAACTGCCTGGCCTTGGTGGCCTCTGTATGGAGAGAAAACCCAGGAAGGATCTAATTCCCTCCAGTTCAGTTCATCTCAGTAACATGAGCATCTGCTGTGTGCACTGTGTAGTGTTGCAAATACAGTGTGGAAGAAAATCAGTGCTTTCTCTGTCCTCATGGGGCCAGTTTACAGTCAACTGAGAGAGACAAAAAAATTGTGTAATTAATTATAATACAGTGTGTTAAGTGCCGTGATAGAAGTTCAGGCTGTTGTTGAATGAGAAGGGCACTTAGTCCAGATTTAGCACTTATAGAAGGCTTCCCAGAGAAAACAATATCTAGGCTAAGATCGAAAAGTTAAGTAAGATGTAGCCAAGCATGCCTGCTCCTTTTCCTGTGCCTATTTGTGAACACAACCATATTTCTTCCAGGTGGCAAAGGCAGAAACCTGGACTTCTAAGGAAATAGGCAAATCAACAACTAGATATAGAGGCTCCAAATCAGGAGCAAGATTGGATGGATGTGTAGAATGGAGGCATCATTAAGCCAGCTGCTAGTGATGGAAAACACGTGAGAAGAGATTGTCAAGGGACAGAGTGTAGAGTTAGCACAGGTCCTAAGCAGCACCCCGAGTCACCACCAGTCGTGGGACAGACAGAGAAACCCAGAAAGTATAGTGGGAAAGGGGAAAAATCATATAGCAAAACGCTAGGAGAGTGAGGCGTCCTGGAAACCAGCGGAAGAGGATTTCAGACTTAGAGGAGAGGTGAAGTGAGATCATCACTGATGAGCGGAAGGTTGGTGTGAGGGCTCTGTCCGCAGAGGAGTTCACGTGGAAGCCAGACCACAGTGGGCAGAGTGCTGGGTGGAGAGGAGGGGCCAGGTGACTGGAGACCTAGAAGTACTGTAGAGAGAGCTGATTCCCTGCAGCATGGGTTCTCAGGAACAGCAGTCTGTGCATTTGGGCTATTTTTCCAGCAGAAATCAAATAGTTGGAACTCAGACATGGAGAAGGCAGACAGCCTAATTGGATGTTTTGCCAGACTAGTAATGAAAGGAAATGGACAAGGGATTTAGAGGTCCTTGAGGAAAGCTGGCTGAGGGTTTTAATACAGCGGAGAGTTCAGCTAAGGAACGACGGGAGTGAAGAGCACTAGAGATGCCGGATAGGCAGAAATGGTGATGGGACAGGCCAGTCGTCACGGGTCGAGTCACCCATGAGCACAGGAATGATTTCACCAGACCTAACGGATTGGAGGTGCTGGAAGAATAGAAGGCTGAAGTGAACTAGAAGACAGAAAAGGAGAAGGCTATTTTTACGAGGCTCCCCTGGACTTTGTGACCTGGGCACACACTGCTTTGGCATCCTGGAGACATTGTGAGGGGGGTCGGGAGAGACGGTCAGTTCTAAGGAGGAGAGTGCCCAGTGTGCATGGGGACCGAAGAGACCAGACCCCAAGTGTCAACGGCTCTGTGAGCATGGAGGGACAGCACCTGGGACCAGGATGCACCTTTGGCATCTAAGGGTTTGACTGCATTAGGAGGTCAGGCAGCGTTATCCTTGGACATCCTCAGGAAGGCTGGGTCAGTAGGCTCATTCCTCTGGTGGGCTCAGGAGGTATGAGACTGGGGAGAAGACTCCTACCTCAGCAGATAGGAACAAAAAGACAAATTGAACAAAAATGTTATTAAATATTGAATAAAGAAAATTGGATCCCAAGAAGTGGAAAGCCAAGAATTTCCACACATGTTTGGCAAAATGTGAATTGAAGGTCATTTGAAAATACATGTCACAAGTTTTAAATTAGGACATGAGTAATTCCACTGCAGGAAATTTATTCTGAGAAAAATGTTCTGGCAATTTGTGTTTCAAGGTCTGTTTCAGTGAAATGGTTAAGGGAGGGTTATAGAAAACTGACCCTCCTGGATTTCGATCTCAGCTTTGCCGCCTACTATTCTTGATGACCTTGGGCAATTCCCCTGTCTCTCTAATTCTCACTTTTCATTATCAGTAAAATGGGTGCATTAGTACTGACTACTTAGAAAGTTTTGAGGGAAACTATGATGACACACATAAAACCCTGAACACAGAAGCTGAGATATCACATGGTAAGTCCTCAGTTTATTTTAATCATGCTAAAAAAAGAAGAAAAAAAAAATAAGCAGAGGGAGAGGAGAGAACTGAGAAAAAGAAAAGAGAAGGGAAGAGAAGAAATCATTCACAGCCTACTGGTGAAATAAAATAGTGTATTGAGAAGATGAATACTATATTATATATTTATGCATATTGACAAGAACAGTTGTGGGAAACAGGTTTTTTAATTTTACAAAAGCAGATTATGAAACTAGATAAATAGTATGATCCCATTTTTTAAAAATTTGAACATGGTTAATTTTTATAAAATAAGTATTGATACAGATGTAGTTTTTATTGTATTACTTTCATAGGTGGTGTGATGATTATTTTCTTCTTACTATTGTTTACTTTTCTGAATATTTTATGGTAAGGAGGTAATACTTAGATGATCAGTAAGCACACGAAAATTTTTATTTTCCTGTTTCTAAAAAGGAAACTACTACAAGTGAACGAGTAACACAGAAAATGTGTCTGGAAGTGCTACAGACTTTTTCTTAATTACTGCACCAGAAGAGAGTCCCAATCTATTGAAAGACTATAATGATTATTATTGACACATTCAAATATCTCAATAAAGAATTGTTCATATATGGTTTAATTTAGCAGAAATAACTACAGGAAATGATTTTAATGTCTCTTCTTTTAAAAAATGCTATGAAGAGGAGCAAAATTTCTGGGTATAATTTTATGTTATATATACCTGTTTCGTATTCTGCTGGGTCATAGTATAATAAATATATGGAAGGAATCATTATAGCTTGGAGTTTGTATATCAGAGAAAATTAATAGTTTGCTTCTTGATGGTTTTATAACACGTCTACTAGGTTTCTGCCAGCAAACTAAATTACTTCTGTCATATCTCTACTTGAAAAAAGTACCCATTGAGTTTATTTTAATATTTAACCTCAGGTTGATTTATAGGTGACGAGTATCAATTGTCTAAATTTATGCATGAAGGGCCAATACAATGATAGGTAGTCATGACTGATGTCCTCTGTCATTATGTATTTATAAAAGCAGCAGAATTTTAAAAAATACATTGCAGGGTATCATTCACACAATTTAAGTGTTGCTGTAGTTAGAAGTAACAATTACAGTTGTTAACCTAAAACATGTTCCAGATATTTACAGCTAGAAAATAAGTTAATGTATTGCCGTACATATTACACAAAGTGACACTTTGGTATCTGTGTCCTCTATCTGGCATGGCGTGTTCCTATCAGCCTTTCAGATCCTATTATCTAGGTTGTTTTCACTTTTTCCTATTGATCCATTTATTGATTCAACTATTAATGAACCTTTTCCCACTGTGGAGAAGATGGCCAAAAGTAACAGAGTTGGACTCTAAGTGATTTTCTTGAACTTCGTACACTGAATATTTAAGAAACGAAATCGAGGGGCTGCTTCCCATCATCGGCCTATCTTGTGTATTTGACAACTGGAGTGGGTCATTTTTTAACATTCCCTCCTCTAGGCAAAAAGTTATTTCCAATAATAATTACGAAATCAGATGAATAATAGTGATGACCAGAGAAAAGGTGAAATTGAACATTTCTTTGTACTTTTATGTATATTCAGGCTGGTAAAAAACAAACAAATATAACGGTAAAAAGGAAATACATAATCGTTTCATATTTCTTAGTTACATTGGTGTATTTTTGAGGAAAAAAATAGAAAAGAAACATATTGCTTTTTGGTGTCTCACAGTAATAGATAATATTACAGTTTAATCAACTAATTTCAGTAAAAATTAAAAAATAATACTGCAGTTTAATAAGTTATAAGAGGAATAACAATTTTAAAATAATTTTCTAAAGTTGCAGTTGAAAACAAGTGAAATATTACTTGTATGAACTAAAATTTGCGCACACATACAATTACACCTTACAGTTTGCAATCTGTTTTGCTGTTTTCAATTTGAAACACAAGTAAAATGCCAAGAGCTTACATAGACTATAACTCAAGATCTACTTCTTTGCTGTTATAATCACTGTCCTATCCTGACTTTGAATCTAAAGGCAGGATCCTGTAGTACCACAAGGATTGGAGACACAAACTGAATCCAGAGCAAATTCAGGCAATCTGGATCATTACAGACTTTCTCCTGCAATGAATACCTGTGGCTGAGTCGGCAGCTTTTAGGGGTTGACTGATAGCAGGAAGTTGTACTGTATATCTTACATACAGTTAAAATTTCACAGTAACCACAGCAATCATTTAGAACTTAGACCAACAGAAGATTTAGGGTTCAGAAGTATTTTATCTGTGACATTGCTTAGAGTTGCTGGCACGTGATGTAAAAGAAAAGCATAGTGATTCCAGTTGTGGTTTTTTTAATTAAAAAATGTTTTTTAATTGAAGTATAGTTGATTTACTGTGTTGTGTTAGTTTCAGTTATCAGCAAAGTGATTCAGTTATACATATATATTTATTCATTTGTTTGTTTATTCTTTTTCAGATTCCTTTCCATTACCAGTTGGTTTATTATTATCATTAAATTCTCCACAAAGTGTATCCTTATTGCCTGTACCTAGGTACTCTGTCCCCAATGTCCCACTCAGGGGAACCCTGCTTCCTCTTCTTTTAAGACCTGGCAGGCCCCCCCTATCACCTCTTCGCCCTCACCTGCCCACCTTGCCTAGCTCCCCTTCAGGCCTTGTGCATACCAGTTTGGTTTGACCTCAGGGCCTTTGCATTGCTCCTTCCTCTGCCTGGAAAGCTCATCTACTATTCTTTTTAAAAATATTTGATTAGCATTTCCAGCAGACTATATAATTTGTTATAATAATCATTATTTATTTTCTGCCTCCTGCTGCTAGTATCTAAGTTCCATGAGGACAGGGATTTTTGTGTGTTTTCATCACTGAAGTTGTCCAAACACCTGGGCAATATCTGATACATAACGGTACTCAATCAGTATTTGTTGAATAGCTACACCTTGATTTTTACTATGTGTAACTGGGGTACAAAGTTGTTTTCAAAGCCTTGTGTCTTTTTTTCACTTTTAAGAAAAATTTTCCCTGATCTTACATGTCAATCTTGTGCAATTTAATATCCACTGAGGACAGCAAACAATAATTACATTAAGCCTTAGGAGAGAAAGATGTGATTATATCATGCCCCATAAAGAAGAGGCTATTGGGAAGATAATGGGATCAGTGAATAGCTTTATCATTTTAAACATATAAATTATTTTATGTTACCTGAATGAATTCTTTGAATAACCTTGTGAGTGAGGGAAAAAAAAAATTTTTTTTCCTTTATTCTTGTTCTGAGAAGGAAATAGATGCCAAAAGAGATTGAACGACTTTTCTGATAGGACATGGACAGTCATAGCAGAACTGAGATCGGAGTAGAGTTTATCTTATTCCTGGACCAGTGATGTTTCCAGTGTAGGCTTTTAACCCTCACATTGCACACAGTAGGGCAAAATGTCTGAGAGAATTAAGAGGTACCTAGCTGATGATTCTATACTGTTAAAGAATCAAACTGTTCATTAATTTCACATGGAATCATAAAAGGGGAGGATGGCTCACCTTTTCCAAAATCCTGTACCTTGTACTCAGAGTGGGTTTGAATCCATTCATGGTTACCTTTAGAAAAACCTCTGCCCAACACCTTGAACTCAATCACGCAACTCATAGTAAACACTTGATTTTTTTAAAATATAAATGCTACACTCAGTAAAAGTTAAGTACTTTTAAGGTTTGCTCTTATTGCTGTGTGGCTGTGGCATTTATCACTCCATTGATCAGCAGAATTGATGTGGTTCATTATCCCTTTATCACACCATTGATTGTCACAGGTGATTGGGCTCATTTTTCCTTATGGGAACTCTGTCTAAGAGAATGACTTTGATAAACTGAAATGACTGTTTTTCACCCAATGGTGTCTCAGTAGCTAGGTAATATCTCAGTAGCTAGGAAGCCTTAAAAATATAAATTTAAAATAAAATGATAGTAATTGCTGGTACCACACTGCCTTATTACGTACAAGATCCCTGCTCTGATAGCTCAGATCTCTCATGCCACGTTGGTACAGGTGTTTGGTGAGGAAGGTATCATGCTTTCTTTTATATGGCTGGGGGTGCCGGGTATGGGGAATTCAGGCCTTAATAAGGGGGGGCTCTTGAGGTTTGAACCCAGACATGTGTGACTCCATGTTCTGGTCTTTTAACCATTATTCACAGATATAAAGGTATGCTTTTTTTTTCTTGTAGTATAACGCTGTATCTATTTATAGATAAGTCCATATCAACATTAAATGCCAGGGATTCAAACTTAGTGTGTAGCATCCCTAAGGCATTGTTAATTGCTAAGGAAATGTCCATGGTTTTTGCAAAGCTGTGGCAATTCTATTCATTAAGTGAATCTTATATAACCCTTAATATAAATAGTGATGAAAAGAGACAGTCTGTGACTACACATAATTTATGTGCATAATAAAGTCACCATTGGCCTTGAATTACTTATGTCTTTTCCCTTCTATTTTGCAATTTGTTCCAAAGAATTGCTTGTGAAATGATTTTTTTTTTTTACTATGACATTCTGAAGAATGTTATATCACTAGAGCAGTCAGATAGCATGAGGAAAGCATGTGTCTTTTTAATATGATTTCTGAACGAGGAGATTTCATCTTCAGGCCTAAAGTTTGTTTGTCCTTTCAATATGCAGTGGTACCCAGGAGATTCTTCACTGTCAAGGCAGGCCTTGGGTTTTGTCTTTTGTTGAAGCAACATGTAGTATCATAGGTAGTAACTCATTCAAGACTCTACTGAGAGAGATCTGAACTTTAATCAATTTCTCTTTAGTTTCCATGCTGAGAAAAAGAAAATGTGTTCTGTGAAACCTTAAGCCTATTAAATGCTCCGAGGAAAAATAGATCCTATGGTTAGGTAATTTTGGGAAATGGTACATATGATAGCTCTCTCTTGGAGATTATTAAGGTACATTAGCCTATTAGAGATTTCAATACATTTAAGTTTGCTCTACATAGAATTTTCTGTATTATTGAGCAATGGATTTTTTTTTGTATGTAACAATGACTGATATCCAGTGGAACTAGTGGTAAATAAGGGTAATATTGTATTAAAGACAAGATGCTGTAGCAGTGAGCCTATTATTTAAGTTAAGGGTATTCTTTTGGGCTATGAGACAGCTGATCTTTTATAACACTTAAGGATTGACTAAGTGTTATATAATCAGTGCTTCTCAAACTTGACAGTCCACGTGAATCACCTGGTGATCTTGCTAATGTAGATTGATTGAGTAGGTCTTGTGGTGGGACTCAAGTTTCTAAGAAGCTTCTAGAAGAGCTCAAAGCTGCTGGTATGAGGACAATACTCGGAGTAGCAAGAATTCAGATCAAGGCTCTCACCCCTGGCACTACTGACAATTTGGGCATCTTTGTCGTGTGTGGTGTCCTGTACATAGTAGCATGTGTAGTCCCGTCGCTGGGCTCTATCCACTAGATGACTATGTGGCACCTCCTCACTCAGTTTAGACAGCCAAAAACGTCTACAGACATTGCCAGATACTCCTTGGAGGAAGAGTCGCCTTCTTTGAACGCCACTGATTACGATAGTTTGTCCTGAGATGATGTGCTGTGTCTGATTTCTCAAATCTTTCTTTTCAGTTCCAGTGGAAATGATTGGCCAAAACCAGGATATTTAAATTGTCATAGATCATGCAAGTGTTTTCTTCTTAAAAAGCAATAAGAAAGTAGCCTTTTGCAAAATTGGGGTTACTGGAAAGAGAGTAGTCGGCACCCATGTTCTGTTCAGTTATAGGGATGGTTGGTGTGCAATTAATGACTTTTTTCCAGGGAACATGTTTATAATTCAAGTGGACTTTGTAGAACTGAAGAACTAAATGGGAATTCAGAAAATTTAAGGACGTATGCAGAGCTAACGAAGAGAATTAAGGCATCCAGTGTATTGCTAGAGTACCAGTTATACATTAGACTAATGCTAGTGCCTCTTGCTAATTTTTAAAGTGACAGTAGAATTGAGGCATAAATAAAAGATTAGGAAACATAATATAAAATGCCAAAAATTAGTGTTGATAGCTTTCCGAGGAACTGGATTCTCTAGTGAGAGAGTCCTTGGCAGAACTTTTGGGAATGGATCATTCAGTCTGGAGGCATATTCTTTTCTAAAGGTTTTTTTACTATTATTATTATTATTTTTTACTGAAGTATCGTTGATTTACAATATTGTGTTAGTTTCAGGTATACAGCAAAGTGATTCAGTTATACATATAAATGTATATATCTATATTCTTTTTTTTCAATTCTTTTCCATTATAGTTTATTATAAGATATTATAGTTCCCTGTGCTATACAGTAAATCCTTGTTGTTTATCTATTTTATACACAGTAGTGTGCATCTGTTAATCCTATACTCCCAATTTATCCCTCCCCCCTTTCCTTTTTGGTAACCATAAGTTTGTTTTCTATGACTGTAAGTCAATTTCTGTTTTGTAAATACATTTGTTTATACTATATTTTAGACTCCAATATAAGTGATATTGTATGGTATTTGTCTTTCTGACTTACTTCACTTAGTATGATAATCTCTAGGTCCATCCATGTTGCTGCAAATGGCATTATTTCATTCTTTTTTATGGCTGAGTAATATTGCATTGTATATATGTACCACATCTTTATCTATTCATCTGTCAATGGACATTTAGGTTGCTTCCATGTCTTGGCTATTGTGAATAGTGCTGCTATGAATATTGGGGTGCAAATATCTCTTCGAATTAGAGTTTTCATCTTTTCTGGATATATGCCCAGGAGTAGCATTGCTGGATCATATGGTAGCTCTATGTTTAGTTTTTTAAGGAACTGTGTGCATATTCTTTACAGAGCCATAGAGAAGAGATGTGCTGTAGCCAGACCTGGGCATTAGTGTGCTGTAGCCATTAATCTCCAGGAGGGGGCAAACGCTACCCCCTCATCTAATCTAAAGCTCTCAGAATATATTCACAAAACCTTAAAAAGTCTGAAGTGAATTCATTTGAATTAGAAGAGAGAGAGAGAGCTAGAGAGGCTATTATCTTTTCTCATTAAAATCAAAGACTCTGGAGAGCAGTTCTTTACATTAGATTTTACTGATGCCTTGTTCTAAGGTACTACTTTTCTTAAGCAGATTAGCCTATATCCTTCTATGTATTTCTTCTCTGGGCCCCAGTGTCCTTCCCTATAAAGCGAGGCTTTCAATTAGATGATCTCTGAGGTCTCCTCCAGTTTCAAGATAACGTGGTTATTCTATAATGGGTTTTTAATGGAGGGAGACGAAACCAAAGTGGGTTTGAAAAATGAATCATAGATGATAATTAAAAAAACAAAAATGTATATATTTTATAAACAGTGATTATTTGGTGAATAGTTGGTGGGCTGGTTTTTAAGGTCTATCTTTTTAATGTTTTTAACAGACTATAAAGGTCATTATCATAATTTTCAAAATGAGGACTGAGACATTCATGCGAGTTAGAAATCGATACTACAGACTATTTGTGTGTTCCAGCCTAATTTTGAGTAGTATTGTTCTGAGGCTAAAGAGGTGAAATTCTATACTAGAGGTTTTCATAAGCAAATCAGAAGCAATTCAATTAAGAGCAACTTGTTGTATAAAAGTTTGCAGGAAAGGTAATTGGGGGAAAATTAAGTGCTAGGTATTGATATGTATATTCTCAAGATGAAAATATTTGTGATGCAGATTTTGTTTGAGCAGAAGCCAACTTCTCAACCGCTTTTGGGCGTTTGTACTCATTATTTCAAGCGAGCTGTCAGCAAGAAGGTCTTTTAATATATCTCTATACCCCTGAGTTGTGTGTTCTGTTACAAGAGTTCATTGGCAAGAACTCGGTCTACTCAGGGGCATACACTTTCCCTCTATTAGTTACTTAAATATTCAGAGGACACTTAGAAATATAAAAAGTTAAGTATATATTTTCCAAGGTCATGATTGTATTTTGCAGGTGTTGTTTTTCTTTTAAAACTGTACAGCTACGAAATTAAATGGCTGTCTTTTTATTCCGATTGCCATCTGTTTGAGGTAGTGACTCCTTTTTCTGCTGGTATCCCTTTTTTCCCCCATGGTTTTCTAGATCATGATACTATTTATTCCTAGTACAGTCCGCCTGCACCTTGGAGCCCAGAGAAATAAATTCTAAATGCATAAAAGTCCATGTGAGGAATTGCCTCCAACTTCTAAACGGAAGGTCATTGCTTAATATTTATGCGGTCTCCACTGCTCTTTCTTCATGCTCCATTCAACACCAGTGTGCAAGTCTTCAGCTTGCTCTCTGCGTGTATTGATAAATAGATCTGCTCCAAATGGATGCACTCCAGCTGGTTGCTAAGATGACACACTTTATAATGTTTCAGAAGTATCTTCCAAACTCGAACATTGGACCTGATTTTCTTTAAGAGAATTCCACTTTTTCAGGCAGTAGATGTAGCTTGCCAAGTTGTACTGGAGGGTGGGATATAATCAAGAGGGGGTAGAAATACTCACTGAAGGTTGCCTGCACTGTCATCACTGCCTCTTATTAGTGGATATTAGTCATTTGCACAACTTCCTCCACCCCAAGTCTATGTTCCCTTTCTAGTAAAAGTTTTATCTCCATAATTACTGAGGACGGGAAATCTCTGCTATAACCACTATCTAGATGGAGATAGCAAAGCAGTATGCCCCTTCACAAAAATTACTTCCTACTTTAATAGATATTTCATCCCAGAATGGGAAGAAGGGGAAGGCAAAGCTGATATTTCCTGTAGAATGATCCTGGGGCAAAAGTAGATTTGAGATTGGCAGTAGTTCCAGCTATAAAAGAGTCTATAGCCAACTTATAAACAGTTGTGTGTTTGTGTGTGTGTAGTTTCCATTGGAAGTGTAATATACATGCTAAATTGATTATGTATCAAAGGATCATTTGTAGTGTTCATTGAAGGGGCAGTTTTTTCTCATTTTTCTTTCATCTCCTTTAAACTCCATTAAGGTGATAGTATAAACATGAATGAATGGGGATTAAACTATTGATGCTGTGTTCTTCATGTCCTCAGAACATGAAGAATTTGAACCCAGTTCTAGAAGACCGCAGATTAGCAGAAGAGCTTTGATTTATGACATCAAGTAGAGGACAGAGAAATTCAGAATGCTTGCAGAAAAGCTGGCATCCAGGATGAGGGAGGGCTGGGAGCTGGGAGCTGATCTGCTGGCAGAACCCAGAGAAGCTCCAGGTCCCAGACAGGAGGTCTGCAACGCAAGACCGAAAAGGGGCCTGAAAACAAGGGGTTAAAAAAATAGCCTATCTACCTTATAAGAAGAGAAAGCAAGCTCTTTCCTGTGGGGAATGTCAGGAGCTGATTTACTAAAGTACAGTCATAGAAACAGGAAGAGAAATGAATGTTAGAAATAGGATGAGCATATTAACCGTGTTGAGATGTGGTTGAGTTGTGGTGATTCTGAAAAAGAATTTGGAGAACTGTAGATGTTAATAATAGAAATGCATTATCCCTGACATCCTTGCAGAAATAATGAAAGTTCCATCCCCTCCCAATCTCAACTCTTAAAGCGCCTGTGGAATTATTTCAGTACATAATAAACAAGGCCCTGGTGAGCTCCATTCCTGCTCCTCCATCTCCTCCCTCCCACAAGCTTCCTGCTCTCGTTTCCTTCCTGCTTAGGAGGTGACCTTAAGACTCCAATTTCTCATCTTCTATCCAATCATTACCCCTTTCTCAGGGGTAGTCCCTTCTTTTTTTTTTTTAATAAATTTTTATTTATTTATTTATTTATTTTTGGCTGTGTTGGGTCTTCGTTGCTGTGCGAGGGCTTTCTCTAGTTGCGGAGAGCGGGGGCCACTCTTCATCGCGGTGCGCGGGCCTCTCACTATTGCGGCCTCTCTTGTTGCGGAGCACAGGCTCCAGACGCGCAGGCTCAGTAGTTGTGGCTCACGGGCCTAGTTGCTCCGCGGCATGTGGGATCTTCCCAGACCAGGGCTCGAACCCGTGTCCCCTGCATTAGCAGGCAGATTCTCAACCACTGCGCCACCAGGGAAGCCCCCTTCTTCTTTTTAAAGATAACATTTAATCACACTCCTCCACACTCTTTCCTGTCCATATTCTTCTGAATCTTGCTTCATAACTTATTCTTTCTCAAATTTTTAATAACACTCTTCCTATTGCTCCGTATTCTCTGCCTAAAAACATGCCCAAATCATTGCCTCCATCCTATATTTATAGGGGAAAAAAATCTTTGATTTTTTCTTTTCAAGCTATCTTTCCCTTGCTGTTACCACCAAATATCTTGAAAGGGTGCTGTACAGCCTTTGCCTCTAATTCCTCATTTCCTATTGATCTTTCAACCTCTTGGCTCAGTCTTCTGCCCACAATATGACATTAAAACTGCTCTAAAGGCTCATGATCTCCAGGCTGCCAAAATAATAGCCTCTTTTTGTTTCCTAACCTATTGACATATTCACAGCATCTAATACTGTGGGCTGCACATTTAGGAAACTGTTTTCATCCTGAATTTTCTTGCACCATTTTTCTTGTTCTCTCTCATTTCTAAAAGTCTTCTCATTTCAAGCACTGGTTCATTTTTTTCCAGCTTTCCCTTAAATATTACAATGCCCGTAATTCTACCCTGATCCTCTTGCCACTATTCACATACTTTCTGGGTCATTTCATCTTACCTTCTCTTCAACTACCACCTACTGAAAACAGTAAAATATTTAACTTTCCTGACCTGTCTTTCAAAATTCAGTGCATGGAGTGCATAGAAACTGCAACCATTGAGAACTCAGCCTCTCTTGGGAGAGAATCCTGGTTTGTCACCTCTCCTCTTCCAGAGTAGCAGGAGGACTGCAGAGATGGTACACAGGATTGGGACTAAGAAGAAAAAAAGACTATCCATGCATTTTACATCCCCGTGAAGTGGAAGGGAAAAGTGCTTATCTACTTTCTGCTGCCCAAAGTCCCAAGATGTGAATTTTCCAGAGAATCCATTGTGAAGTTTATGAGTACTTTCAAGAAGAGGAAACAGCCGCCCTGCTCATGGCTCTGTGTATGTGAGCCTGTGGTGCTGCTCTGGTTCCACTGGGGCTAAAAAAAAATTGGAAAAATATGGTACTAGGTACAACCAGATAAAGAAAGGATAAAGTTCTCTTTTTCTGGTGAGGGTATGGTTCCTTGAAGTTAGAGAAGATTGATCCCATTGTAGCCAAAGGCCCAGGAGTTGGGAAAGGAAGATAGATGAGATTGGGGGCTACGAAAGCATAAGACAGAGTTGTGTGCAGCAGAAGCATGAACCTGGTTCTGTTGGCCGGATGTTGGACTAACAAGGTACCTGGGTTTCACAAGTCATTCCCAGGGGGTGCTGCCTGGCACCATGTCCCTTATGCGTTCTCAGCCTCCACCAGCTCTCACAACGATATTTCTCAAGTTGCTGGGCGTGCCATGATAACCAGCACAAGGGGGATATCCATCTTTTCACTGTGATTGGAGTTCCGTGGTAGAATTGTTCTTGTGGTTGTCAAACCCAAGTTCGTGTGGCCGACACACAGTGAGGCCAGACAAACCGCCACATTGGAGTCTTGTGCAGAGAAAGGTTTATTGCAAGGGCCAAGCAAGGACTATGGGCGGCTCATGCTCAAAAGACCTGAACTCGCCAATGGTTTTCCGGCAAGAGTTTTTAAAGGGAAATTTTGGGGGGAGGGCTGCAGGGTGTGTGACTTTCTTCTGATTGGTTGGTGGTGAGGTAACAGGGTGGTGCTCCAGGAATCTCAATCATCAGCCTTCTGGTTCCAACCAGTCTGGGGTCCACATGCTTGTGCTCAGCCTGAAGTTACCATCCTCCACCTGGGTGGGGGCCTTGGTTCCTGTAGAAGAACTCAGAGATATGTTTCAGATTGTTATGTTTATCCCCTGTGGAGGAACTAGGCCTCTGCTTTATGCTGCATTATTGTTTCTTGACTGCTTTTCCTTCGTTTCTGTGTTCCCTCACTTCCCTGATTAGTAACTGTTTGAATTTGCCCTTTAGAACTTAGGGAAGGTCTGCCACAAGAAATGAGGGACACAGAAAGGCTTTTGTACCTGGGAGGGCCCTACAGGGACCTGCTTGGTTTCAATCCTCTGTTTTCTTTGATACTCCTCAATCTTGAGGGAAAACAGGTGAGGAACAAGAAAGGGAATAAAGTTTTGGATACAGAGGTTAATTATAAACTCAGCAGAGAACTTGGCTTTAGGAGGACTGGGTTTCGTTGTGTTTACAAATAATTACCCACTTTCAATGACAGCTTCATAAACAAACACCTTCTCTTTCCTTATCCCTGGTTAATACCCAAGGAGAAAGATCAGGTATAAGAAGATGGACTTCACCCCTATCCACTCAAAATCACTAAAAGCCTCAAGTCTAGACCTCATGGGAAGAAGGAAGATATTTGATTCCAAGTGAAGGTTTTACACAAATGGATAGAATAAAGTCTTAATCTGAAAGACACTGTTTTTAATAACCTAATATAACTAGAAAGTTATGGGCTCAGACTGAAATGTTTTAAGAAAGTCTGTACCCAACACGAAAGGGAAGAATTCCAGTGCTAACCATAAAGGTACAAGTTTACTTCTAGACTTTCAATTCTATTCCACTGATCAATATTTCTATCACGTTTTTCTATTCATTACTATAAATGGAATACTTAAATCTCCAACTAATAGTGCTGAATTTTCTGTGTCTCCCTTTAATTCTATCAGTTTTTACTTTGTGTAATTTGGGGCCTAATAGTTCATTGCATTGTATGTACAGAAATTTTATATCTTCTGGATGGACTGACCCTTTTATTATTAAAAATGTCCCTCTTTATCTGTAGTGACATTTTTGTTTAAAGTTTATTTTGTCTAGTATGAGGATAGCCATTCCAGTCTTCTCTCTCTCTCCCCCTTTTTTTTTTCAATTTGTACAGTGTCTTCTCCCATCCATTTGTTTTTAATGTGTTTATATCTTTGAATCTAAAGGGTGTCTCCTCTGGATAACATATAGTTTGATCTTGTGTTTTTTGTGCTTTGTTTTTTTTTTTTTTTTGATTCAGTATGACAATCTATGCTTTTGATTGGATTATTTAATTCATATACATTTAATGTTTGCAATAATTGAATTTATATCTGTCATTCTTTTTGTTTTCTATATGTCTCATGTCTTTTTTGGTTCCTCTATCTTTCTTGTTTTCTCTTGCATTGAGTGAATATTTTCTGGTATAATATTTTAAATCTTTTAATACTTTTTTTACTACATTTTTTTAGTGATTTTCTTGTGCAGTTGTTCCACAAGGGATTGGTTCCAGGATACCAAAATTCACAGATGTTCAAGTCCCTCATGTAACATGGGAATTGCGTATAGCCTATGAACATCCTCCCATACACTTTGTCATCTCTAGCTTACTTACAATACCTTATACAATGTAAATACTATGTAAATGGTTACCAGTGCACAGCAAATTCAAGTTTTGCTTTTGGGAACTTTCTGGAATTTTTTTCCCAAATATTTTCAATCCGGTTGGTTGAATCTACTGATGTGGAATGCATGGATACGGAAGGCCAACTGTGGTTGCTTTAGGGCCTAGATATACATATTAACTTACCAGATTTATACTAAATTAATTCCAGGGAGCTATGGAAAAGTTATCCTCATATAGCTTATTTCCTTCTTCCCACTCTTTTTGTGCTCTTATTGTTACATTATTACAAATATCTGTGTTCCATTACAAAACCAAAAATGTATTGTTTAATTATTCTTTGTATAACTTTATGTTTTTAAAAGAAACTGAGAGAGGAAAAGAGAGCAAGAATGTATTTACAGAATTTTTTTTTTTTTTTTTTTTCAGAATTTTTAAAAAATATTTCTCTTCATTTGTTTCTGCATATTCTATTTATCATCTGGTGTCATTCCTTACTCTAATGATGCTTTCTTCCCATTTACTTCCTTTGTGCCATTTTTGTCAGATATATTTATATATATGACAGGAGCAATACTATAATGATATACACATATTATTTTATGCAGTTGTTTTTAAAATCAATTAAGAGAAGAAAGGGGAAGAAATAAACATTTACACTAAGTACGTAATTACCTTGAATGGTGCTCTTTGTTTTTTCATGTTGATTTGAATTAATGTCTGGTGTCATATACTTTCAGCCTGAAGAACTTTCCTTAGTACTTCCCATAAGATGGGTGTGCTAGCAATAATCTCTTATTTTTGTTTATTTAAGAATTTATTTATCTCACCTTCATTTTTGAAAGATGGTTTTGCTGAATATGAGATTCTTGGCTGACAGTTTATTTTCCTTTCAGTACTTTGAATATTTCATCCCACTGCTTTCTTGTGTCCATTGTTTCAGGTGAGAAGTCAACTGTTAATGTTATTTGTATTCCCTTGAAATGAGGGGTCATTTTTCTTTTGCTGCTTTCGAGATTTCTCATTGACTTTTTTTTAACATTTTAACCATGGTGTGTCTGGATGTGAATCTCTGTGTTTATTCTACTTGAAGTTTATTGGGCTTCTTGGGTGTATAGATTAATGTTTTCCATTGAATTTGGGAAATTTACAATTATTATTTATTTGATTTTTTTCCATTTCTTTCTATCTCTCTTGTCCTTCTGGTACTCCTTTTACATGTATCATAGAATGAATAATGGTGTTCCACATTTCTCTGAGCTCTGTTCAACTTTGTTCTTTTTTTTTTTTTTTCTCTGATCTTCAGGTTGCATACTTTCTATTGGTCCATCTTCGAGTTTACTGCATCTTTCTATTGCCAGCTCAGATCTACCATGGATCCCCTCTAGTGAATTTTTCATTTCAGTTATTGTACTTTTCAACTCCAGAATTTCCACTTGGTTCTTTTTGATAATTTCTATCTATTGATATTCTGTGTTTGATTAGTCATTGTTCATACATTCCTTGTATTCTTTAAATGTTTTCCTTTAGTTCTTTTCTTTCTGTATACATCTTTATTGGAGTATAATTGCTTCACAATGCTGTGTTAGTTTCTGCTGTACAACAGAGTGAATCAGCTATATTCACACACATATCCCCATATCCCCTCCCTCTGGAACCTCCCTCCCACCCCTCTAGATGGTCACAAAGCACCAAACTGATCTCCCTGTGCTATGCAGCAGCTTCCAACCAGCCATCCATTTTACATTTGGTAGTGTATGTATGTCAGTGTTACTCTCTCACTACGTCCCAGCCTCCCCTTCCCTGCTGTGTCCTCAAGTCCATTCTCAACATCTGCATCTTTATTCCTGCCCTACCACTAGGTTCATCAGTACCATTTTTCTAGATTCCATATTTATGCGTTAGCATACAGTATTTGTTTTTCTCTTTCTGACTTACTTCATTCTGTATGACAGACTCTAGGTCCATACACCTCACTACAAATAACTCAATTTTGTTTCTTTTTATGGCTGAGTAATATTCCATTGTATATATGTGCCACATCTTCTTTATCCATTCATCTGTTGATGGACATTTAGGTTGCTTCCATGTTCTGGCATATTATAAATAGTGGTGCCAAAACCAGACAAAGATATCTAGGTATTTTTTGATTTCCTCTTTTATTTCTTCAGTGATCTCTTGGTTCTTTAGTAGCATGTTGTTTAGCCTCCATGTGTTCATAATTTTTACAGTTTTTTTTCCCTGTAATTGATATCTAGTCTCATAGCGTTGTGGTCGGAAAAGGTGCTTGATATGATTTCAATTTTCTTAAATTTACCTAGGCGTAATTTGTGACCCAAGCTGTGTTCTATCCTGGAGAATGTTCCGTGTGCATTTGAGAAGAAAGTGTATTCTGTTGTTTTTGGATGGAAAGTCCTACAAATGTCAATTAAGTCCATCTGGTCTAATGTGTCATTTAAAGCTTGTGTTTCCTTATTTATTTTCATTTTGGGTAATCTGTCCATTGGTGTAAGTGGGGTGTTAAAGCCCCCTACTGTTATTGTGTTACTGTTGATTTCCCCTTTTATGGCTGTTAGCATTTGCCTTATGTATTGAGGTGCTCCTATGTTGGGTGCATAAATATTTACAATTGTTATATCTTCTTCTTGGATTCATCCCTTGATCATTATGTAGTGTCCTTCCTTGTCTCTTGTAAGAGTCTTTATATTAAAGTCTATTTTGTCTGATATGAGAATTGCTACTGCAGGTTTCTTTTCATTTCCATTTTCATGGAATATCTTTTTCCATCCCCTCACTCTCAGTCTGTATGTATCCCTAGGTCTGAAGTGGGTCTCTTGTAGACAGCATATATATGGGTCTGTTTTTGTATCCATTCAGCCAGTCTGTGTCTTTTGGTTGGAACATTTAATCCATTCACATTTAAGGTTATTATTGATATGTATGTTCCTGTTACCATTTTCTTAATTGTTTTGTTTTTGTTTTTGTAGGTCGTTTTCTTCTCTTGTATTTCCTGCTTAGAGAAGTTCCTTTAGCATTTGTTGGCGAGCTGGTTTGGTGGTGCTGAATTCTCTTAGCTTTTTCTTGTCTGTAAAGCTTTTGATTTCTCTGTCAAATCTGAATGAGATCTTTGCTGGGTAGAGTATTCTTGGTTGTCGGTTTTTCCCTTTCATCATTTTATATATGTCCTGCCACTCACTTCTGGCTTGCAGCATTTCTGCTGAAAAATCAGCTGATAACCTTATGGGAATTTCCTTGTATGTTATTTGTTGCTTTTCCCTTGCTGCTTTTAATATTTTTTCTTTGTATTTAAATTTTAATAGTTGATTAATATGTGTCTTGGTGTGTTTCTCCTTGGGTTTATCCTGTATGGGACTCTCTGCACTTCCTTGATTGACTATTTTCTTTCCCATGTTAGGGAAGTTTTCAACTATAATCCCTTCAGATATTTTCTCAGAACCTTTCTTTTTCTCGTCTTCTTCTGGGACCCCTATAATTTGAATATTGGTGCATTTAATGTTGTCCCAGAGGTCTCTAAGACTGTGTTCAATTCTTTTCATTCTTTTTTCTTTATCCTGCTCCGTGGCAGTTATTTCCACCATTCTATATTCCAGCTCACTTATACATTCTTCTGCCTCAGTTATTCTGCTATTGATTCCTTCTGGAGTATTTTTAATTTCAGTTATTGTGTTGTCCATCACTGTTTGTTTGCTCTTTAGTTTTTCTAGGTCCTTTTTAAGTGTTTCTTGTATTTTCTCCATTCTATTTCTGAGATTTTGGATCATCTTTAGTATCATTACTCTGAATTCTGTTTCAGGTAAACTGCCTGTCTCCTCTTCATTTGTTGGTCTTGTTGGTTTTACCTTGCTCCTTCATCTGCTGCATATTTCTCTGTCTTCTCATTTTGTTTAACTTACTGTGTTTGGGGTCTCCTTTCTGCAGGCTGCAGGGTCATAGTTCCTCTCACTCCTGTTGTGTGTCCCCATTGGGTGAGATTTGTCCAGTGGCTTGTGTAGGCTTCCTGGTGGAGGGGACTGGAGCCTGTGTTCTGGCAGGTAGAGCTAAATCTTGTCCCTCTGATGGACAGGGCTGCATCCAGTGGTGTGTTTTGGGGTGACTGTGAGCTTAGTATGACTTTAGGTAGCCAGTCTGCTAACAGGTGGGGTTGTATTCCTGTCTTGCTAGTTGTTTGGCGTGAGGCGCCAGCACTAGAGCTTGTTGGCCGTTGGTGGAGCCGGGTGTTAGTGTTGAGACGGAGACCTTTGGGAGATCTCTCACCGATTAATATTGCGTGGGGCCCGGAGTTCTCTGGCGGTCTGACGTCCTGGACTCTGCTCTCCCACCTCAGAGGCTCAGGCCTGACCCTGGGCCAGGGCACCAAGACCCTGCAAGCCACACGGCATGGAAGAAAAGTAATAAGAAAAAACAAAACAAAACAAAACAAAAAAAGAACCCAAACAAACGGACAAAACCCCAGCAGAAATGGTTAAAGCAAAACTAAACAGACAGAATCACCCAAAGAAACATACACACATGCACTTACAAAAAGAAAAAAAAAGAGAAAACAAAGAAGAGAGCAACCAAACCAATAAACAAATCCAAAAACGAAAACAAACTCTAAAAACTAAAGTAACAAAAAATAAAACCAGAAACAAATCAAATGCAGAAAGCAAGCTAAAAAAGGCAATGAAAGCATAAAACTAATGCACAAAAACGATCAAAGAAAATTGTGAAGACAAAAGAAAGATGAAAACAAAAGGAAAAAATACAAAAGAAAGTAGTAAAGTAAAAATAGAAAAATATAAAATATAGTTAAAAATAAAGTGAAAACAGAGCAAAACAAGGGAAAAAAACAAACACAAGGAAAAAACACAATATAATGAAAAAGTGCAGTAGAATTAGGAAAGTAAATAAAATAAAATATATATTAAAAATAAAAGCATGAAAAGTAAATAAAAAAGTAAAATTAAAATAATACTACTGAAAAAGAACAACAGAACCAAAAAAGAAAGAAAAAGGAGTGATATCGTCCTTTGGCCTCAGCTGTCAGTGTCCTGACCCCCACAGTGAGCCGCAGGCAGTCGCTGCCTCCCCAGGAAGCCCTCCAATCCTTCTGGGTAGGTCCCTGGACCTGCTGTGGGCACTTTGGAGCCAGCTCAGACTCTGACCTGGCCTTAGTCCTGCGTGTCCTGGCCCCCAAAGCCCACAGTTGCCCCCAACGTCCCCAGCCTCAATTGTGGGCACACTTGTTTTCCATTCAGGTATTCCACAGATGCGGGGTTTACCCAGCCGATTGCGGGCATTTAATCCGATGCTCCTGCAGCTACACAGGGATATTTCTCTTTCTCTTCTTTGTTCGCACTTCCCCTGGGGTTCAGCTTTGGTTTTGGCCCCGCCTCTGCGTGTGGGCCGCCCTCAGGCGTCTGTTCCCTGCCCAGGCAAGAGGGGGCGAAAGCAGCGGCTGATTAGGGCTCACTTGCTCCCTCAGGCCTGGGGGGAGGGAAGGAAATGGCAGTCATAATTGCGATGTGCGGGGAGTGCCTGTGGGGGGCAGAGGCCAGCGTGAAGTTGCAAGAGCCCTTTTTATGGGCCCTGCTTTCCTACTTCTTTGTATGTCTCATCACATTTTGGTTGAAACCTTGACATTTTAGATAATATAGATAGTATTAATACATTGAAGCAATTCTAAATACTGATTCGATTCCTCCCCTGACACACATGCCTGGGCTTGTTGTTTCCATTGTTTGCTTCCTTAATTTTTTAGTGACTTTGGTGGACTAGTTCGGTGAGGTCTGTTTTCCCTGGTCATCACCTGATGTTGTTCCTCAGAGGGTACACCCTTAAGCATACACACAGTCTCCCTTACTGCCTTCCTTCACTCCATGGTTGACTTTGGTTTAGCCAGGCTGTATTTCCCTGTCTCTTTCCTTGATCTCCTGAGTCTTTGAGATTTGCTCCATCCCCAGGAGCTGTCTGCATAGCTGTATGTTTCCTGGATTCTCTCTGGTAAACTTCTAGCTGGTCTGCCACTTCATTTATTGCTATCGTGGAGCTGCCACCTTTCTCTTAAATGCCTATCACCAAGATCATCTTTGTTTTCAGTATACAAGAAGGCTTGAACTTCCCTGTGCTCTGTTTCTAATACATTCAATCCCATCAGGGAGAGGACTGGCGCTCTCTGTTCTTTCTTACACCTCCCTTTCTGCAGAACATCTGCCCCACTGCTCTGGAGGTGGGACCAGGACAGTGGCCCACTTCTTTTGGAGCGACACTCCTGTTCTATGAGCGGAGCGCTGAGCTGGGATGATAATTCCTGGTCTCAGCTTTCCTCTCCCAGCGTGGAACCATCTCCTTACAAGCGAGATGGGGCGAGACCAATCAGAGCCAGCTTGCTGCAGCTGGGATAGAGCTTTCCTCATATACATTGGGCTGGGTGGAGGAAGAGTGCTCCAGACCTCTCGGTCACATTGCCTGAAATAGAGCTTCCGCAAGATGGAGCTGCAGGGGATAGATAAGTAATGCTGGTAGGTTGCCCTTCCTGAGAAGAAACTACAGTCTTAGACTCAGAGGTGGTGAGAGAGGGAACCGTGTCTTCTTGGCCTAGCCACACAGAGTAGAGTTTCCATTCCATTTAAGGGCAAGGAGGGGAGTCTGCGATGGTTCCAATGCCACAGGTTCTCTTCATACCAAGATTTAGTTGACTGTCTTATGTAAAAATTTCTCCCTTTGTTACTTGCCCTTAAGATAATATCCAGAGACTTTAAATGGTTGCTTGTTTTTTTTTTTTTTAAAAAATCATTCTTACCAGTTCGTTTCATTGGAGAAAGGGTTCCTCATGTTTGTCACACCCCCATTCTTGGAAGGGCTTCTCTACCACAGTCCAGTTTTAGAATCTCCCTTACCCTAAAAACTTCTACGTCCTTTTCCAGTTAATCCCTGTTCCCAGTCGCAGCTTCAGGCAACTACTAATCTGCTTTCTGACTCTATGCCTTTGCCTTTTGTAAACATTTCATATGAAAATGGCATCCTAAATATATCATCTTTTGCCGCTGGCTTCTTTCATTTTTCATCATGGTTTTGAGAGTCATGCATGTTTTAGCATGCATCAGTAGTTCATTCCTGTTAACTGCTGAGTAGTATTGCATTGTGTTGATATTCCACATTTTGTTTACCCATTTCCCAGTTGATGAACTTTGGTATTGTTTCCAGTGTTGGGCCATTTGGAATAATACTTCTATGAACATTGGCATCCAAGTCTTTATGAGGACATAAATTTTCCTTTTTCGTGGATGTATCCTTAGGAGTATAATTTCTGGGTATGATGAGTTTATGTTTAACTTTTAAGAAACTGCCAAACTTTTTCCAAGTGGCTGTATCATTTTACATTCCCACCAGCCATGTATGAATGTTACAGTTTTTCCACATCCCAGGCAGCATTTGTTATTATCTGTCTTTATTTCAGCCATTCTGGAGAGTATGTAATGTTGCCTCATTTTAAAATTGTGACAATGAAATAGTTATTTTAATGCCCCTAAGTAAAACTTCTTACATTTTTGAAAATTACTATAGATTTCCTCTAAAATACCTGAAGAAACTCAATTTTGTCTGAGGGGAAAACTGGCATAATTATAAGTTACCAGTATTAAGTGATATTACATATCATATTTTTGAAATAATGATATGCATTAAAAATGATGTACTGGGGCTTCCCTGGTGGCGCAGTGGTTGGGAGTCTGCCTGCCAATGCAGGCGACACGGGTTCGGGCCCTGGTCTGGGAGGATCCCACATGCTGCAGAGCGGCTAGGCCCGTGAGCCACAGTTGCTGAGCCTGCGCGTCTGGAGCCTGTGCTCCGAAACAGGAGGGGCTGCAATGGTGAGAGGCCTGCGCACCGCGATGAAGAGTGGCCCCCGCTTGCCGCAATTAGAGAAAGCCCTCGTACAGAAACGAAGACCCAGCACAGCCATGGACGGATAAATAAATAAATAAAAAAAAAAAAAAAAAAAAATGATGTACTATTTCCCCCTGAGATCTCACAAAGAAATATTTCAATAAATGTTCTATAATGTTTAGACATAGAAGGGTGCCTTTTTGTCTCTATGTAAATTTGATTCGTAAGAACATATTTGTACAATACCATTTTAGAAATGCAGATTTGGTTTGATGAGGTACGTTTAATCCTTTTATCTCTTGTTTTATTAAATTGCTCATCTTCAGTCTTGAAGCATGTTACATTAGTAAGTATTAATTTAATACAAATTTTCATAGTTCTGTGTTGTTTTCACTGTTTAATTTTTAATCAACCTACTTTGGAACGAAGGAGGTTTCTGTACCCTCAGTTGGTCTAGATATGATCTTATGTTTGAGACAAGGCATGAAGGTGAATGCCTGAGAAATCCTACCTTCTAGGAAACTTTTCCAGAAATAGAGATAGATTACCTTTTCACTGAAATTTCTATTTGGGTGATTTTTATAGGCTCATAAAAAATTTAGAGCTTCAAGAGACCTTCAGCATCATCATGTCTGTTCATTTTATTTTAGAAATGTGAAAACCACGTCTTGGCATCAGATTTTAGTTGTAAAGAAACCGCAAACCTTATAAAACTTTCCCTTATATTAAAACTAAATGTTTACACTTCACAGGAAATATGGTGAACAGAGTCCTTATCAATGAAAATATGTGGATGTCTTTGTGTAACTTAACAGTGTGTCCCTTAATCTAGTATGAATATTATCAAGAACTTAATGTTTTTATTCAATATTGTAGAATATAGAATGGAACTTTTTAAAATTAAGTATCTTATCTTCAGTATATTAAAATAGTAAGGCCTTTTTTTACCATATAATAAGAACCG
Organism: Eubalaena glacialis; assembly: GCF_028564815.1. Taxonomy (NCBI): domain Eukaryota; kingdom Metazoa; phylum Chordata; class Mammalia; order Artiodactyla; family Balaenidae; genus Eubalaena; species Eubalaena glacialis. The sequence goes on along the minus strand of NC_083719.1, from coordinate 9,969,874 downwards.
TTTCATAGTAATAAAGTCTGTGTATGCTTGTTCAGGAAAAGAAAAACAGATCTTTGCTTCAGAGGAGTCCAGAAAGGACACCCATGAATATATGCAAACTTGATACATGATAAAAGTAGTGTAACTTGCAAGGAAACTTCTCTAACAATGGAAACAGAGTATAAAACTTCTGATCTTTTAGAGATCTAAATGTGATCCCTGGTCGGGGAACTGAAACCCCATAAGCTGCACGGTGTGGCCAAAAAAATAAGTAAATAAAAATAGCAAATAAATAAATAAATACCTAAATGTGAGAGGTAAACCCTATAAAATGTGTAGAATAAAATGTGGAGAATGTTTTAATGACATCAGGATAAGAAAAGCTTTCTTGAACAGCCTTTTTTTTTCCCCTAAAAAGCAAAAGTCATAAGGGAAAACAATTGACATTATAAGACTATATTAGAATTAGTATTTCTATTCAGTGGAAGAGAACATGGAGAAGTAATTTAAGAGATGTATGAAATCTCTCACATCTGAGAGATTGGGAGAAGGCATGTTTATTTACCAGCAGAGAATTAATACCTATAATATATAAGGAAGCAATAGAAATAAATTTTAAAAAGGAGAGCTTATCCTAGTGGAGAAATGGGCAAAAGCATTTAGCTAAACAGGTTGCCAAAGTAGAAACCAAAACCTCTTCTTAGTAATTTGTGTATGCAATTTAATAAAAAGATTACCTCTTTATACCAGTCAGTTTGGAAAAAGGCAGATGATATCAAGTGCTGTCGAGAATAGGGAAAACAGAATCCCCCCTGCGGTCCTGGTTGGCATGTGTGCTCATCAGCCCCTCCAGAAGCCAGTGGGACTGAACTGGGTGAAATTCGGTCTGCATGTTGTCCAGTGCCCTGTCCACCGTGGCGGATGTTACCAGGAACATTCTCCTAGCTCACAAGGAGCCCTGCATTGCAGGCACCCATCACAGCATTCTGGGTAGCAAAGAGCAAGAGAGATGCCTCAAGGAATGAAAAAGCAGTGCATGGAGAACTCAGCATCGACCTCAAGTAATGAGTCGTCTCTATACAGGCACAAGGACTCAGAAGCATAATGTTAGGTGAAAAAAAAGGCAAACAGAAGTAAAAGACACAATGTGTCTTTTTCAAAGATACACATGTAACTAGATAACCATATGGAGAATGAATTAGAAGAATGTATGTTAAATAAACTTGGGTGAGTTACTATGAGGGAATAGGGATTGCATTGAGGATAGAAGATGAAGAGGAGGAGGATCAAAGCAAACACATACAAACACAAAAACAAACATACAAAAAAAATAGAGTGACCTTTCATAGACCAACAATAAGAGTTTAACCTGGGGGAAAATATGCAGATACATTTCTACATTTTCTTCTGTAAAAAATAAGGTAGTTTAACTTTCCATTAATTTAATTAGCTTTGTTTTTTCAACCATTAAAGTAGGACATATCATAGCATGTTTGATTTGGGGATTGATGCTACATTTAAAAAGAAATTGAACAAGTGTTCAGATATAAACAACATGTGCCTTCCAATAAAACAAAAAATGAATAACACTGTAAATGGGCAAAAAAAGCCAGTGGTGTTACTCAGTTCTTGGTCACTATGTCATGATCTCCCTTAATGGCTGTTAGTTTTTCTGGTTTGTTTTTTTTTTATTAAGTTCAAACTGTTCTGTTTTAGAGGTAGAAATATTATTTCCACATAAATACTATTACCACTCTTAGTGATGTGAGCATCCTGGAGAACTTTAAAGAGATGCCTGGAGTCCCTATACCACCTGTGGAGAACAGCTGTTACAATGTGCACCAAACAGATCTGTCCCATCTCCTTCTGTATCTTTATTGGCTTCAGGTTTATTAACTCATATATGAGTTTTATCCCCCCTTTTCTGGATTAGGCAATGAGAGTATAGCCATGTTCAGTAATTCAAAGAAATACTTGATATGCATTTTTCCAAAATACTGACTCAGAACTTAGTTTTTGAATCATAATTAACATTTTCGTCTGTTCTGCTAACTAGGTCATTGGTGAATATAGAATTACAGATACTTAGGGTGGCGAGGGAGCTCTGGGGTCACCTGGTCAAATCGGCTGGCCTGGTTTGGCTCCCTGAACTTGCATCATGCACCTTACAATTGAGCACTCTCCTATGTAGAGGAATTTCCCATTTCACAAATCAGCCTGTTCTATTTGGGGGCACTTGTAATTGCTAAGTAGTTTTTCCAATCGGCTCTTGTCCCACCTTCTGGAGTCAGGCCAAAAAGGAAAAGTCCAATTTGCAAAGGACAGTTCTCCAGATATTTCAAGATGGCGGTCATGTCCTTCCAAGTCTTCTCAAAAGTTGTAACCATTTTTTGTTTTTTTTGGATACTTTACCATCCTGGAAATGCTGTAATTTGGACAACCATAATTTTATAATGTACAAAAAGTGGTGAAGAACAATCACCCTTCTTAGTCTGGACATAATACATCTATTAGCACAGCATAAAGTTATAATATTTTTAGAGGCCAAGTCACACTTAGACTTCATTGAGAATCAGTGTAGCATGTGGATCAAGAGCATGGGCTTTGGACCTGGAGAACCAAGGATCTCACTCTGTGTTGTGTCACACATTATTTGTGTGGCCATCGGTAGGTTACCTAAGCCCTCCTCCCAGTTTCAGCTGCCTCATCTTTTACTTACAGATGCTGATATTACTACCTTGTAATGTTATGAGGATTGAGCTGAGTGATACCTGTAAAATGCTTAGCACTTAAACTGACGAAGAAGAGGTGCTCTAGGACTGTTTGCCACTGATTTGTAGTCTTCTATGCATGTTATGGTATTAAGCTTCAGTGTCTTGATCCTGGACCATAAAATATTTTAACTTGAGATTAGGACTTTTTCATTTATCCTGATTAAATTCTACCTTTTAAGCTTTAACCCATTGTTCCAGCATCATGAAAATTCATCGAATTCTTTCTGTCTTCCAAGTAATAGCTATCGTTAGCCAAATCACAAGTTAATAAGAAAGTCATTCGGATACTGTAAGATAACTCTCTGTCATTTGAAATAGTAGATACTGTTTCCATGTTGTCATTAAGTATCAATCTATATCTAGTGTTACTCTAGTAAATTTTTAAAGTGTTGTCTGAAGGACTTCAGTTACAGCTCTCTACAAATATTTTTGAAACCTTAATGCAGGCCAAACATTACATTATATTACGAGTCATATTCTAGTAGAGGAGGCTGGTGTTAAAACAAATTATTAAAAGCACTGTGATGCACACCTGATAAAACGACACCATAGAGAACATCTGTTCTAAGGAACTAGTGAACAGCTGCTGGTGACTCTACCTGGATTAACTAGGGTCTGCTTTGCAGAGTTGGCCACATCTGAATAGGTCTTAAAGAATGACCAGGAATGATGAGAGTTAGAAGGGCATTCCAGGATACTATGAACAGACTTCTCAGATGCTGGACTAAAGTCCAGAAACATTGTTTTCACAGAATTCCCTAGCTCTTCCAGTGCTCATACATCTATCAAAAAGACAAAAGATCTGTATTATGGGACTTGTGCTTCATGCCCCAATTTTGGAGCCTAGAGATCACCAGTAATTTTTCAAATGCTCTCCAAACACCTCTGCAAATTAACTCAAATTTTATTCACCATCTATTCTCTACCTGGCAGCTAAAAATAGATGAAACAGGTTCCTGGCTTAGCAGAAATAGTGAAAGATCCTCCAGCACAGCAAATAAGGAGAAAGAAGAACAATTTTGCATGACTTTTAGATGAAAACACCAATGGGTAATTTGTGTACGTGTGTGTGTGTAAAACTCTTCTTACGTTTTTACTTTCCTATTTACATATAAAACTTATTGCATAGTCTAGAGCAAGTATTTCATTTTATAAAAAGCACAAATGACTGTACTTTTGTGGGTGGCTATGGGTGTCATGGCTTCTTCTATCAAAGGTAGTGCTAATCTTGCTGTCTTTGCTTCTCTAAAAAGAGAACATTAATTACACAGTGGCAGCCACCGGAGACAAAGTCAGAGTGTCTAGCAAAACTGCAAACACATTCCAAGACCCAATTACTTAACAACTTGTTAAGTGGCTTAAATACCCTGACTCTTCAATTTGTGGTGGTTGATGGAATATAATTTTGTAATTAGCAGTGTGTACATTCCTAATATGATAGTGTTTTATACAATCTCAGTGAATTATGTAAATGTCTTACCTGTAAGCTTATATTTTAGTTTTTACCTAATTACTAAATATCACACATGCTATAGTGTTCACTTTTAAGACAATGCAATTAAAAACTTTAAGTGAGGTAATCAGGAGGCCACGACAAGCAATCAGCCTGAAATATGCAATCAAATGGAATAAGAGGTAGACACTACTGAGTGTTTGGGGGAACAGAAGGCTTGGGTGGAAGAAAAGTGTCCTTTTTCTGTGCTTGCAATGGGAGAACTTTCTAACCAATGCTTTCTTAGATTTTAGTTGGGTTTCATTTCCATTAGGGCCTCAAAGTTTATTTCACATTAGGTATCTGATATACCTAGTACTTTGTATTCAGTCTTTTAAAAAGGCTGATAATACCATCCTATACTGGTCAGCAGAATATTAAAAAATATATATTTTAGAATATGTGGATGTTCTTTGTCTTCAACTTGTTCTGTATTACTAGATTTTGGCTGTGTACTCATATTTTTTCTCACTTCTTGATATTACCCAGTGCTTCTTGCTCTAAGTGTCAATGACTCTAAGCCCCTGGTCATTTGCAGCCCTGGTCAGAGATGACTGACCTTCTCGGAATTGTGTCTATAACAAAAAGCAATGCCTATGGTGGAGAGGGGATGCCAGGGACTGGTCCAAGGGCTACTAATGATTCATGATTGGATTTTTGTGAGGTCCATTTTGACTGTTTAGCACTTTTGTATTGTATCTAGGATTTTGAGTGTGATTCAAATAAAATTCTCAAGGCAGTGGGCTAGTAGCAAAATCCTCAGATAGGATTGGTCTATCTTATTTCATAAGTTTCTTGGGATGGCTGGTTGCTTTCCACAGTGGAATCCTCCTCAAATGAAGAGGTGGAGAAAGATAGATCGACTCTCCCTAACATAGATGAGGATAGTTCTTTCTTTCACGACGTCATGAGCAAGACCTTGAACTCTAAAGATAGAAACCTAGAAACGCCAGGTCTTTGAACAGACCCGTCAAGAATTGGACACCAGTGATATTAGTTGAAGAGACTAAGTTCCTGTTGCAAAGTTTTTGTTTGTTTGTTTGTTTGTTTAAATCTCATTCCTGAAGTTATCTCACCAGTCTTCTCACCATCCTCATTATTGGTCCTTATCCTCCCACATCATCACAGAATCCTGTGCCACCTTTCATGTCCTCACCTGTGACCCTGCTGCTGACCTTCACCCTGCCTGGGGGTGAGTCTAACTGGTTCCTGGGTGGTCAGTGTACTCATATCCATCTCTTCCTGTGCTAAAGCTGCGCTATAAATCTGAGCCACATTACTTCAAGGGGACTGACTCCTAGTCTTCCTAATATTTTTCCGCCTGTATTCTGTATTGCTGAAAGAAGCTGCGTTAACTTTTATATTCCCTTCCTTTCTTTGGCAGTAGCTGCCTGACTAGAAGATACATCCGCAAAGGAAGTATCCTAGGACAGTAGAGACGATCATGCTTATGTTCACACAAATGACAGCATTTTACTCAGAATGTATTAAGCTGTATTCCCCTGGAATATATTTTTTGGGTGAAGATAATAGGCTTGTAATTTTAAAGTTAAAAAAGTAATTCTGTACCTGAATTATTGTCTAAAAAATTAAATCGGTATCTAAACTCTGCAGCAAACACCTGTACTATTAAATTTTTTTGTTAGACTTATTGAAGTATAATTTACAAAATCATAAAACTGAACAATTTTAAGGATGTAATTTGATGAGTTTTGGCAAATGTATTCGGTCATGTAGCCACCACCACAATCGTGACTGGAAACCTTCCCATCACCCTGAAAAGTTCTCTTGTGCCCCTTTGTAATCAGTCCCCTCCTCCACCTCCCTCTGACCCCTGGCAACCATTGATCTATTTTCAGACACTGTAGTTGTGTCTTTTCTAGAACTTCATGTCGATAGACTCAGAGTACTTAGTCTTCTGTGTATGATTTCTTTTAATTAGCAAAATATTTTCGAGCTTCATCCATGTTATTGAGTGTATCAGTGATATGTTCCCTTTTATTTTGGAATAGTATTTTATTGTATTTGTTTATCCAATCACCAGTTATTTCCATTTTTTTTGTGATTGTGAATAAAGCTGTTATGAACATTCAAGTACAAGTCTTAACATGGACTTGTTTTCATCGTCTTGGATAGATGCATAGAGGTCGAATTGCTGGATCATATGTTAAGTGTATTTTTTTTTTTAAGGAAACCACCAAACTCTTTTTCGAGTAGCCCTCCCCTTTTGCTTTTCCATCAGTAGTTTGGGAGCTTCCATTGCACTACATCCACACATAGTATTATCAATCTTTTCCATTTTAGCAAATTTAGAGTTTGTTGTAGTATCTCATTGTGATTTTTTTTTTTTTTATAAAGTGTATGTCTGTATTATTGTAAATTTTTATTTATTTATTTATTTATTTTTGGCTGTGTTGGGTCTTCGTTTCTGTGCGAGGGCTTTCTCTAGTTGTGGCAAGCGGGGGCCACTCTTCATCGCGGTGCACGGGCCTCTCACTGTCGCGGCCTCTCTTGTTGCGGAGCACAGGCTCCAGTCGCGCAGGCTCAGTAGTTGTGGCTCACGGGCCTAGTTGCTCCGCGGCATGTGGGATCCTCCCAGACCAGGGCTCGAACCCGTGTCCCCTGCATTGGCAGGCAGATTCTCAACCACTGCGCCACCAGGGAAGCCCTCTCATTGTGATTTTAATCTGCATTTCTCCAATGACTAACTATGTTGTGCATCTTTTCATATGCATATTTATCACCCATATATCTTATTTTTTTAAATGCTCAGTCAAATCATTTGCTCATCTTTTTCACTGAGTTGTTTGTAATATTGCTACGATTGAGTCATAAGAGTTCTTCATACACTCTGGAGAGAAGACCTATGTCAGATGTGTGTACTGCAGATATGTTATTTCAGTCTGTAATTATTTTTTCATTTTTTTAACAATGTTTTTTGGAGAGCAAAAGTTTGCACTTTTGATGAATTCCAATATATGCATGTTTTTATTGTGTAGCTCATTTGTGTATGTCATTTTAAAGAAATCTTTGCCTAAACCATGGTCACAACAATTTTCTCATGCTATTCTCTACAGGTTTTATAGTTTTAGGTTCCATATTTAAGCCTGTGATTCATTTAATTAATTTTTAATGGCATGATATAAGGGTAGGATAGAGATTGATTATTTTTCCTTTTTTTATTTTTGCATATCATTTCTTAATTGTTCCGACACCGTTTGTTGAAAACATTACCCTTTCCCCATTGAATTGTAGGGACCCTTTGTTGAAAATCAATTGACTGTTTATATGCGGTCTTTTATTACAAGTTTTAGACAAAATGCCCCCCCCCCCCCCGCCAATCATCCTAAAAAAAAATTTGGTGGAAAGAATTTTTGAGGATAAAGTCCCTTTCCTATGAAGACGAGAAGTGAGAAACAAAGGACATACTGATTCATAGCTATTTTGTAAATGTCATTGATTAATTTTTTTATCTCCTTTTATGCTCTAGCAATTTCAGCCATGTGGTCATTTCTCTGTATGCTATTTCCAATGCATTTTGTTGAAGTTAATTGTAGTTTTGTGTTTTGTTGTTGCTGTTAGTATTGCTGAATTTTTTGTTTGGCTTTGCTCCTAAAAATAGAAATAAAAATAGTAGATTACATGCATCTTTAAGTACAGCACCTGGCATTCAGTAGAATCTAAAAAGATGTCAGTTGAATGAATGCACAATTGATAGATACGGGTTTATCAATGGTAGTTATATCTTTGAATTTTATTTTGGACTTTTTTTTTGTAAAAATTTGGAACACCTGCAAATTTCGGGGAGAGAAATGATCTATCATTGCAAAGTTCCTCCTGTTAATTTTCCTTAACTGGAAAAGAATCATTTTGTTTTATTTTCCTTTTCTAACATCTTCTGAACCAAAATCACAAAAACCACTTTAAAAAAATTACTCTTAATAAATATAAATTTTTCTGAATATTCTTGCTCCATTTCTTTCAAGTCTCCTTTTAATTTTATATTTGAAATTATATCTGTTTAACAAAATTTCATCTGAAATTAAATCTCTTTAACAAAATACAACCTACACAGTATATTTTGTCAATGACTAAAATGTCACAGTTGTCATTAAGTATTAAAAGGAATTCCTTATTGTCTTATGTAAATGAAAACAGTAGTTCGATATTTTTATTCATCCCTAGAGACAGATTTCACATTTGTGCCTCTTTCCTCTTAACAAGCCAGTTGATGTGAGCTATTTCTTTAGTTAAAGGAGATGGCTTGAGAGTTCTCGTATTTCTGAGTGTTCAGTCTTCATCAAGGCATGATCTTTTTTCTTATCCTGTAAATTGCTAATATAGTATTCTCCATACCATTCCTACCTAATTTGCATAAGATTTTTCCCCAAATATATACACTTTTTGTTATTCCTTGTTATATTTTCTTTCACTTTCCTGACTGCCAAGGGTTTTTGGTTTGTTTGAATTCATTCCTGAACCCAATTCATATTATATTTTCATCCATATTATATTTTCATCCATATTATTCCTACACACACATACACACACACAGACACACACAGGAGGAAACACAATTTTGCACCAAGAGAACTCATCCAGTTCTAAACTGGTGGGAATTGAGCAATATAGTTCCCTCTTCTCTTTTAAATCTGAGCTTAAATTCTAACTCTTTAAAAGATCCTCTTGTTATTCTAGATCACAGTGACTTAATGAATTTCTCCATGCAGTTACTCAAATATGTAATTTTAAAACTGTATTTAATTATTATTCTCTGTCTCTTCCAATAAAATGGAAGGCAGGGAGGGACCATTTCTGTCTTTCTGGGTTTATATCCCCACCACAGAGCTGTGCTAAACTTCTAGTCTTCAAAGGAAAGGGACTTTATCCTCAAAAATTCTTTCCACCAAATTTTTTTTTAGGATGATTGGCGGGGGGGGGGGGCGCATTTTGTCTAAAACTTGTAATAAAAGACCACATATAAACAGTCAATTGATTTTCAACAAAGGGTCCCTCCAATTCAACGGGGAAAGGATAATGTTTTCAACAAACGGTGTTGGAACAATTAAGAAACGATATGCAAAAATAAAAAAGGAAAAATAATCTCTATCCTACCCTTATATCATGCCATTAAAAATTAATTAAATGAATCATAGACTTAAATATGGAGCCTAAAACTATAAAACTTGTAGAGAATAGTATGAGAAAATTGTGACCATGGTTTAGGCAAAGATTTCTTTAAAATGACATACACAAATGAACTACACAATAAAAACATGCATATATTGGAATTCATCAAAAGTGCAAACTTTTGCTCTCCAAAAAAATCTTTGTCTATAAAAACAGAATAATAGATCCTCTCTGGGGATCCAATGAGATCTTATCTTAAAGCCTTTGGCACTGAATCTAACACCTAGTAAGTACTCAATGCATGAAGGGTTGTGTGGTCCTAATTTCACTTCTTTACCAGCCTATAAAGAAATAAATATAATCCAGTGCAAATTCATCAATGCATTCTTCTCCTGATTTGGCATTTTTCCCTCTAAAATGAAGTACAGTCTGCCTGGAGGTTAAAAGTCTCATACATGTATGAAGGAAGGAATATTTCCACTGGAAAATTTTCAAAGAACAACTGGGTAATTTAAGTTTCTCGTTCAGTGGGAGCAGTTTGCCGGTAAATATTGTCCTTATGCTGCCAGAAATAAACCTGTCATTTTGTTAATGTTACTTTGAAGGACATAGTCATTGTAGACTGAAAATAGTGGAAATCGTACATGTTTTGGAGCAGCGTGCCATTTCAATCATTCTGAAGTTTAATGTGAAAGATACAAAAGTTATTTGCTAGTTTGCTTTTTCTTTCTTTCTAGGTTTTTTTCTCTTTGATATAATTGTCTCAAGTCCATTTTGAAGTAGACAGGATATAAATAAATGCTTAAGAAGATATGGTTGTATGAGTGTGGGGAAGCTTTCAGATCCATGCTTTTGTGGTGACAAGTTTGCCTCTGTGGAGGCCATGTTTTTCTAGAAAACACTGGACAGAGCCATAGTCAATGTTATCATTTAGCCATTTTAACTGCATGGTCAGTCCAAACAGTTTTGCCATCTAGGATGGTTGGAATAAAACCGAATCAACTGTTCAGTTCATGAGCCGATAGGAATACAACTGAGACCTCTATGTATTGACAAGGACTCTTTTCAAGAAAATAGTCAAAACTATCTTTTATTATTACTGTGTCTACTGCAAAATTCATTAGCTGTATTTGCTTTCTATTGATGTTTGATATTAAGCTGGGTAGTCTTATATCTCCAATCAATAGTATATTCATTACGTTTTATGTTGGTAAGAAAATAAGTTCATCTAATTTTTGGTCATTTAATGTAAATCTTCGCTTGGGAAATAGAATCTATTCAGTGTAAATTCCTATATACAATCATCATTTTAAAGTATATTGAGAGCTAGAGGAACGAGTTACATGATTCCTTAACAGAATTTTATGTTAGGTAATTATTGGTAAATCTGCAAGAAGACACAAGTGTTGTTCATTTCTCTAAGTAAGCATTATGATTTAAACCCAGTATTTGGAGCCCAGTTACTCATATTTACTCATATTTAGAGACTGTTGAATTTTAAAGGATCCATTTGAGGAATTTGAATTTAGTTTTATTTTGAAACGATGATGAATATTTCATTTTTAAAATAGTATATTTTCATTTGTAGATTATATGTGCAGGCCACAGAGGCTTTGGGATGAGGGAAGGAAAGGTGATTAAAGGCAGCTTAAAGAACAAGTCAACTCCAGCAGGCAAACTTTCATATATTTAATGAAGCAATCCTTAATATAGGACATAGCCTAGGTCCCTGGGGGATGGGAAGTATCACAGAACAATTTTAGTAGAATCTTTCCATAACATTAGTGCTAAAGCTCCTTCCCTTCTGAGTCAGACTTTTTACCATGTTCTCTTTTGTTGCATGAAGGAAACTGGGCTGGGTTGATACCTCATCTATACACAGCTAAATAAAAGAAGCTGTGCCACATTGTGTTTGAAAGATATGTATCATGTTTTTACATTATTTAAGCATATTTATATAAACTGTACATGTGTGCTATTCACAGTTTTTTCTCAATAAAAAATATAAATTCCACATTCAAGGAAATCTACTATCATCTAACAAAATCTCTAAAAATATAAATGAAACTTCTGGAACAAACCCCACATGAATTCTCAATTGTGAAATCAGCATGCAGGCTACTGGAAAAGTAAAATATTTACATTTGTCTTATAGTACAAGCAAAATGTAATGATTAATGTAATCAACATGAAATTTGTATTTAACAGATTTTTTTTCCTTTGCCAAAATATAATTACCATTGTTATCTGCCAATGAGTGTGTGTGTGTGTATACACACACATATATTATAAAATTATTTTCTAAGATATGCAAATATGGTAGTCCAAAATCCGATATTGATTTTCCATAGTTTCCTTGATATTGATTTTACATGTTTACATACAGTAGTATTATTCTAAGAAAGATATATGCAAGTGTACGCGTGTGTACATGAACGTGTGTACGTATACACGCATGCAGGCACTCATCCACGGAAATCCTGGGAATGCTGGATAAATAGCAATGAGCCAGGACGTGGAGCTGGCCTGGATCTCTGGCACGAGACAGTGTCAGGCAGACCAAATGCTGGCTAACAGGTTGTATTTTCTGTAGCCATAAACAGTTCATCAGGGCCGTACTGGGCTTGGTATGCCCTGAGCACCGGAAGAACCATTCAGGCGTTTGGCATGAGGAAACGCTGGGGGTCCTATCAGAGCCACTGGGTTGAGTGTCATCTGACACTTGTGCCTGGAACTAGGAACCCAGATAGAGGGGCGGGGATTCATAGTTGACAAACGTGGAAACTTACAAGCAGATATTAAGACCTGGGCCCAGTGACCTATTGTTTTAAAATGTAAGTTTTATTAGTATTCAGGTATGGTGAGGCCAGCAGATCAGGAGATGGTTGCCATTGAAAAGTCACAGATCCAGAGAGGCAAGGATGTGCCACATTGTGAGGGGCCTTACCGGGAAAGGCCAGGGTCAGTCAGGAGGCACAGGGAGCAAGGGGGTAAATGTGGGCAAGAATCCGTGTCGTGTTTTCCATGGGAAGGAACAGGTGAGGCAGGGCGAGCAGATTTAGGATTGGCTAGCTTCCAGAATAATATCAGGGGGCTCGGGGGTGTAGGGGACGCCCCAGCTTGTCTGTTTCCTGGTCCTGGGGGTGATGAAGGCAAGAGAATATTGACCCTGAGGGAGAGAGCCTAATGGAGGATGGGGTGGGGAGCCTGGGCTCTGGACTGGCTCATTTGCAGATGAAAGGCCTGCTCCTGGGGAGGGTCATTTACTATGCCTGGGAGGGGCAGTCTCTCCAGAGGTGTCAAAGCATCAGAATTACAGAAAATAAAAGGGCATGATTCATACACCTATGATACAGAATACTCTGGGGAAGAATAACAACAATAACGATACAGCTGCTATTTTCCAAGTTTTTATTCAAGATATTGGAGATTTTTAAAATCTAGAAATGCGAAACCATCGAAATCATTGATTACGAATTTCTTTTTGTTAATATTAAAATACATTTGACACATTATTTTAAATATTTCTTGAAAGCCTACTTAAAAACAAATATAAAGCTCAATGTTTGGCCTCAAGTTCAAATCAATATAACTGGAAATGAGCTGTGACACCAAGTAGAGGGCACCCACGGGAGATGCTTCCTGCCTTGTAAGGCAATAGAGCAATGTGAAAAATTGAGGCATATACTATGATGATAACTTCAGAATTCAAATAATAAGATGACTCGTGATGTTTCCTCAGTGAAATATCCAAATACCTTCCAATTTGGATGCTCATTCCCTAAGTACCAACAGATGGCACCAGTCGTTAATGGTGAAGGGTTATGACTGAGATAAGTGAGGGAATTAGAGGGTCTCAGTTCCTTGTGCAACATTGAGAAACCGGGATATTTTGATAATGTCATTTTTGTATATTCAGCTAAACCAAAAATACTTATGCCTTCTGTTTGGAATGTTTATCTAAACTCTACCGTCATGGAAACAAGTTCAGAAATTTAAAATATATTAATTATGACCCACTTTAAAAGTACAGACAGGTTCTGATCAGCAGAGACTCTCACACATGGGAATGAAAAAAGACTAAATAATGAATAACCCACTGGATCACAGAGCAGCTGTACTTTCAGACCACACACAGGGCAAGGCAGAGGAAGGGAAAAATATTGAAAATATATTTTGAATCGTTTCAGATTTAGATTAGGGTGTTTAAGATTAAGTTTGTAGCGCATATAAATGAAAGTCATACACCACCAGAAAACCCCAGAAAGGAGATAATGGCTTTTTTAAATGATTGTCTATTAATTTTTACAAAATTCTTATTTGGATTCATCTCCTAAAATTACATAACTTACAAAAAAATTGGAGAGCAACGTAGTTTCCGGTTAATTGGTAATATGTTTAGTAGAATTTTATTTTTCGCAAAATGAAATAAACATTTGAGATATAAAATAATGTACTGATAAAGTAAGGATGCAAACGATGCCAAATATATGTAGAGGCTCATCTAATTCCTGAAAGATTGCTTGGGTGATAATCATAGTGTTTCTTGTTACTAGAATAGGCTATAATTATTTGATTATAAAAAAATTATTTATTGTAAATTGTACCACTGAATGAAAATTATTTCTTGTTATTATCAATCTAATGTATTAAGTAGTATTTTTACCAAATGACAGTTATTATCATTTAACTCCAAAATCTGTGAGGGGTATGTGTGTGTGTGTGTATGTGTGTGTGTGTGTGTGTGTGTGTGTGTGTGTGTGGTGAATATTGGGTTGTGAAGATGTTTCCTGGGACTAATTAGCAGTATATTGTCAGCAAGGTCTTAAGGAAACAAGTGACCAAAAGCTTTTTGCTTTTTGAGTCTAAACCTGACCTGAACTAATACGATGTATTATTATCATATTAGTTAATACAATGTGCCAGAATTATTTCCCCATAACATTTGCGAAAATATTGTTCCCTAGAAGACATTTGGGAAAATGGCCCATATTCCTCAGCATACCAGTATTACACAGGAATGGAGGTCAAGAGCCATATTTTACTCATATTCATATTAATGTGTTCTTGACCTAACAAAGAGCCTAGAATAGCTGCTCAGTAAATGTTTGTCGAGTGATCACATGAAAAATAACTCTTATCCAAGTACACATTACAGTATCCATACTCCATAAATGATAAATGAATGGTGTGGATGAGCTAAAAAAATGGCAGCATGGAAGGCACAGCCTGAATCAAGTTGAGAGATTATGACATCCAGTGCCTTGCGGGTGTTAGATGAGATGAGAATGAAATGGTACCAGGTATCCAGCTAGTGAGAAATGCCCAGGAATTTCTCTCCAGGGGTGAGAAATAATAAAGATGGTCTCACTAGAAGTAAATGAAGGGTCATATTTGACAGACACTCTTGAACTTGGAAATAAATATAGGAAGCAAATGAGCAAGAAGATTCAAAGCTAACATCATGGCTTTGAGCCTGGGGGGCAGGAAGAATGTAATGTTATAAACCAAGACAAGGAAGCTAGAAATAGGAGCATTTGTGTAAGGGAGAAAAATACTGTTGTGATCATGATTTTCAGTAACCCCTTGCTCATCCATGGAGGTAATGGACAGTTAGAAATATATTCCTGGGACTTTTGAGACAAGAGATGGCTGGAAGGGTGAAACACGTAGTTATGATGGATGATGCTTTGGGGGCGGACAAAATAATGGAAGAAATGTATGGAGAAGAATCAATCCTTGGAGGCAGAACCTAAGAGAATGGCTATGTTTAGAAGGAAGCAAGAGGGGACAAAAAGATTGGCAAAAATAAATGGTGTAGAGATAGAAATTAGGATAGTATTAACATCATGGCCAAGGTACGAGAACTATGTAAAGAAGGGTGGGTCGTCAACAGTCAGATATTACAGACATGAAATGAAGTCTCTCGGGAAGGCAGTCACCCTTTAGAATGAGGAAACCATTGGCCGTGTTTGACAAAGAGTTTCTGTGGAGTGACAATGGTAGAAACTCTTGCAGTGGACTAAGATGTGGATGGATGGGAAGAATCGAACGCAATATTTTGCGATGCTTGACAAAAAGTCACGGTAGAAAGTGTCTTAACGAAAAAGGTTGAAGGAAACTACAAAGTGAGCATTTTTGTAGTGAGAATGGCCCAACGAAGAAAATGAGATTAAATATGAAAACAAAGTTAGGGGTTAATTGAGCAAGCCAGCCCTGGAGGAGCCCAGCAGGATCGTAAGCATGAGCCCAAACAGAGGGAGGAGAAGAATCTTGGCTGCAGGAGCAAAGAAGGGGAGGCTTCCCGAAGACCCGGATGGATTTTGAAGTACAGGGAAGTAAGAAGTTGCTGCTGGGGCTTCCCTGGTGGCGCAGTGGTTGAGAATCTGCCTGCCAGTGCAGGGGACAGGGGTTCGAGCCCTGGTCTGGGAAGATCCCACATGCCGCGGAGCAACTAGGCCCGTGAGCCACAACTACTGAGCCTGCGCGTCTGGAGCCTGTGCTCCGCAACAAGAGAGGCCACGACAGTGAGAGGCCCGCGCACCGCGATGAAGAGTGGCCCCCGCTCGCCGCAACTAGAGAAAGCCCTCGCACAGAAACGAAGACCCAACACAGCCAAAAATAAATAAATTAATTAATTAAAAAAAAAAAACGTATTAAAAAAAAAAAAAGAAGTTGCTGCTGAGAGTTGAGCGTCTGTTGAAAGTAGAGGTAAGATGGGAGGGCATGGATGCTGGAGAGGCCATTAGGCCTCAGGGAGACAAGAGGGGCTCCTCAACCCCGTCATTCTCCCCTCAGGGTCTTTGGGCAGCTGGGCTTACTGACTAAGAAGTTCCTCTCGGACGTATGCACAAGGCTAACTTCCTCCTAGAAGATGTTGCTACATCCCACCATCAAAAATACAGCTCAGAAAGTCAGCTCAACTCTTGTGTTATGTGTTATATTTTTTTAAAATGCATTTATATGACGTACTAGAAAGAAAACTTGCTAGCAGTCCATACATGTGGTTTCTAGTTATTTTCCTGTCCCCAACTCATGTAATTGTGTTTGGATTTTTGGGACTCAGTCTTCCCCATTTGAAAACTCAAGGGCTTTGAATACATGATTTCAAAGATTTACTCCAATTTGGAATTTTTTTCTGTTTCTAAGAACTATCTCCATCATTTCTAATTTCGGCTTTTAATTGAAGAATGTATAGTCATGCTAAAGTGCTTATTTAGTGAGTGGCCTTACATTATTTTTAAGAATAGAGAGTATTTTAAATATAAACCCAATTAGGATTGGAAAATACTTTATATTGAATGTCTACATGTTTCCTTAAGTAACTGCGGATGACTAATAACTACTCTCCTTCAATGTTTAATAACTGCTATAGTTCCAGTTAAATATATCCGAACTTTTTTGTATGTTAAATATAGCAAATATAGTTACGCTATAAGAAATAGAATGCATCTCTTCTACATGTACTTAAGAAATATGAACATTAAATATATTTGAATTTTACTCAAATCCTATATTCTAGTAAAATATATTCAAATAGTGAGAACAAACACATACGTAGAGTCATTACCCATTCTAGGTGCTGTGTCTGTATATATACTCATTAGTTCTCACAAAGGCGCTGTGAGCTGGGTACCATTATTCTCACTCTCGAGATGAGGAAACTGAGAAAAAAAGAGGTTACAGAATTTCCCAAGGTCACACTGATATTAGTGCCAGAGCTGTTCTGGCTCCTTCATCTGGACTCTCAACCCCATGCTACCCACTCCCACAAAATGGTGAAACACAGATTTAGATGCCTGCCTGCTGTGCCCAGCTTTAGTTCATTGAATTCACTGCTCTAGGATATTCAATCATGTGACAGTACCACAATTTGTCCATTCACCCTTCATGGCCATTTGAGTTGTTTCTGAGGTTTTGCTATTATGAACAGTACTGTCATGAACAGTCTTGTACGTACCCCTGGCTTAATTTATAGTTTCCAAGAGTTTCTCTTCATTATATACCCAGGAGTCAAAGTTCATCTTAATAAGTTAATACTAAATTATTTCCCAAAGTAGTTATATAAACTACATTCCTATCAGCAATAGAAGAGATTCTGTTGCTTCACATTTTTCTACATCACTTGCATTTCTTAATGTTGGTAGACTGAAGTGGAAAAAATAATCCATCAGGTGGTAAAAAGGAAGTCGGTATTTGATACAGAGGCAAAATATGGCTTTAGAGGCAACAGAACTTTCTGTGTTTGAAATCTTGTTTCTTCAGATTTATCAGGAGTCATACCTCAGGTGCAATTTTTAACCTTTCTGAACATTATTATGTACTTTTGTAAATGAAAGATATTTTATTACTCAGTTAAACATAGTCGCTACGTAGCAGGCAGTCAGTATAAATTTGCTAAAAATGTGAATGACGTGTAAGAAATTGGAAGTATAATTGTACCTTCAAAGTAATTTAAAACAAAAGTATGGAAAAAAAGGTATATTATCAAGCAAGAAATTGAATTTTGTATCAAAATAGTAAAACTTTTAAAATTGGCATCCATATTTTGTCTTTCTGTACAAAAATACATGTATTTTTTTTTTTCTTTTTTAAAAGGAACTTGATTTTTTTTTTTTTTAATTTATTATTATTTTATTTTTGGCTGTGTTGGGTCTTCGTTTCTGTGCGAGGGCTTTCTCTAGTTGCGGCAAACGGGGGCCACTCTTCATCGCGGTGCGCGGGCCTCTCACTATCGCGGACTCTCTTGTTGCGGAGCACAGGCTCCAGACGCGCAGGCTCAGTAGTTGTGGCTCACGGGCCTAGTTGCTCCGCGGCACGTGGGATCTTCCCAGCCCAGGGCTCGAACCCGTGTCCCCCACATTAGCAGGCAGATTCTCAACCACTGCGCCACCAGGGAAGCCCACATGTATGTTTTATATACAGTCTGATTTGTCACTGTGGATGCAAAGATGAACAAGATTTAAAGGAGCTGATAAATCTAATAAAGTGGAAATGGGGATTTGGTTGGTGAGTCAGAGGAAGAGAAGGGGTAGCGAAGTTAAAATACCCAGATCAGTTGTTATTGAGCTACAGATATGCACTAACTATTACGAAAACACAGATTAAGGTCTAATCCTAATTCCAGCCCTAACCAGGCTGTGGAAAGTAGGGGAGCAGGTAAGAAAGAGGTGACACAGGAACTGAGACTTCCATGAGCAACAAAGCCTAATTCCTTGGGCTATTTACACATGGTTATCTCTGGGAGGAGTGTGCATGCAGTATTTAATTCAATCCTGAAGCAATCAATTGCCTGTAGCAGAAAGAGCAAATTTTTGTATAAAAATTAAATTCTGAACAGGTCAGTTATGATACCTTTGAATGCCCTGATTGGACCTCAGGTTTGGTTAGCTGCTTAGCTCCTAGCGGTGGTTTATCTTCTGGATTCTGTGTACCATGGCGGTCTTGGTGATATTTTCTTATCATTTTGAAGGAAGCATCAGGGTTTGCTTTTGTCTTTCATAAATGTCACAGGCAATTTTAATAAGAAGGACTTTTAAAAAGATTATTTTAATTTAAGCTTCAACAAATGACATAGACATACACACACATGCCTATGTCTACACAGTTGTGGGAAAGAAGCAAGTTAATCTGTAATTTCATTACTTATACAAGCTACTTTAAACAGGATAATTGCTATATGAATGCCATCTTGACATTAAACTAAAGACAACTCCAAAGCAAAATGGATTTTGATTAAGAAATCTTGACATTGGCAAACAATTATTAGAAAATGTCACACAAGAAGTAGGTTGGTACCATACTCCACAGCTGTCTCATCAACAGCATCATTCTGTTCAAAGGGGAAAAGATGGGGGAATTCCCTGGCAGTCCTGGGGTTCAGACTCTGCACCTCCACTGCAGGGGGCGCAGGTTCGATCCCTGGTCGGGGAACTAAGATCCCACATGCCATGCAGTGCGGCCAAAAAACAAAAACAAAAGTAAGCAACAACAGGGCTTCCCTCGTGGCGCAGTGGTTGAGAATCTGCCTGCCAATGCAGGGGACGCGGGTTCGAGCCCTGGTCTGGGAAGATCCCACATGCCGCGGAGCAACTCGGCCCGTGAGCCACAATTACTGAGCCTGCGCGTCTGGAGCCTGTGCTCCGCAACAAGAGAGGCCGCGATAGTGAGAGGCCCACGCACCGCGATGAAGAGTGGCCCCCGCTTGCCGCAACTAGAGAAAGCCCTCACACAGAAGCGAAGACCCAACACAGCCATACATACATACATACATACATAAATAAAAAGAATGTAAGCAGACAAGAATAGCATTAAAAAATAAAAAATAAAATAAAAAAAATAAAAAAAAAAGTAAACAACAACAAAAGGGAAAAGGTGGGCTCAAGAGACTGATGTCATACCCAGGACAGAAAACCTGTGACTCTCTCGTAAGGTGTTGTTAATTGACCCTTAGAAAACACTGAAAGTTTTTATGTTTTTTTGTTTTTAGAGATAGGAAGCACCTAGTCTTATTAAGCAATATAATCTTAAAGCCATGCTTTCTATGAACAGTTCTTCTTTATATTCAAATTTACCATGTAACGTGTACCATGAAAGAATAGGAAGATGCATAGCTGGTATTCAGTGTATCGTGGCATAAATCTGCTTATTTAGGTCATTAGTAATTTAAATATAGTTCAGGAATACTGAATTGTTTAATATTATTTTTTAAAGATGATTCCTTCTGAAAAATTGTGGTTTCTATAAAGACAAAACTTCCAACTCAGAAGGCATGAGAAGTGGTATACTGAAAGATAGGGATTAAAATCAAACAAAAAATTGCACTTTCATATGTTCCTTTTGCCCAAAGTCAACACCGTTTAAGTGATAGAGCAGAGTGCCCACTCTCTAATATTTGGGGTTTCCTATCAGAAATGCTCATATATATATACAATATTAGGTTTAAAGCTCTATATTTCTACATTTTGTGACTACAGTCTAGGCTTGGTGAATACCTAGAATTGGGATGTCAATAGAAATGAAAAGGATGTGATATTTTGTTTTTAGTGTCAAACGTTCCTTGATTGCTTATATGTATTGGGAACACAAGTAGGAATTAGATACAGTCCTTGCCTTCACAGAGCTCAGAGTTTAGAGAGGACTGGTGGTGAGAGACAAATGTTTATCATACACTGGACTGAGAGTTGGGATAACACATCTGCCTGGTGTTTTGAGCATGTGGTGGTCCCTCTCCTTGGGGGGAGGAGGAAAGCTTTGTATGGCAGTTGACCCTTGAACTAGGCACGAGCTAACGTTTGCCAGACTGGAGTGGTGATTGCTAAGGGATTCCAGGCGAAGGAACCGAACCTGCAAAGGCTTGTGAAGCAAGGCTGAGTGTTCACTCGAGTGATGCTGTCTATCATCATAGAGACACCTGGGGTACCCAGGGCCTGCATGCTGAGCAGAGCACAGGAAGAGGAGACCTGGTCAAGGCGTTCACCTCATCTGTTCTGGGTTCAAGAAGACCTTTATCACTGCATCCTGACCAACAGAGTATAAAGTGAAAATACATAGACTCCATGATTAAGTGTAGACTAACAAGGATGGTCCTAAATCTTGCTTAAAATGCAATTTTGAAGGTTTTACAGTTGATAGATTTTGCTGTTAGAGAGAATTTTTCTACTGACTTAGACCCTAGGTTTGCATCCTAACTCTTGGCTCGAAATTGCAGTCTACCTCTAAGCTAATTGCTTTAGGTAAAGTGTCTCCTTTCAGCAGACAAAAGCTTCCTTTGATAGCTTGCAGTAGCATTTTTTCCACCTAAACATACATACAGCTAAAGTTCAATAAGGCAACCGTGTAGCCAGATCTATAATATGTCATTTCTATTAGAAATATGAATTTATTGCACTTCTTTGAGATAAATAGAACTCTGGATGATATTTTTGAATCAACATATTTTTCCCTAGGATTGATTCAGGCAACATTCGTGATAATAATATTCTATTGCTTAAAAGTTACAGACCATCAGCTAGAACCCTAAGGGTTTGTTTTCATAAGCAGAGGAAGGAAAGTGGCTTATTGGAAGGTGGGTGCCCTTGGCTGAGAGGAAAACTCCGGACAGCCCTCTGGCATTAAAATGTAGTGATTTATAAACCTGGGAAACACACTTCACTCCTCTAGACCAAAGTTTCTCACCCTGAAGTGGGAATACTCTTTCTCATGCTTTATTGGGTTGTGGTGAATAGCACATCGGTTATCACAGGTGTATCTTTTTAAAGTACTTTAGAATGTTCAGCTATTCTTTCTCTTTTTTTTGGCTTCATTGGGTCTTCATTGTTGCTGCGCGCAGGCTTTCTCTAGTTGCAGCGCGCGGGGGCTACTCTTCGTTGCGGTGCGCGGGCTTCTCATTGCAGTGGCTTCTCTTGTTGTGGAGCACGGGCTCTAGGTGCACGGGCTTCAGTAGTTGTGGCACATGGGCTTCAGTTGTTGTGGCTCGCGGGCTCTAGAGCGCAGGCTCCATAGTTAGGGCACACGGGCTTAGTTGCTCCACGGCATGTGGGATCTTCCTGGACCAGGGCTCGAACCCGTGTCCGCTGCATTGGCAGGTGGATTCTTAACCACTGCACCACCAGGGGAGTCCTGTTCAGCTATTCTTATAAGTGCATCCTTCAAGATCTTTTCAACTAAAGAGTTTGAAATCGTTAGTATTTTGAAATACAATATACAAAACAAGATGAAGCTTTTGAATGTCATTTCCTTGATGGTACGAACCAAATGTTTGTCCTTCCCAAACTACACAAGGTGTTGGGTTTTTGCTTAGGATCCATTTATGAAAGTCACTACTTTCCTTGGGGTGGCTGGGCCTTAGCCAGCTCTGGCCTGGAGACTTGAGTCTGTGCCTTTAGAGGGAACGCAGTGTATGGGGAATGAAAGTCGAACTTTGGGTCCGGAACCAGTCATAAAACTCTTTGTCATGGGCACTTATATTGTTATCATAAATCAACATAACAGATACTAGGACTCAAACCAAATTGCTGTCAAATAAATCAGTTCTAAATTTCTCCTCATGTTTAAAGGAGGTCACTGTGTAGGTTAAAAGATTCTCAATGTGATTTTGTTAGGAGGAAACTAAAATGATAAAAGGCTAATAGAGTCTGGCCAAGTGGAAGAACTTTATTATCACCATGTTGTGAGGTCAAGATCCCAACCCTTGGGGTGGGGTGAGGAGGGCCCTCAGGTTCAGGCCTCCCCTTGGCAATTGGCTTCAAACCTAAGGACTCCTGGGTCCAGACCAGGCTTTGTCTAGACACATCTTTCCAGGACTAGAATACAGTCAGACCTTCAGACAAGGCATTCCTTTCTGTTATCTCACTGGTCAGTGTTGGGCATTATTAATCTCTACTGGACCAAAAAATAAGTTTCAAAATTGTGTCCATCATCAGTATTATGAAATAGACTACTGTTCTCCCAAAGGTTCAAGAATGTCATTCTCCCATTAGGGTGTCAGTGATTAATAATTCTCCCTCAGTTAAGACTATCATAGTAACAGAGGGTCAACTGAGATCCACTGATTTGGAAGGAAAATTTATACTCTTAAAGAGCGCACATATTCTGTGTTCAGTAGGAAAAAAATAGCTGCAACCTTAGGTCAACTATTCATAATTCATCAACAAGAAAAAAAAAACCTTCCTGTTTTATAAGTAAATAGAAACTACACCATATTGATTTACTGGAGGAGACAATAAAAGTATAAGTAAAAACAACAATCAAGGATGAAAAATAAATACGCAGTACCTATAGTTTCAGGTAGTGGTCGGTGGTATGAAGAAAATGAAATACATGGGGCAATGAAATTGAGCATAAATGGGGGAGAGTTGGGCAAGATTAGGTGGGGGAAGACTTCTTTGGATAAGCAACATGTGTGCTAAAAGTCAGAGAAAGAGCAGGAGAAGCCAGGTGAGAAAGAAGGATCCAGGTAAAGGAATTGCTTCAGGGGTCTAAGGAAGAAAATGCCATGTTTGGAGCTTAGCGAAAAGAGGGGACACTGGAAGAAAAGAAAGTCAGAGAAATAGGCAGGGACCAAATCCAGGTGCTCTGTGAATGAGAGGATGCTGCTGCTGCTGCTGCTGATGATAATGATCATGATGCCGATGTTGATGATGATGATGATCATGGGAAGCCATTTGAACATTTTAAGCAAAGGAGTGAAATGATGTGATTAAAATTTGGAAAAAGCTCTCTGACTGCTCTGTGGAAAATAAGACTCTAGAGGCAGAGAGGGATGGGACAAGAAGGGAAAGAGGGAAACCAAGTAGGATGCTGTTGCAGAAAAGCAGAATAGAGATGAAGGACTAGTTGGCATCAGTAGGGATGACGTGAGGTGGAGGAGTTCAGGATATAGTTTGCAGGAGAGCAGAACAAACAAATTTGCTGATGTATTGTTGTAGGGTATAAGGAAAAGAATCTGGTCCAGAATCTCTTCTGT
The DNA here is from genome assembly GCF_028564815.1 of Eubalaena glacialis. NCBI lineage: Eukaryota > Metazoa > Chordata > Mammalia > Artiodactyla > Balaenidae > Eubalaena > Eubalaena glacialis. The sequence continues at coordinate 9,946,032 of NC_083719.1, read as the reverse complement.
TTTTGTCCCCAAGGACTGGATTGATGGTGATCCCATTTTACAGAGATGAGGAAAGTTTGGGAGAAATGGGGTAGGGATAATGGGAGAAATAAAAAATTCTATTCTGGTGTGTGAACTTATGAGAAGTCCGAATACCCAGTGGAAATGGGCAGAAGGTAGTTGACTAGACTGGTCTAGAGTCAGTGGGGAGGGCAGAGCCGAAGATGAAAGCATTGGGAATCATCAGCATATAGGTGATGTTTAATGCCTTGGGCCTGGACAAGATAACTGTATGAAATTTCTCCTCCCAGTCATTTGTTTTCTGGGTTTCTATGAATCATAGTTTTTCGGAATTTAACAGGACTCTTCATAGCCTCCATTGCTCTGGGTAGGTTCACATTACATTTAGCATAATACATTAAGTTTGCAGCTTCTATTTCCAGGTTTGTTGCAAATTGTTGATAAAATTCACAAGTGCTCTATTTTATAACAGTGCCCTGGGTTCTTTTCTTACGGTTGTTAATGAGCTTGAGAATTTTTTATAATGCATAGCGTCAACTTTAAGCACATTTCCTTGCATGGGACCTAATTATGTATAAATTTCTGCTTATAGCAGAAGGTATGTTCCTTTTAAAATTGGAGGGGGGTTGATGCCTGCTGTGTTCATAGACATTCAGCCCAAGTTTTGAGTTTCTTCCACTTGGGATGTTGACAGTTTGACATGTTTAACAGGTCTAAGTTAAATAAAACAGTATTTGAATAAACACAAGGAATATCGTGGCAAAGTAGATTCATAACTGAGACTGTTGGGCACCTTTCTTTCCGTAATTTTTCACAGGCTTAATAGTCAAATAATAGTAATTTATATCAATTGAATTACAGTTGATTTTAATATCATCTAATAAAAGAAACTTAAACTTCTAAGTGAATTTATGCATTATAATTAATATGTGTTTGCTGTTTCTTAAAAAATTAAATACTTAAAATTGTATGATTACTGCTGGAATTATTTTAATAGATCATTTTTCCTTGCCATATTTTCAATAATTTTATTTATTTTAAAATGGGTGATAATTTTACATATGCCAATTTTATATATGGAGACTGTACTCAAAATACATCTCAAAATATATCTATGCAGCTACCTCGGGGGTCAACTTTGCAATATTAAGTGTGTGATTTAGTTAGTTAGGGCTGCTGTAACAAGGTCCCACCAACTCGGTGGCTTAAACAACAGAAATTTATTGTCTCTTTATTCTGTAGACTAAAGACCTAAGGTCAAGGTGTTGGTTCCTTCTGAGGTTGGAGGAGAGAATCTGGTCCATGATCTTCCCAGACTTCTGGTGGTTTGCTGGCCATCTTTGGTGTTCCTTGACTTGAGGAAGCATCACCCTGGTATCTGCCTTTATCTTCAATGATGTTTCCCCTCTGTGCATGTCTCTGTCCAAATTTCCCCTTTTCATACGGACACCAGTCATTTTGGATTAGGGACCAACCTAATGACTTCATTTTAACTTGATTTTATCTTTAAAGACGCTAAAACCAGTTATGATCACATTCACATGTTCTGGGGACTAGGATGCCAATATGTTGTTTTGGGAGAGATACAATTCAACACGTAAAGGTATGTGATCTCCTTTCCTCCCTAACATTGCTTATTTTTCTTAGACATTTTTAGTGAAAAATCCTTAAGATTTTCTAATTTCATATATATATGTATATCCCTAGGAACACACACGTAGCCCCATTTATATGTTTATAACACATTTGTGAAGCCAGTGTACATCTCCAGCCCTGACCACTTCTCTACGCTCCAAATTTGTATTTCTGCCTGCTTTCTTATCACCTCCCACTGGATGAATGATAGACATTTCCAGCTTAACATGTTCAAAACAAATTTTTGTTTTCTATCCCCATCCTCTAATGTTCTTCCATCATTCTTTTCCACCTCAGTAAATGATTCTTCTATTCCCCTAAACTCTGTCCAAAGAGCTAAGTCATCCTGACATGTCTCTTTTCCTTATTCCTTTCTTGTATCTATTCCATTGCTGTAGTAGTTTCATATTGCTGCCGTATCAAATTACCACAACTTAGTGGCTGAAAAGGACACACATTTATTTATCTCAGTGTTCTAGCCCACCATGTGTCTCACTGGGCTAAAATTAAGGTGTCAGCGGGGTTGCATTCCTTTCTGGAGGTACTGCTTCCAAGTTTATTCAAGTTGGTGGTCAAATTCACTTGCATGCAGTCCTAGCATTGAGGTTTCCATTTCTCTGCTGGCTGGTGGCCGAGAGCCATTCTCTGCTTCTAGAGCCCACCTGTATTCCGTGGCTCATGACTCCCTTTCTTCATCTTCAGAGCCAGCAGCAGTGGCTTTGAATCTCTCTGACCTGTTCTCTGCCTCATCTCTTGCCTCCTCTATTTTATCTCTCTGGCTCTAGCTGGAGAAAATTCTAGACTTCTAATGGCTCATGTGATTAAATTGGACCAACCTGGATCCAGGATAATCTCCATATTTTTAGGTCAACTCATGTGTGACTAAGTTTATCTTCAAAGTCCCTCCGTGGTGGAATTTAGATGACTGTTTCAATAACCAGAGTACAGGCATCTTGAGGGGAGAGGGACACTTTTAGAATTCTCCCTTTTACAGCTCCCATGTCCTGTTTGCTCCATTTCAGGACACTTTTGCTTTTCTCCCTTCATCACTGTAACCATATTCCCAACCACCATTACTTTTTCTGGATTATTACCATATCCTCCACACTGGTCACCCTACATGATTTCTATGAATCATAGTTTGTCAGATCCAAACAGGACTCTTTCTTCATAACTTGTATTATTCCAGGTGGTTTCACATTAACTTAATATAGTAAGTTGATCTTTTTAAAAACAATGCCTAGATAACCAACAAGGACCTATGGTAGAGCACAGGGAACTCTACTTAATACTCTGTAACGGCCTATATGGGAAAAGAATCTAAAAAATGAGTGGATATATGTATACGTATAACTGATTCATTTTGCTGTACACCTGAAACTAACACAACATTGTAAATCAACTATACGCCAATAAAAATTAAAGCAAAACAAAAAAGTAAAACAATGCCTGTCACATCATGTCACTTAGATCCCTCCAATGGCTCCCTTTAGCGTAAGATCCAAACCTTAAAATGCTCTATAAGGCCCTGTTTACTCCTGTCAAGTCTTGGTCACTTAACCAGACTACTTTCTTATCCCTGCAAGAAGCCATCTTTGTCGTATGGTGGGTGTGAATTGTCTGTGATTCTCTGTTAGAATGTGAGAACCTGATCTGTTTCCTTAGCGCCAAATCTTCAGCTCCTACAGCACACTGACATTGGGATCGTTCCACATGTTTGTTTCCCTGTAGAATCTAGGTTGCTTTCTTATGTGTACATTCATTCCATAGCATGTGAGGCTGTCACAGTGCTGGGTGCCCTCTCCTCTTCCTGATGAGGAGTTCCCCTTAGACACTGTATGTGTTAGACAAGTCCTTGACCCCCCAAAACTTGTAGCTTTACTCTCGTTGTATTCCTATAAGCTTTTCTTGAACCAGGCTGTACAAATTGTATTCTAATTTTATAAATAAAGGAACTTCATTGACGAGAAGCTGAGTAAGTTCCCCAAGGAAACCTGCTTCTGTGGCTAGAATTCCAAGCAGTTGTTTCTATGGCAGATTCCTTTCTGAATCATACCAACGTTGTAATTTATCCCAACTTTTTTGAGGCCCAGCTAAATAAATTAATTATTCAATATTTTTTCCAAAAGTGAGTATTTTCTTCATGTGAATGTTTAATGTCTTCTCTTTGACATTTTTCTTACTCTCAAACATGAAATTCTATGGAAGATGCCTGAAAACTACTGACAGGGTGAAGCCACACAAAATAACACTTTTCCAGAACCAGAAAGGAAGGTTAGAAAGCGGAGATGATCTGCTGAGCGGTTTGGGATTGACACCTAAGACTTGTCATTCCTTTACTACTTGGTACCCAGGCCTGACTGTGTCTCCCATATTTCCCATTACACGTTTCCTAGTTCCTGGGGTAGCCAATGTGCAAGCAAGTCTCCAAACTCTAAAACCAAAGGCTGACAAAAAAGCTCATGAAAATCTCCTCTTCATTTCTCCACTGATATACTTGGGATTAGAAATGCATCATTTAATTTCCCAATCAATGTGATAACAGCAAAGCGACTTTCTGAGATCTTGGGACACGAGTGTTTAATTGGGGTCTGGGTCATGTTACAGCACTGGACACATCTGGAGAAGGTGAGCCCCAGGCTTTCTAGGAGAGAGGGGAAGAACTAAGATTTGGAAAGCTCGGAGAACAGGGGACAGGAGAATAAGGCTGCATACAGAAGAGGGGAGGGAACTTGGAAAACCTGGGGTTAACATGCTTCAAGGGGGGAGACTCAAGGCTCGAGAGACAGACTTGTGATCAGGCTCATGCTTCGCAACATACCAGACTGGTGCCGTCATGACCCCGGTCCCTCCCATTCCTGAATCTCTCTCATCTTTTTTTTTTTTTTTTTAAATTGAATATTTATTTATTTATTTATTTTTTGGCTGCGTTGGGTCGTCATTGCTGTGTGCCGGCTTTCTCTAGTTGCGGCGAGCGGGGGCTCCTCTTCGTTACGGTGCGCGGGCTTCTCTGGTTGCGGAGCACGGGCTGTAGGCACGCAGGCTTCAGTAGTTGCAGCACGTGGGCTCAGTAGTCGTGGCTCTCAGGCTCTAGAGCGCAGGCTCAGTAGTTGTGGCGCCTGGGCTTAGTTGCCCCGCGGCATGTGGGATCTTCCCGGACCAGGGCTCGAACCCGTGTCCCCTGCATTGGCAGGTGGATTCTTAACCACTGTACCACTGGGGAAGTCCCTCTCTCATCTTTGAAAGAGGAAAACAGCGCTTTGTCTGCAGTGGTGAAAGTTGTTCTTGATGGAGGTAAAGAACTTTGCACAATGTCTAGGTCATGGTTACCGTCCAACTCACGGTAACAAGGAGAGTGTTTGTAAATTTCCCAGGCCAACCGGATGGCTATGAAGACATGGGGGCACAAGTGGCCTCAGCTGAATGGTGCATAAATGAAATACTGCCTTTATTCCAAAATCTGACCCCGCTTAGACCACATTCCAGCAATTGACACTTCAGTGGTAAAGGGAGAACCAGCCTATGAATACGAATGCCCACCAAACATGCAGAAGGAAATACCTGTGTTCTTCTTTCCACCCTCTTATGTGTGATAGTAAAGTAACATAAAGTTTGCAGTTTCAGAATGTGCCTTAATACTATACATTTATCAGTTATGAAGAAAAATACCACTCAATCTGTCAGGTCATAACTAAATGCTTACTATGTGCAAGTCACTGTAGGAATAAATAAACTGATATGTTTAAAAGAGATAAAATTGAGTTTCTAGAAGAAGGAGGAGCAGATTGCCGGATATTAGTATTTCGAAAGTAAAGGGGAACTGTAAGCTATGTGAGGGTGGAGCCACATCTGTGTATTTTACCGCCCTTCAGAATAGTGCCTGGAGCAAAACAGAGGTTTAATAACTGTTTGTTGAATGAATGAATGAATGAACGAATAAATGAATGAAAATCAAAACAAGAGCCTTCTCAAATTGAGAGATTTCTCAGCTTTACTGAGCTATGTAATAGACTTCTCTACAATATTTGTCATCTGTCATAAACTCAACCTCCGTCTACATTGGCTTTTATTTTTAGGGAAAATAATCTTCCTGGGTTTTACATTTTACATTAAAATCATACGATTATGTAAATCAACCATACTTCAATAAGAAAATAATAATAAAAGAAGAAAAAATAAAATAAAATCATATGATTATGAAGTGGAATGCAGGACCTCTGTAATTAGCCATTAACCATGGATTCCTTTGGGAATCCAGTCTATTTCAAAGCAGGTACTGGCAGGTAATCTTGGTTACTTAAGATCAGGCAAGGTTTTTCAGGAGTCCTAAGGCAGCACATGAAGTCCTAACAGTAATACCAACAAAGGGTAGCAAAGTTGAAAACCATCAGCTGCTGCAGCTGTGACATTTACAATTATAATGGGGATAACTACGTTTGTTTCATGGTATGGTTCATGTTAAATTCGTATTCTTTGAATCTGTCTTAAAAACTAGAATTGACAACTTTCATATTGCAAGAGTAGGTGGCCTCTTTTTTAATACACTAAATGCAGTTGAAAGTTGGCTTCCTAGATTTATGAATCTAGGGCATCTATCCTTATAAGCTGATGATATTTCATGTTGCATTTTGGAGGTAAAGGCATAGTCAACAGTTTGTTCGGTTCTTAAGATGCCCACTGTGAAATACCCTCTTCTCGATGCCTCTTTACAATGTAATAGGGTAGAGAATAACCCAAAAAGCAGCTATACTTTTAAATTACCAAATGATTAATTTGTGTTATATTTATCAAAATCTTTTTATAAATCATCTCATAGCATTGTACTGGATTTATCCCCTCAATGATTTTAGGCTACCAGTGGCACAGGAGAATTCTAGGACAAGGATTTCTTCATCTACCATTATGCATTAATATTATCAGCTTGGAAAATGAAAAGTAGTATTCTAGATCATTGATATTTTTGTGTGTGTTAACATTTAAAGAGAAAGTGAAACTATCTCTCGCTTTCTGTCTTTTCCAAACCTGGCTATTGTCAGGTTATTCCATTAGTGTCCCCACTGGCTCGGTGTGTTACTCTTCCATCTGGACCAACACTGGATGAGACGCTCTAGTCTCCATGGCCAAAGGGCAGTGCCCTTGTCTCTTGCTGCAACTGCCAAGAAAGTGTTTGAATAGCGCTATCTAATGTCATCGTGTTTATTATGCAGACTGACACATGTCCATGGGGAACTTGCCTGAAAAGAAATATTCGTTTGTGTTGCTTCTTAAATCTTCCCAGATGACAAAAATCATGGAGTTATTCTTGGTGCCAACAATGAAAAAAAAAAAAAAAAGCTGTGCTATCTCTCTACTTATAATGTCCCAATTATGATAAAATTAGTATTGAAGTGGTGATGCAAGGTATTGTTAGGAACCATTTGCAATGTTAAAAATTAAATTATTATGATGGCATATTTTGCAATAATAAAATAGATAAAAAAGAAATTCTATCATTAATTTCCGTAAAAAGAGAAATTGAATCTCATAGTGCTTTACACCCCTTTGTTGTTAAGGGACTTAATTACCACACCCTTGGAGAAATATTCCTGTCTGCCTGAGCCTTGGGAACATAGGATAGTGAGGGCGGGCGTCACTTTTTACTACTTGGCAAAAACTTCTGTAGAGTTGGGGGTTGGGAGAGATGAGGGTTGAAGGGAATCCAATGACTGTTTTGAAACATAGCACTATCCAAGTACTTTTCTTTAATGAGCAGTAGTGCCTAAGTATATTTCAATATGTGCCTGAGTATTTTTTGTAATTAACTTGGTAATTTAACTTCCCAAATAAGAATTTTGATACAAATTCGCTTTCTGTTATTAAATTTATAATACCTTTCTGGTTTTAGATATTAATATATAATTGAAAGAATATGAAGAAGATCAGAAGTGATAATTTATGTAAAATTATTATGTAAACTATAAGGCAGTAGGTATATTTATATGCTTATCATTATATTTCTCATGTAGAGAAGTATGAGTTATTAAAATCTTAATGAGTTGTGAGAAGTGAACAATTAAATCTCAACAATTAAATCTATTAAAATAATTTTAATAAATCCACAATGACTAAGCATTTTTAAACAGACTCTGTTAGAATTTAGAAATCTAAATTTTATTTTTAATGACCTGAATTAGATCTGTTCTAGTTATTTATGGCTTATTATGATGCCTCTTCTTTTCAGGGCAGTTTTGTGTAGAAGAAAATAAAATATATACAATGTACCATTTTCCATAGTATTGGAAGAAAGAGTCTGTACAAAAAAGGAGAGGAGTAGAAGCTGATCATTTTAATTAGGTCACAAACAGAAAAAAATGTGAAAATTATACTATGGAAAGAAGAAACAAAATGTGTGTGATATTAGTGTTCCTATAGTTCTCAAAGCATGTGTTGGTCAACATTACATATATGTGAAATGTATGTATGCATGCTCTTGTTCACACATATCACTGCAAATACATATTCACATATTCTTTATTCTTTCATTTCAGAGATGAGATATTCTAAAATATTTCTACATCCATTTATAGTATTACTAAAGGAGTGTATCATTCATAAAAAATGTTCTTGCTGCTTTACACAAGCCAAATTACAGTATTTGTTAGACTTAGAATTCTTTACATTCTTTTCACTTAATTCAGCCATTTATCTGTGAGCTTTCAATCTCACCAGTAGACAAGCACTCGTGGAAACCTTCACAATGTTGTTTCTATTGCATTTCTATCACCAAAACTCTCATTACCTTCAACTTCTGGGCTGCTGCTGAGGAGCTAATTGCTGACATTTCTTTCCAGATCAGCCTTTCATTACCAACATCATTGTCTGTAAATGTACTGTCCAGTCATTTTGAAATATAATTTCCTGTGCTAGTCTTCATTTTAGAAGATATACACATATATTGGTTCAATTGTGGCATATTTTTTCAACTTTGAAAAATAAAACACACCATGTATTGTACATAATATACCTGTAGAAAATATTTGGCACAGATTATACATAGATATGTGTGTGTGTGTATATATATATATATATATATATATATACATACATATATATATATATACATATTATACATAGATTTTGTATAGCTTTTTAGGGTACCCCAAATATTGCTTAGAATTTGAGTGTCAGCAAATGCTTTTCACACATTGATACAAAAAACAATGTGCCCACATATTGATATTTTCATGTCGCTATGTAATCAATCCTCTAAGTAGATAAATACCTCAGTGACTGCCTTGGACATCCAACAGTGTCAGATGAGGAAACATAGGTGACTGTTAGAGAAGTGGAAGTCTGAGTCACATATTTTAATCATGAGTCATTTACCCTCGGATTCATATTTATATCCGTGTGTCAGTATTGGATAACGAACATTTATGGTCCCAATATTTGGGATTTCCTGAAAGTAGGAAGGAAGTAGTAAGTTGATGCATTTTTGAGCCACTTCTAACTTTGGAATCCTCAGCATGTAACTCAAGTATCCATTCAATTGCAAGAGAATGCCATCAGCATGTCAGAAGAAACTCTTTGAGATTCCCATGTATACATATAATAAGACTCTTAAGAGACTGGGTAGTCATATCCACGTGCCATTTCTCATCAAAACAATAAACCTCGTGGCTTTATGAACCTCAATAGAAAGGCTAAATTATATTTCATTAAACCCTTTTCCATTGCTCTGATTCGTCACTGAATTGTACTCCCAGGCATAATTCTTACATTTGATCCACACCGACCTCATAGGTAAGTAGGGCTTCCAACCTTTTTGGGTTTTAGGAACTAGCAAAAATAAAACAAAAAGCAGAAAATCTTTTGCCAGCCATGGATATCACACTTGGGGGAAAAACACTATATCTGGTAAAAACTGTTGTTGGCAAGTTCAAGATTTCATTCAGGATTGGGGATAATGAAAACAAATTGCAAAAATGTCATTAACTAAGCACTCAGATATGTTGATACCTACAAAAACGTTCTAGAAGACACAAGCTTCCAAAAAAAAATCTGTTAGAAATAAAATACCTATTTGAGATAAAACTTGCCATGATAGGTAACTTTTCTCCTTTAACACTGTTTCTTTCAGTTTTCCAGGAAATATCCCTATGGTTTCATGATCTACTAAAGCATATTTCCCCACACATTTTAGTTGTTATTATAGGCACTATACTTACTTTTGATATTTATAAGCCAGTCCTTAGTGAATATTAACTTTAATGAATATTAACATTTTTACACTTGCCTTTATTGATAAAATGTTTTGGTTAAGTCCTGTACTTCTCATAAATTTTCATGGTGAGTGAAGATATGTTTTTTTCAGCTCTTGGTCTTCAATCCATATATGAAAAGGCTATAAGTAGTAGACACTTCTTCTCTCTCCTCATCTTTAAACCATCCCCTAGGAGGCTAATAAAGGAGAAATTGAAATGTGTTTCCTTTCATTTAAAGAAGTACAGCTAAGTCATTCAAATGGAAGAGGATAAGAGATTTTAAAATTTCTGTATACAATATTGATCTTAATGACCTTTGAAATGGTCCGCAAAACCCTAGTTGGTGAAGGATTACTTAGTAGGTAGACTGGATGGGGGGGGTGGGTAGCTCCCTTAGGAACGTGGCTGATTCTTAGGAGGCTGGAATTTCTCCTCATCAGAACCTTCTTCCTTGGTAGGGGGTAGGGAGATGGATAAGCCAATTCTTCACTGCTGTGCAAACCCCGTAAGAACATGATGCTCTTGTGGTTTTGGGGCATGACTCTAGGAAACAAACTTAAACCCTTGCAAATAATGATAGGTATCCTCATGGTTAATAACACCAGTTCTGAAGTCAAACTGCTCAAGTTTATACACAGGTTTCATTACTTAAAATCTGTATGATTTGGGGCAAATTTTTTAATCTTTCTGAATCTCTTTTCTCATCGATAAAATGAGATTTAACTTGTTCCATTTAAATGTGTGCAGAAACAATGGTAAAATTCCACTCTGTGCTTAAATGGCTTTTTAGTACAACAAAAAAGGCAGCTCTTCCTTATCCCCTGAGGATATGGACTGAGGCAGTTCCAGGGGTGTGGGAAGTGAGTCCTCCTTGCCGTCCAGTGGTGAGTTACCTACCCAATAAAATGCCAGCTTTTCTCATCTTCATTATTTTTTTAAATATGCCCCAGTCCAGAGTGCTTGATTGTGAATTAAGGGAAGCACACCATTGTGGAGGCCAAATTGTGAATTTAGAGCAAGAACTAGGGAACATAGCACAAATCTGCAGAGCTAAGTGAACCGTACGTTTTCATCCAGTCCATTGGATGACCTGAGAAGTTTTGAAAATGCCAGGGAATCATTTCATTCTAGATGAGCTACAGTTATAAAGAGAGCAACCTCAGTCTTTAGGAGCTTTAAAGAGCTGTAAGCTAAGCCTGTAGGCATCCTAACAAACCCTTATTCAAATATGCAATATCAATTCTAGAACCAACTTGAGCTGTATCATACAAAGGCCTCCATGTTTTGGATACCCGTGCTTGGGCAACGTTCAGAAATAAAGGTACATTCAAAGCGTCTTGTAGAAAATTCTTCAAAGTTCTCAAAAGAGAATTTAACATTTTAACAAATGATAAGGTACTGATCCTGTAGTGATTCACACGTGTTTAAGATACAGAGTTACAATATCTGCGAAGCCCTTTTATTAAAGATCAGTTTGGACTTGTGTAGGCTACCTCCCTACCCTGCTCCACACACATCCAGGCCCACCATAGGACAAAGAATGAACTTAGACATTGTTCTCAGGCATCCAAGAAGAAATGGAACAAATACACTATAATTCAGATTATAGTGAAAGATTGCTGAGGAAATATTTAAATAGTGCTCTCAGTTAAAAAAAAAACAAACTGCGGAGTAGCAAATAAAAAGCACAAAAAGGACACTAGAGTCCTAGAGTTAAAGAAACACCAGCCATATTGAGCCTCTTCACCCATGTGTAATCCCCATCTCCATGACGGAAGTCTCAGCAGCCACTCTCCTCTCTTATCTTAACTTCCCACACAGTTAAATCTTAAAAGTGAAGGACAGAATGTTCCAGGCTAAATGTAAGAAATCGTGCTAATACCCAAGGAGGATGAATATCTTCTACAGGGAATAATTATACCAAAATACTTAGAGTTATGACTTGATGTATTGAAATGTATGTTTTCAAGAATTTCCTCGTTTTTTTAAAAACACATCCTTCTGATTTTGTTGAACTCTAGTCTTTTTTTGCAAAGAACTATTTTTAAAGTATTCCCTTTGGCTTGTGTCTTAGCCAGACACATTGTGGGAAGAACTTAAAATGCTTAGTCATGCGCGTTTTCTTATTGGTATTCCTGAGGTGCCTCGCCTGGGGCAGTGACATCATACCTAACTCTGGCCGAAGGGACAGGGCCCACTGTGTTTTGAGAGAGTATTATTCATGATCACCACTTTACAGAAATGTTAAAGAATATCACATAAAGACATGAGCTAATTATGCAAAAAATCAAAACAAAAGCTACTTTTAATACTGGGAGATGAAGACCCAATAATCTTTAGTAGTCAGGGAAATTGAGTTATTTCTTAGGAGATAGTGCCTCAGATATATGCTTGAGATATGGAAAAGGGTAAAATAAGGTAGACATTTTCCATCTGAGTTCTGCCGTAAGGAAATTTAAAATGTCGCATCATTCTGCCAAGGAGTGTGTGTGTGTGTGTGTGTGTGTGTGTGTGTGCATATGCGCAGGCTTGTGTGAGAGACAGAGAGAACTTTAAAAATGAGGAATTCTGCTTTTGTCGTTACTAGTATTTGGAAAGCATGTATACTCATTATAAAACTGTTGCATTGTGGCATTTTAGGAGTAGTCTATAGAGCAGATGTGTTTCTACCTCTAATTAATTAATGCATTAAAAAAATTGTGTTCTAAATTCATTCTCTTGCAGTCTTTGCAAGCATGTATTCAGTAACTGGAGATTCCTGTCTTCAGGCTTTGTTTATGCCTAAAATATAAATTTATATGAATTTCATGGATTGACAGTGTACAACATCAGGGATGCCAGGGGTTTGCTGAACTATAATCGGATGGTCAGTACACATTCTCTGTGAGAAACCAAGAGTGCTTTGAATACAGTGAACTTAATTTCATACCAGAGGAGAGCCCTGAAATCCTTTTGTCTTAATCCATCATTGTATGAGCTTTAATTTAAGGCAAAGAGTGAAGGAAGGCAAGTGTCTTGCTCAGTGTAAAAGGTCACAAATAAGAGGTTTTTACCCCAATAGGGCAAATGAGAACCAAAGTATGTTTTATTAATGGGATTTAGTATAAAGATCCTACACTCCTAGTTAGAGGGTTCAAATTTACACCGATTCGCGAATATGAGCTGGTGTGTGAAGGTACGTATTTCCAGCCTCTGAGTACGGAGAGTCCTACTTCTTAGTGTGTCCCACACCAGGTCACCAGGGTTTAGCAGCAGCAGGCGCCATGGGAGTTTCAGTTTTATTTGCGTCGTTGTCACTACCAGCGCCCTGGGCAAAAGGCCAGCGTTGTTTGTTTGACTTCCTTCCTCTTCCTTTCCTCCCCTTCTTTCCTCTCCCACGTCCTGCCATCCATTCTGGCCATGGACAGCAGAGATAACTGCAGACTACAAATGAAAAGCTGAACTGGCTCTAAAAATTTGTCTCCTTGCAACTGTTTAATTGCAAAAGAATCTTTGTGCTGGAGCTTCACCATGCCCCTCAGAAGGCCTACTCAGTAATTTGGCTGTCAATCATTTGTAATTTTATACCTTAGAGTCTGGAGGGATAATAAACAGAATTAGAGTTTTCCATTGGAATGCTGATTGTTAGAAAATGAAAAGCCAAAATTGCCAGAAGAGTCTTTAAAACGTCTCTTCAAGAGATCTCGTTTTATCAAAATAAATAAATAAACTATTCATATTAAACTTATTTAAAATCACTACAAAGTCTGTCACTTATTTATGTTAAAGCATTCCTGTATTATTGCTACTTGTTCTTCTACCCTGCTGTCAGTATTAGTAGATAAAAATAGCCAGGATGTTAAAATGCAGTTTCTTTCTTTTTATTTGGTCTGAGAAATTGGATTATTTACCCAAAAGAACCACAACATAGTGAATTATTTTAAAATGGATGATAGTACACCAAATAGTGAGTCCTTCATTCTTTGGTTCTACTTGTATTTTGTAAGACTTAAAAATCCTTTATTTTATTTTAAAACAAAATTGGTAAGGATATTGCTGGAAAACTCTAAGGTTAAAATGGTATTTAAAAAAATCGAGCACATTAGAAGGTAAATAATATTCCTGTTTTCATGCATGCCTATTATAATGTCCAAATATCTGGGATTGAAGATAACTTAGGGTTTTATTTTTTAAGTATAACATACATACAAAAAAGAGCATATGCCATCAGGTATAGTTTGCTCAAGATGATGTGTGTAACACTCGACCACAATATTGCGCTTTGGTTATTGGCTTATTTTCTTTGCTAAATACCATTTCACTGGACACATATAGCATACTATGTCCATTCTTGTAACTGGGCATTTCAGTAGTGTCCAGTGGGGGCTGATATTAATATTGCTGATACGAGCATCCTAGGTGATGTTTTCTGATGCACTTAAGAACATTTCTGTTGAGTGTATACCTGAGAGAATTTCTGGGACACAGAATATGCATAAAAGAGCTTTAAAGAGATAGACAGACATCAAATTTCTGTTACCATTTTATATTCCCACTCACAGTCTATGAAAGTTCTGATAACACCCAATATTTGACAATATTTGGCATTTCCTCTCCTCTCTCTTTTTTATTTTAACCCTTCTGGTGCGTATGTATTGACATCCCATGAAAGTTTAAATTTCATATCCCTTGTGAGTAATGAAGTTGTTCATCTTTTCATTTGTTTATTGGCTATGTGGATATCCTGTTTTATAAAGTGCTTGTCCAAGTATTTTGAAATATATATGTGTGTGTGTGTGTATATATATATATATACACACACACACACACACTTGTATATACATACACACGCACGTGCACACATACACAGAATACAATATTTTCTTCCATTACTGCTCTTTCACTTTTTCAGTGGAGTCTTTGATAAACTGAATTCTCCAATTAATATGGCCCAACTTATACCTTTTTTATTCTTTTTATGTTTAGCAATTTTTGTGTCCTGCGTAAGAAAGCCTTGGCTACTGTAAGGTCATGCATGTATTCTATATTTCATTTTCAATGCTTTATTGTTTAATCTTTCGTATCTAGACCAGCACTTTTCATGGAATTGATTTTTGCATATTTTTGAGATGGGAATCAAGGTGCATTTTTTTCACCATATAGATATCCAGATGAAAGCACCATCTTTTCCACTGCATGGCAGTGTCATCAGCCTCATAAATTAGGAATATGGCTGGCTTGGTGTCCAGATTCTCTCTTGTTCCACTGTTCTGTCTCTCCTTACGTGGACACCACATGGTATTAATTGCCACAGCTTTGTAATGTGCCTTCTTATCTGTTAGGTTCAGCCTTCCGGCTTTGTTTCTTTTCTTCAAGACTACTTGCTCTTCTTGGCAACTTGCATTTTCATGTACATTTTAGAATCCACTATCCATTACCTCAGCCTCTCCCATGCCTGAAAAAAACAGGCTGAGGTTTGTATTGGAATTGTGTTAAATCTATCAATTAACCCAAGGAGATTGAAATCTTTACAGTATTGAATCTGTCAATCCATAAACACGGTATTTCCCTCCAATGATTTGGGTCTGCTTTAATTTCAACAGTGTTGTTGTTACCACACTCAGGTTAGGCAGCTTGCTGCTCAAAAGCCAATAATCGAGGGGGAAGTGTCAGGAGAAAGGAAAGATGCTGTATTCAGAAAAGCCGGCAATCTGGGGAGAAGGTGGACTTGTGTCCAGAGACCAACTCTGAAGATTGTGCTCGGCCATGACAATTTTTAAAGGGAAAAAGGGGAAACAATCTCAGTTAATCATTAAGGTAGGAGGTCGGATTCTTCATCATCTTTCCATTGCATGCAGACCTGCTGACTTCTCCTGATCTTCCTTTGGATGCTTTCTTGCCTGCATGGTCTGCCTGCAAATTTACTAAGGGGAAGCTGGGAGTGTAGAGTCAGACATTCTTTAACGACTTAATTCTTCATTCACTCCTCTAATCCAGGAAAGGAATCAACAGGTTAGGCAAGGCATTGTGTACATTCAGTAAAGCAAGAATCAGGAGCTAGCCTAGTGATCTCATCTTTATGATGAAGGTCTGAGGAAAACAGGGATGAACAAACAGAAAAGGGGCAGAGGAGCTGCTTACATTGTGTAGTGTTTAGCGTGGAGGTCTTACACCACTTTCACAGATATGTTCCTAGTTATTGGATGTTTTTCTATGATATTTATATATATGATTATTGTTTTAATTTCTTTATTGCTAATGTACATAAAGAAAATTGATGTTTTTTTACAGTTCCTTTTTGTTTTTACTCTATTGCCTAAGACCTCCAGTATGGTGTTAAGAAGTGTGGTGATAGCAGTGAATGACATTTCATTCATATTTAAGGAGATGTTTTCAGTATTTAACTCTGATTGTAATTTTTTCATTATCAAATGGAGGGGACTCCTCTCCATGCCTAGTTTGCAAAGATAGGTTTTTAAATTATAAATGACTGTTAAATTTTGTGAAAAACAAGTATTTTTGCTTTTTTAGGATATAGTTTTAAACCGTTATTATGAATATTCCACAATGTTCGGTTCATTCTGCTTCTTTCCGGGACACACTAAGATCAACCAAGAATACAAAAAATTAGAAATACGATTCCACTTACAATAATGATGGGAACAGAATCAGCCACAAACTCGTATAAAGAAGGTATGCAGAGTTTAGAAACCGCTTTTCAGATTTCATTCGGTATGCAAATTTCATTTAAAAAGAAAGAAGGGGCTTCCCTGGTGGCGCAGTGGTTGAGAATCTGCCTGCTAATGCAGGGGACACGGGTTCGAGCCCTGGGCTGGGAAGATCCCACATGCCGCGGAGCAAGTGGGCCCGTGAGCCACAACTACTGAGCCTGCGCGTCTGGAGCCTGTGCTCCGCAACAAGAGAGGCCGCGATGGTGAGAGGCCCGCGCACCGCGATGAAGAGTGGCCCCCACTTGCCACAGCTGGAGAGAGCCCTCACACAGAAACGAAGACCCAACACAGCCAAAAATAAATATAAAAAGAAAGAAGGAGGGAACGATGGATGGAAGGAAGGAAGGAGGGTCATGACTCAGCATTCTTCATTGGAACACGGAGCCCTGAAGACGTGGGGGAACATGGGAGTGACAAAAGGCCCCAAGGAGGACAAGCTCCAACAAGAGAGAATAATCTTGAGGGGTTGTTACAAGAGCTGCATTTTTAATTTTCACTTCCTTCATACTCAGCACCCCTCTCATCCTCAATCTGTTTTTAAGCAAAAGTCAGGCCAAGGTAAGGTCGCCATAATTCAAAAATAAGTAATAAACTGAAGAGTTTAAATAAAGACAGTGGGTTAACACTATCAAAAAAAGTAACAAATCAGAAAGAGAAGAAAGTAACACAATAATATACAAAAGGCAGAGAAAGTATAACTCCAGAAAATAAAATTACCCCCAGGAAACCTAAGAGAAAGTTAGCCATATTCTTTTTTATAGCCTGAAGACATTTAAAATCATGGGGGGAAAATGAAATCAAAGAGATGATGATAAGACAAAAAAGACATGAGAGGAGTATTAGTGAGCTGGTGACGCTCATGGAAAGATAGGAAAAAATGAAGCCATTTCCTGAAGTGAAACCACATTCGAAGCCTCAAGAATAGATAGTGCAGAAATAAAGAGGACTGGTGTGGGGAAATAAAACAAAGGAGAAAAAGACACATAAAAGTAACAAAAAAGAAGGCAATAGATATGGAAGAGAGAGAGCTGGGAACTAATGTATGAGTGGTCATTGTTCTCACCTGGGAAAGTAATTTTCTTAAAAGAGAGACTATCAGCCTCAGCCAGTATTGTCTTTTTCAGTTTTCAATGTCAGAAGAGACCTGAATGACTTATTCACACACATTGTAGAACCTCTAAGAAGGGCCATGAGTTGCCTGACTTCAGGGGTACCTTCACAGAAATGAAGGTGAGCTGAGCTCTCTAGGCACCAGGAACACCCCATTCTAGGTGAATAAAGCCCCCTGGCCTTACGGGACAGGGATATTTACCAGTCTTGCAGATGACAGCAAATCTTATCAAATCTGCACTGGCAGGAAACACAGGCACCCATGAAGCATTCTTGCAAAACTGTCTTAGGGACGACATAGTCAATCAAGACCTAGATCAAGGTGCATGATATAGGTCTGGACATACAACTGTATTAAGGGAGAGTAGGATTGGTGTTGGTGTGTGGAATAAGAAATACCCTTTACTTTATAAAAGTACGTACTCTTTGAATTTTTAATAGTAAGCTTGTATTGTTTAAAAAAAATCAAAACTTAATTTTAAAAAGTAACTGTTTCTACTGTCTATAAAACAGATAAGTACAAGGACCTACTGTATAGCACAGGAAACTATACTCAATATTTTGTAATAACCTATAAGGGAAAAGAATCTGAAAAAGAATATATATACATATATATAAATATATATATATATATATAAGTGCATCGCTTTGCTGTATACCTGAAACTAACACAACATTGTAAATCAACTGTACTTCAATTAAAAAATTAAAAAAAAATGAAACCACAAAAAATTTTTTTTCAGTTGTAATAAACCATAAAAAAGTCACCCTGTTTGGTTCTTATTTGAGCTAATACTAACTACAGTCCTTTTCAAATGAGGACTAGTAAGTAGTACTTCCTTTCAACATCATCAAGTATTATCCTAACAATTATAGTTGTATAAACGTTTAGAATTAAAGACAGTATTTCATCGATAGGTTATCACCTTGTTAATACTCTCAGTTACCTAATTACATTGAGCTGTCATCTCTGTTTTAAATAACTTGCCCCAGTTTGTATAATTATAAAATGTGACCTGAGTCCCTTCGGTACACTGTTCAATAAAAAGTGTTTCAAATACGTTGTTCAATTCGTGTGTCTGTAAGTCATGGCTAAAATGGGGAAAATCGGGTAAAACATTCCGAGGAGTGTTTGAGGTATTATAATAGCTGGGGGTGGATATCAGTATATAAAGTTTAGTTTCAAAGTCAGCATCTAGACAAGTTCTCTTTTCTGTGAGCCTTTTGGGCTGCTTAGACTTTGCCATATTTTTTATTTCTTTTGAATTACAATCTCATTTCAAAAAATGAAAAACTTTTGAATAAACTTGTGTTGGCTGCGGTGCCCATCTTTGAAATATAACTAGACTGGCTTTGAACGTGAACTCTAAACAATCTTGAATCTATCTCCTGCCTTTGAATTCACCACGGAAACAAAGTCTAGATTCAGTTTGAGAATAATTTTATGATTCTGTGGGGAATTTATTTTTTCAATGTTGAGATGCAGATAGGGATCCAGATACAAATTCAGGGCAAAGCAGTGGAAGATTAGAAAACTAGAATTTGCTAGGCAGGCTAGTGGGAGGGTCCTTTTGTGATGAAATGTTGCATAAATAATGCCGATGGGGGTCTAAATTCACTGTTGCCATGGAGACCTTTGTGCCTGGCTGAACTCAATTCTTTTCTCTTTTAAGACCGCAACCACTAGGCTTGTGGTATCTCTGATGCTTCTTGCTTTGCTTTCTCTTCAACCGTTTGCAAGTGAAAGCAGAAATTAAACTATGATAATTTGGCGTCCTGACTTTTTTGAGGCTGTTTTTCCACGCCATTCGTGATTTTTGAGCTCCTCTGGGGTTCCTTTTAGCCCTGGTGCGGGGCGGGAGGAGCAGGAGGGGGGTCGCCTGGAGCCGCCTGCGTCGTTGCTTGGGAAGGAGGGAAAAGTAAGCCCGCATCTTTGTGACTAGTGGACTTGTTTGCCTAGACTACGGTTTTGAAGTATTTAAGGACCATTTATTTCCAAAGGTAACAGAGAAAAAGTGAAAAGTTAACGTATTCGTTTTTTGAATGCTTTCATTGTGAATGTTGTTTTTGTGATGGTTTTAACTAAAGTTTTAAAACTGCAGGTTGAGAGTTCTGTGTAGAAGACATGGATAGAATTTATTTCTGGCTTCACAGTTGTCAGTGTGTTCAGTGAATTAATGTTGAAATTGTAAAAGAAAATTAAATACCAAATTACCAAATACCAAATTAAACAGAAAGCAGTTGTAAGGATCGATGTGCCATTTCCCTTTCAACTAACCATTGTAACTGCTTAATAATTGTTTTTAGTAAAACTTGGTGTGTCATAGATCATACTTTAGGTTTTATGAAAGTTACGGTTGTCCGTGTAAGCAGCCATTTATAATTAAGTGCGAATTATCTAGTAATTAAAAGCTGATTTGGAAATTGTGGGTCTTTTTTTTTTTTTTTTTTTTCCTTTGGTACAGAATTAAATGAATAACCTCACCCAGAAAGAAATTATTCATAGAGAGTAAAGGCATAAAAATCACTCAAACACTGACACTATATAAGGTAACTAACTAAAAATTCAATATACTGGGCAGCTAACTTGTTGCATTGCATACCCTTTCTTATAGAGATAATTTGGTCCCTTTCTTATAGGGATAATTTAGTTCTCAACGATGAGCTTATATTGGAACTAGAATACAATAATTACATGTTTTGATCATTCTAAATGGTGCAGGTGTAAATGGGATGCAGTCATCCCATAATTATAGAAAATCTTTACCATAGAAATGTTTCCAGATTGCTTTTATTCAGATAACTCATTGAGAGAATCATTGACCAAATTTACAATGACTTCATAGATTTTACCTGTGTTGCTGCTAGAGTTAAAATATTTGTGATACTCAAGGGATTAAAGAAACAATTTCAGAATGCTGGCAATTTAACAAAATGACCGTCTGTGGGTGTTGTATATCAGACTATATTTGTAGGAGAGGTGTACATTGTAGAATTGTGAGTATAGTAAAATGGAATGCCTCGTAAAGTCTTTAGGTTTTTATCTTTAGAGTGTTTCCAAATGGATGATAATAGCAACAGAGAATGACTCTCAACTTATGACAATCACAAATTAACAATTCTACATGATTAATATTATTTGAAATTTGAATGACTTTGTAACTCAAATACTAAGTACAAATAATGACCATGTTGACATAAAGAAATGGTTTATCTTTATCAGATACATATTATTACATGTTTTAGTATTTTAATTGCCTAGCATGGATAAATTTTATTTTAAAGAAGCTAACAAAGGAAGGCTTGCATATACTCTGGGGGTACCTCTTAATAAATATTTCACTTAAAGTTAAAAGTATATGTTAATCATATTAAGGCTAAGAATCTTTTCATTTTTAAGGAATGGAAGTAAACCTCAATGATATAGATTGAGGATAGTGTCTTCAGAAAATTTTGACCTTTGAAAGATTTTCCATATATTGACTTATTTAATAATACTGCCTAAATATAAAGGTAAATGACTGTTAAGCTTCACTTCAGGAATATAGTGCCTAGGTACTCACTGTGGGTAACATCAATCTAATGGGTACAAATGACATTAAATCTTTAAACCATAGGGCACAGTATATGCATTTTATCCAAATAGTTTTTAAAAAAAATAAAAAGTTAACTGACATGCAGAGATGCTATTACCCCACATTGCCAAGTATAAATATTTTTGTGGGAAGGACATTTAAACTATTTTAAAGTAATTTCTTTTTAAAATCCAGGTATTTATATCATGTGAATATATCTGAAAACACACTAAATAGGTCCTTTAGGTGACATTCTGAAACATAAGCAGAGAGTCAAACAAAATATGATTTAAAAAAATATGCATTCTGAGAATTTCCAAATGGTAAAATCCTTTCTGGGCTATTTCACTCTTAAGTTTTATGCACACAATTAAGAAAAATATTTTCACATTTACCCAGGCGATTCCAGATTTGGTCCAACTCAGCTGATTTTATTGTCAAGTTGCAGAATTACAGTGAATAAATCTGACCAACAGTTCCTGTTGGAATGGTTTTGGAACAAAGATTTGTATTTGTGTTTCTACAAGTAGCTTATTAACATGTGAATTCTGATTTAGAGTTCTGTTTTATAGCTCTTTTATAATTCTTGCATTTCACAATACCTTCTATTCACCAAATCTTTGTTGAGTTCCTTTTAGGTGCTAAACATTGCATCAGATGCCAGGTAGAAAAATGGAAAGAGGTATTTTCGAGGTTCCAAGAACTGAAAAATCTGGTGGGGATGCAGATGTGAGAACTAGTAACTGTCATGCAGTAGACTCATTGCTCCATTGGGGTGTGGCCAAGGAGACCATGAAACAGCACTCAGGTTTATACAGCACGTTAAAATATGTTTATTTGATCCTCCCAACCTGAGATGAAAAAAGGTTAAGTGACTTGTAGAACATGACTGTAAATGAATGACTATAAAGATTATTTCTGTGTAGCAGTCAGAGATATCCTATGAAAATGTAAATCCTATCATGTTACTACTCTATGTAGAGTAGAAGTCAAAGGCCACACAGTGGTGGGCAAGCCCCTCCGTGGTCTGCTGCCTGCCACCCCTGTCTCCCCTGCATCTCCTCGGAGTCTTGCCTCTTGTTTACTTGGCTCCCTCGTACAAAACTCCTTGCTTCTCCTGGAGGGTGCCCCCAGCACCGGGCCTTTGCATTTGCCCTTTACCTCTGCTTAAAACCCGACAACAGCCTCCCTCCACCCCAAATCCAGCCCAGGTAGACACGTTGCCTCACTCCATCAGCTCTTTCAGATCTTTGCTCAGCTGTCACCTTGTCAATGAGTTCATTCTTGATAACTACTTAAATTCCCTCCCCATCTTTTCCTGAATTGTTATTCTCCATCGCCTTTACCAAAGACGGTGCTCTATGTAATCCACCTGTCCGTTTTGTTCAATGTTCATTTTCTCCACTAGATTGTACACTCCACAAGGACAGGGATTTTTGTCTGATTTTTTCATTGATGCTTTCCTAGCACCTAGACCCATGCCTGCCTTTTTTACTGAATGAACAAATGAAGATCTGAATATAGTTGGCTCTTTGTATTGGTGGGTCCTGCATCCACAGTTCAACCAACTGCAGATCAAAATATTTGGGAAAAAATAATTCCAGAAAGTTCCAAAAAGCAAAACGAATTTGCTGTGCCCTGGCAACTATTTACGAAGAATTTACATTGTATTCACAACTATTTATTGTTACATAGCATTTACATTGTGTTAGGTATTATAAGTTATCTAGAGATGGTTGAATGTGTGTAGGAGGATATACAAAGATTATATGGGACTACTACACCATTTTATATAAGGAACTTAAACCTCTGTGGATTTTGATATCCACTGGGTGTTCCAGAACCAATTCCTCAAGGATACTGAGGAATGACACCAAATATATAGCGTTCTACTTTATTGTTGTTTCACATTTTAAAAAATAAAGTAGAGGATATTGAAAGTTATCACTTGCAACCTATTATTGTAGCTTAAATGTGAAAGCGGTCAAATACAAGAAGCAGATTCATAATTGCTTGTGCGTGAACCTTCCTAGCCAAGTCTCCTGTGTTATTACAGAATAGGAGCTGGGAATTTTCCTTCTGTGGCATGGTCTGTGACATCAGATGGACTCTTAGTGAAAAAACCCAGCTTCTTCTCCCCTCGTCCCACCCTCCAGCTGTGGAAACTTGACCAATGCCTTCAGTTAGTTTCTATAGCCTTAGGTTGCTTCTCACCATAAAAGGTGTGGTTGTCACTGTAATAATCCAGCTCTCCCTAAGGTTCTGTGATTTACCTGCATGGTCTCCAAAGTATTTTTTATAAGAAATGCACAAAGAAGTATGTACAATCTCTAAAATGTTAAATCATGTATTTCTTGATGTTTCTAATGTCCATTAACATGAGAAAAAGAGTCAACGGCCTGAATTATTTATGTGATCATGTTCAGTCAGCAGCTCGGTTAAATAAAATGCTACTCAAAAAGCAAAATACATTCTTGGGATCTTAAGAATTACAAATCAATATTAATCGTGTCCATAGTGATATCTTGTATCGTTTGGCCGTGTCTCATGCTGGCTCACCTAGAAAACATAACCACATTGGGTATATTTTGTTATTTGTGGATCAGCTCACCTGCCTCTGTCTCATCAAGTTCATTGTACATTTGACAAGTTTAATTAAACTCAGTACTTGTGGTTTTAAAAATAAACTCTGCAAGCTGTAGGAATTTAATAAACACTACAGTGTGGTTAATTTCATAGTGACCTTCTCTAGCGTCTCAATAGTTTTCAAAGATGTGAAGGTTACTTCCTCTAGGAATAAAACTATTGAGTTTGTCTGTGGATTCCAGTGGTACTAGCTCACTTTTGAAGAAGAAAAGCTAATTTTCAGTGACGGTCAACTGTCTGTTTCAGTATGAGGCAGATAGATTATTGAACCTTTCTGTATGCCATAAGCCTCAGCTATTTGCACGTAGAGTGTAATGTTTGTATGCGTGTCCGTCCAACGAGAGGAGCTCGGAATGTGATTATTTATTGCGTGGCCTCCCCATTGGTCACATGGCCCCTCTTCATGAATTTCAGCTGCTTCAGTTCATTTCAAGCCCGCATGCTCTTCTGAACCAATTTCTGATCATTTTCATCAGCATTAATAGAGTTTCTGCAGGAGATACTATATTTGACATGGAAATGTGAAAGGCAATTACATTTAGGTGCCATGTTTGGGGATTAACTGCACCTACATTGTCACAGAGAACTTCTGCCAAAAATAAAAAACCATCAATGCAGAGGTGAAGATGAAAAGACTTAATGAGGGAAACTTTGAGTGGGCTGTCGCCTCTGTCTATGAAATCACAGGCCCCTGGGTTGCTGGGCCGTTTGGCCTTGCTGTTCCCCAGCTGTTTGCAGCCCAGGGAGCTGTGCTGGAGCCCACTCCTGCCTTGTACCTGATATTACTTTGCAGACTCTGTATTGTATTTGGCAAACAAAGTACACAGATATTTGTCAAATATCGTTCATTTCCCCTTTAGGGACTTATTTATTCTCTAGGTATATGGACTTAAACAGGAACTTAGCATTTCTTCATTTAAAAAATGATTAACTTGACCCTTCCTTTTATTATTGCTCTGAAATTATAAGTGATACACTTACTGAGCACATGCAGTGCTCCTGAGTATGTGTTTACTTACCGTATCTCATTAAATCCTCACAAAGGCCTTATATATGTTAGATATTATCCCTGTGCTATGGATGAGAAACAGTAAGCTGAGTAGTTATTTTGTTCTGTGGTATGTCCAAGATCACAGAGATCAATTCACGTAAGATTTAAAATCCGTGTCTGCTTAACTCTGCAACTCACTCTTCTTCAGCCTTCTGTCCAATGGCACTGCTCTCTTTAACTGTCTCACTTAGATTTTGGAAAACCTTTGCTGATTTTTGCCTTTTCACTGATATCCACCCCCCCACCCATCCCCCCCATTTCATGTCACTCCCTCTGGTTTTTTGTTGTTTTTTTGTGGTTTTTGGGGTTTTTTTTTACTAGTCACCTCCAGCCCAGGGGCTCCAGTCCGCTCTCCCTTTTACTGTAAATGGTTTTACCCGCTAATCAGCATGTTCCTATTTGGAATCCTGTAGGGCCCAGAGCTCAGGGATGGGTAATGGTGTGCTCCGAAAAGCCCTCCCATATCAGAATCAGCAACTGTTATAAATGCAACCGTTATAAATGCAGCTTCCTGACTCAGCGTCTCAAAGGCTGGGCTTGGACATCTGCATTTTTAATAGTTTTCCCTAGAAAACTGCTAGATCCATGAGTACTTGAGAACCACCTCTCTGATTCTACAGATGGAGAAATTGGCTGTACAGGAGGTGGAGGGTCAAGTTCAAGGGCGATCTGACAGTTCTCTGCAGAGAATAGGGAGCAGGATAGAGATTGGAACATTCCTATCTGCCACCTTGGAGACTCATGCAGGTGACAGGTTCAACGTGATAAGAGATTGGAGGGGTCGCCGGCAGGTGATTAGTCTCAATCTTGTATTTTTCCAGGCCCTCTCTCTGCCGTGCTGTATTTGTGCATGCACACATAGACACAGAGAGGGAGGCAATCAGACCGGGGGGCAAGTTCTGTTTGCCTGGATACCAGCTGGGCCACTCAGTGCTAAGAGGGTGGATGCTGTACACATGGGTCCAGGCCTTATCTTAGGAGGTTGTCCCCATTTCTCAGTCCACTTCATTCTCACTCCATTTAATAAGTCTACAGATCTCAATATTTCCAAAGCATCTCACAAGGATGTTTAAATGCAATGGCATACATCGTGCAGTTGTTTTTACAACCCTATTTACTGAGCTTCTACTACTTGCCATTCCCTCTTCTAAAAGTTAGGAATAAAGAGATGCCAAGCCACTGCCATCGTGGAGCAGTCATCCTCGTAGGGAGCAGAAGATAAATCAATGACTACTGTTACTATCACTCGTCATTTCCAAAGCACCACGATCTAGGAGTAGAGTGTGTTAACGGTGACACGGAGGCTAAGCCCCTCCTAATGAGACCCAACAAGTTTATCACTGTCAGTGTTCTGTAAGACCTTACTCTTAACTTCCATTTTTAAAAGGAAGCCAGGGCAACTTTTTGTACCGTCCTTGTCTGTAGGTAACATTGATGTTTTGTGGAAACTTCAAGAATGTGTGTTTTCATTGGAGACAAAATTTGTAGTGTATTTAACCAGGTATGAAGTAGGCCCCTTATCTGGGGTGTAGTAGGAAAAGACATGGGCCTGGAGGTCAGAGGCTTAGTTTCTTGTTTGTTTAATTTTTTTTTCAGAGGCTTAGTTTTATACGCAGGCCTCGGTACACTCCAATTGTAGGATTTTAAGAAAACGTAGACATACTTTGTACACAACTTTTTCTCTGTAGGAATAGTGACATTCTTCTTATCGTGTTCAGGTGCAAGGTGATGGCATTTATAACGTATATGGTAACTTCCTTTTCCATCTGCACAGGAACATTTTACTGGATCAAGGTTCCCCTACTGTAATCTTGATTTATTTTTTGGCAGTGTATTATATTCATCATAGAACAATGTGTATGTTCACAGCTTTTTAAGGTAGCATTCTAAAGGGGTTTAAAGTTAGAATATCAGTCTGCTCACTGAGGGGTGAGCTGAAAGATGCCGAAAGATGTAGTTAAGTGACTATCTCCCTCCAATTCCTTCTATTTCTGTTCTTTCTTTGTTGTTGTTTTTGGCTTTTGGTTTGTTTGTTTACTTCCTTATTGGGGTAATATATTTGGAGTAAGAGCAATAGAGTGGGATCAGGTCTAACTCTGGTGTTAACCTTATTTCATTTCATTTTCTTCTCCCTGGTATGTCCCCAAAGGGCTCTGAGGCTCTCAATCTAGTCCCTTAATCCCTCTGTACCTCAGTTTTTGTACCTGCGAAATTAAAAGCTTCGATTTTGTGATCCCTTCCAAATGAACAGGATTTTATTACCTCTCGTACAGGGGCCTCCCGGTGCTGAGTTGTCACCATTTAGCTGTGGAGCAGAGCCGATTGGCTGAGGCTGGGACCGTACTCAGGTTCGCCGCTCGCTGCTCTAAAGCCAGTACTCGAGAGGCAAGTGTTGGTTGGAAAGGAAAGGTTGCTTTATTCGGGAGGCCAGCAACCTGGGAGAAGGTGGCTTCGCGTCCAAAAACCTATCCCAAAGATTCTCTTCGGTCATGAAGGTTTTTAAAAGGAAAAAGGAGAAGCTAGTCGCAGTTAATCATTTGGGGAGGGGTTCAGAGTCCTCTTCATGTTTCACTGTGTGCAGACCTGCTGACTCTGTGTAATCTTTCTTTAGATACCATCGTGTTCACACAGTTTGTTCATGGGATTATTGAAGGGGAAGCTGGGGGAAAGATCTAGTCATCTGTCAATTACTTATTCTTCATTTCTACTTCTTTAATCTAAGAAAAGAATCAACAGGTTAGGCAAGGTATTTTGTGATCAAAAGATTTGAAAGGTGTGCTTGGGCTGGAGGTTAGTTAAGCATGGGGCGTGGGGGCACCTGGTGTAAAGGTTAGTTAAAGTTTAGCTTTGCTAAACTGACAAGACAGAGGGCCTCCTGCAAAGAGCTGCTTACAAGGTCAAGTCTTACCTGGGTCCCTGGCCCAACCTGTGTGTCTCTCTCATCCAGGGGTCTCCAGCCTTTGTCAGTGTCACTCCTTGATTAGTAAAAGTCTTTTGAGCAAGAACGTCCATTATGTGCTTATTTATTTATGCATGATATATATATATATACTACTGTATCAACACTTGCATGTTAGAAAATATAAAAATCTCATTTAAAACATAAGAAGAACAATAATTTAAAGTATAGCAAACCTTTGCTTCCCCAGCTCCAGTGGGTTGTCTGGTGCATCCACTTTAGACACAGTTGCTGCCACATCTGAGCTGAACATCTCAGCAGTGTTGGGAAGTTAACAATCAAATTCAAATTCAAAACCTGAGATATGAGAAAGAGGTATACTTGTAAAGCTCAGCCATGTGTCCCTTTAAGACCCTCTGCCTTGACTATAACTAGATTTGATAAAGAAGGTCATATAGTTGTGAATGATCATTCATCACTTGCAAATGAGTGCATAATAACCCCCAGGCATTCTGCAGGTGGGGGGCCAGTCAGGCAGTGTGGACATCACAGCGTACTCCATCCAGGAACTAGAAAGCAATCCAAGGCTTACGCTGTGCTTTGTATGCTGATGGCATGTATTAAGCATGTGTTTATATATCCCTTTGGATACCCCATTTAGTAGATTGTTGAGAACTTGAAATAGAGCCTGCATGAGAGAAGCACTGAGCTATGTGTGTTCTATTCAACACTGTAATCAAAGAATGGAGCTAATGACTTCAAAGCGAGCTTATAAAATGTGTAGATTATACGAGGCTAAGAAAATATGCATACATTTGATGCAAATATGCATGCATTAGATTTCAAGAAGAACCTAAAATGCTGAAAAAATTTGAGATAAAAACAAGAAGTTGAAAATTTGGGATATATGTCCAGCCTTGTCTGTAGGTTCAAAGGTATCAACTGCAGACGTACATCCTGTATGGAAACCTAACTTGGTAGCCGTTTAGGGAAAAAAGTACTAGGGGTTTAGTTGAATTCAAATTTCATATGAGGCAACTATTGGACAAGGTGAAGAAAACTAATGCAATCTTAGGTTACATCAACGGAAGTTCAATTTCAATGCTACAAGGCAAGTGATGCTTAAGTACTTGGCACTTTTCAGACTATATTTGGAATAGTGTGTGAAATGTTGGGTATTAAGAATTAAGGGTGGGGGGAATCTACAAACTAGAGAGACAATACAGAAGTGGGGCGAGAATGATGAGACCTCTAAACACGATGACGAGACTTCTGAACTGCCCCTGTGTAAATCACAGAAGAGAAGGTGAGTTTTCAAATATTGGTTGGTCTATCGTATCAATGAAAAAGTCAGTGTGATGCTTTGGTGAATCAGAAGGCAGAACTAGAACAGAAGTCAGAAGCAGAATCAATTACTAGATTTTTACTAGAAGGCATATTATGGTTTTGACAACCGGAGCTGTCCTTCAGTGGAATGGCATTCGTCTAAGTTTGAGCTGCTGTCCGTGGTAGCTTTTCAGCCAGCGACTGTCTGAGGGGCTGACTCATCAAGAAGGATGGATGATGAGGTAAATGACCCTCTAGGTCCCATCCACTTATGAAATCCTGTGAGATGTTTAAGACATTATATGTAGGTTGATTAGAACTAGATGTAGGCTGAGTGCATCTAGATTTTGACAAAAATCTAGAAAACTCATAATGATATTTGCAGCACCCATTTTTCTACATGCTAAGGTTTTGGGAGGTAGGAGGAAGGATATGAATTTTGCAAACACTGCCCAAGTGATTCATGTACACCCACTGTTTTTAAGACAGAATAAAAATAGCGAAGTGACACTTTTCATATAAGTATTTATTCATTCTAGACATAAAACTCTATGAAGATACCTTAAACTATATATTAAGTGTCTGTTCCCTTAGCTTAGCAACCAGTTAACTTTGGGTAATCTATTGCACTATTGCCTCATCTATAAAACAGAAATAATAATTATTATAATAGTGATATTATTACTATTATTATTATAATTATTGTTATTATTTCCTGAATCCCTAAAGGATATTCACTCCACTATGGGAAGAGGAGGAGGGCATTGCTTTGTTAGGGAAAACAATGACAATGGCCTAAATTAATTAAAATAGGAGGGTTCTCCATGCTGAGTTTAGTAGGATATGGTTTAAGTCATTTTGCTTTAAAAAGTATAAGTTTTACAATATTTATAGATAGGCACATCTTGTTGACTAATTTATGACTCGACTATTGCTTTTCCCACTTGAATAGCAAGAGGAAATGGTTTGGGAGAAAATTGGCCTAATATGTGCGAAACAGCTGCCGGAATCACGAGCAGCTTGCTGCCCAGCTCTGTGGCCTGGGAGGCTGATGTTGATGAGCTCTACCCTCTCTAGCAGGTAAAAACTGCAGCTGATGGGAATTACAGTCCCTAGTTTCAGGGGACACGAGGATAATTTGGCTGTTCCTAAAAAGACATAAACAAAATATTGGCTAAGCACAGACAGATGTTAAGGTTATACTCTGTACATGGATTCATGTACTTGAATTCCCTTTAATAGCGTGGAGCTTATGTTGTAAGATCTTGCAGCTCATTATAACTAAGTTGTTATGGGCTGCTAATTTGCTAGAAGCTGCTGTATCATGAGCTAGCCCAACTACCTTGATGGGTCTCCTGGTAGTTAATATGGACTAAATGTGAATCTTTTCTTTTTTCCCCTGTGGTCTCTCATAATGAGATTAGCTTTGTTTACAGTGTGACAAATTCAGTGTACCAGGAGCATCTGGTACACCCTTCTTTATGACTGAAAATAAGCCTGCAAACTTGATAATGCGCGTCCATTAAGACACTTCCCCAAATTGGGGAGATGTGGAAGGGATTTATGGGTCACAGTTCATTTTGCTTCTCAACGGTCGTACAGTCATCAACACTGCATTCCTACAAGTTCTTGTTTGAATTTCAGGATGCAAATATGGATATATTCCTTGATGTATTCCACTTGATTCATTTCCAATAGAGAAATTTTGAAAAGGAAAAAAATAAATAAAAGGAAAAGAAACTAAAACTTTCATAGCTTGAAGATAGGTTTAAATTCAGCCTTTGGAAGTTGATTAGAGAAAGGATCACAATGAGATGTAGCTACTCAAGCCATGAAGCTACTGTAGTGAAGAGGGTATTTTTTAAATCATCTGTGTAGTATGATGAGGAATGAAAAGTAGACTCAACTCCTGTTGTTCTATTTGTATTTAAACAAGTTAATATAATAATGTTCATGTTTTGAATGAATTACTACCTAAACAATGGGGAAATATATTTCACAGATGAAACAAAAGAGTTGATATGCATATTACATACCTGGTCAAGAATAGGAAAGACCGCTGGGCTGGCTGTCACTGTTATTGTCTCTGTGACACCACTAACTGGGTAATCTTGAATTATTCACTTAACCTCTCTGATGGCCAGTTCCTTCTTCTTTACACAAATGGATTGTATTTCATATCCTAAATCATTCACTGGGTCATTTGAAGACAAAATAGAGTAACAGTACAGCTGTTGTTATGCAAAGAGTAAAACCATTATACTATTATATCAGGGTACAATTACATATAATAATAACTCCCTCTTACCTGATGTCAGCCCCGTGCTAACCTCAGGTCCCTCAATCAATAGCATATGTAACAGTAGCAATTAAAAACCACTCTGGAGGCAATGAAGAACAGGAGTTCTGAAAGATACAAAAGTCACCAGAAAGAAATGTCAATAATATAAATGTAGCGGAAGAGAAATGAGACCATTTCTTTGGTTGTAAGAGCCAATAGCTGTCTGTGTCCACAACCCCAGAGGAATTGACTGTGTCCAGCTAATTATGAAAAAACTCTACAGTTGACAGGGACATTTCAGGACAGGCAAACTAACATCCTTGCAGTGCAATATCCTTATAATGTAGTACAGGATCTATGTTAACACTACTGACCTTCAGATGTTAAAAAAAAAAAAGTGGGGCTTCCCTGGTGGCTCAGTGGTTGAGAATCTGCCCGCTAATGCAGGGGACACGGGTTCGAGCCCTGGTCTGGGAGGATCCCACATGCCGCGGAGCAGCTAGGCCCGTGAGCCACAACTACTGAGCCTGCGCGTCTGGAGCCTGTGCCCCGCAACAAGAGAGGCCGCGATAGTGAGAGGCCCGCGCACCGCGATGAAGAGTGGCCCCCACTTGCCACAACTGGAGAAAGCCCTCGCACAGAAACGAAGACCCAACACAGCCAAAAATAAAAATAAAATAAATAAATTTAAAAAAAAAAAAAGTTAAATTTTGTTAGGTATTTTCTTATCAAGGAAACAGATGAGCTCAATAAAATTTCAAAGGGCTCTTTACTTGGAGTATGGAAATAGATGAGATATGGTGCATCACAGTCAATGAATAATGAAAATCAGGATCATTGTTGAATATAACCTTTTACTTCAGTCAAAACTTCCAAGCTAATTTGCCTAGTGTTCAGTCTTGCTCTATATATGCTTCAGTCACACTGAACTCCAATTACTCCCTGCAACACATAAGCGCACATTCGGTATTTGCCTACTTCTGTGCCTTAATTCGTGCTGTTCCGTCTGTAATGCTTTTCCGCTGCCCTTTCACGTGGTCAAATAGTAACCTCTCCCTGGCCGTCTCAGATGCTACCTTCTGCTTGTGCCATTGTCCTTGATTTCTTCATTCTCCCCACCCCCTTCCGTCTTCCTCAAGTGGATGTTGTCTTTGAAATTCATTTAAATCTCTCATCACAGTTTAGTATTTTACTTTGTACTCTAGCTGATAATGCACTTTCAAAGAATTGAAAAAGATTTCAACAATTTTGCTAGACGTAAATCAACAGGATCTGTATTAGAAAGGAGCACAATGAAACATTTAAGTCACGAAGCTACTTTAGTATAAAGGGCGTATTTTTTTAAATCAACTGTGTAAAATGATGAGAAATGAAAAATAAAATCAGACTCTGTTGTTACATCTGTATTAAACATGTTAATATAAGCGTGTCCTTGTTTTTAACATTGTAATTAACACCATCTTGAATGATGCCCACCTGCATTGGTGAGAGTGATCTTCTGTACTTAGTCTCCTGTTTCAAATGTCAAACTCTTCCAGAAACACCCTCAGAGATATACCAAGAAATAATGTTTTACCAGCTGTCTGGGCATCCCTTAGCCCTGTCAAGTTGACACATAAAATTAACTATCACAGGATCCGTACATGAACTAATTTTGTACCCATGCCTTTCCTATTTGTGTCATTCAGCACCTTGCAGAATTCTTTGCACGTAAATATCTGTTGCCCTGCTTTTATTTTATTTATTCATCCCATAAATGTTTATTTGGCATCTACTGTTTAGCAGGTACTAGAGATTTGAATGAAAAAGGTAGTATTGTTCTTGCCTTGGAATCAATCATAAGAATAATCACTCCAAAATAATTGGAACTTGTGGTTTGCTACCAGGCAAGTAAGTGTTGATGGCTCAGTCCCCTCCTGAGGTTGCTGTTAGTGAGAAGTGTTACTTTTGCATGTCATTTATGTGCCAGAGGAACCTGGTATTGTAGTACTGAAGAGAAATTAAGCAGCAAAATCACCAGATTACTGGAGACAAATTTTGATTTCTAGGGATCTAATGAGAGAACTCTCTAGGAATTTTGGAGCCACTGAAGACACTGGACACATCTCCTAGTTATGAAATAATGACAGGTGCTCAGTAAACTTCAAAGAGCTACCAGTAAATTTCATTAGAGAATTTTGTGCTAAGAAGATGGTAAATCATGGGAAAATTGATTATTCTGCCACACAAATGATATAGCATAAAAGTAACTGACAATGTCAGTTTTACAGTTGAGATTTTTTTTTAAATATGGATTTTACAATCTCTCAAGAGAACTTTGGGGGCTAGGTCACTAGAAAGCAAGTACTTCCTGGTTCTTTTCTCAAAATCAAAGATGTGTTCTTTCTTCCTCCGAAAATTATGACATACGTTTCTTGGTGGCCAAAGGGAGAATATGTTTGAACATGGGAGTAACTGAGTTGTAATTACCACAAAAATTGTTTGATTGTAATTAAACAGTAGTAAAGTTTGGAAGAAAATGTGATGACAGGATTAAGTTTCAGTTAATTATTTTAGGTTATGTCTATAATTTCAAATTAATAACTATATTAACTTGAAAAATCTGTTTTTGTGTAAACAAAAGAAAAATATGAATGGGGACAACCAGTCAGACTTGTTTAACACATTCAAGTCCTCCAATTAATATATAGACTTAAGAGAGACATCATGACGCTTATGGTCAGGAATATTTCCTTTAATGTTATAAAGCGCTCAGCCATTGGAGGATTAAATGTTAAGAACTATTAATTTTTATCTTTAGGAAATCAGGAGTCATTGAAAGGTTCTAGGTAAATGAATAACGGAATCACATTTGTTTATTTTTTTGAAGATGATTTTTGGCTGTGTCATGGAGAAGAGATTGAAAGCAGGTATGAACGAGAGGCAGACACTCTAATTAGGATAATGAGTTTAGGTTTCTGGGCAAGAGATACTGGTGGCCAGAATGAGAGCAGTGTCACTGGGGATAGTGGACAGATTAGAGAGTTATAACTCTGCTGTCAATTTCAGCTTGGGGGTTTCCCCTACAGAAGCAATTCTCTGGTACCTGCTGGGTGTCCTACAGTTCAACTCCATTCTGACACTATCTACCTGGAGATGGCAACATCAGATCCCATAGGCTAAAGGCTCAGTCCTACAAGATCCTCCCCTGCCAGCCACCACCCCGACATACACTTAAGATGCCAATGGAAAGTCCAAGTTGGCCCTTGTTCTTCTAACCAACTGACAATCTCCTTTGCAGGTTCAGTTAATTGGCTAGAGTGGCTCACAGAACTCAGAGAAACATTTTACCTACTAGATTACTGTTTTTTTATAAAAGGATGTAATTCAGAAACAGACAAATGGAGGAGAGGCATAGGGCAGGGTATGGGGAAAGGGCCCAGAAATCTCTCAGACAAGGCCACTCTCCGCAAATCACCACGTGTTCACCAACCCAGAGGATCTCTGAACCACATCCTTTTGGGTTTTTATGGAGGCCTCGTTACATTGGCATGGTTGATTAAATCATTGGCCATTGGCACTTGAACTCAATCTCCAGCTCCCTCCCCCTTCCTAGAGGTCCGGGGGCTGGGACTGAAAGTTTCAACCTTTTAATTACCTTGTTGCTTCTCCTGGCAACCAGCCCCCATCCTTAGGTGTGGTCCAAAAGTCACCTCATTAACATAACAAGACACCTTTGTCACACTCTTCTCACTTGGGAAATTCCAAGGGTTTCTGTGATAGAAATGGGGATGAAGACCAAAGGTATACTTCTTATTATAAATCACTATATCACAGTGGTACTTAATGATTTGTTATGTCTATTTGGAGAGGACAAAGTCCAGAATGATACACGAATTTGGGGATTAGGCAACTTGGGTAAATGAAGGTGCCATTTACTGAAACAGGAAAACAAAGGAGTGACAGCAGGTTTACAGGCTGGCTGTGATTTCAGTTTTGGACAGAACCTCTGGGTTTTCCGGAAGAGATGTCAGTGGACAGTTGGATATACACCATTATTGGTTATCGAAGATGTGGGAAGGGATGAGATTATTCAGAGGAAGTTTAAGAAAATAGAAATTTAAAAGAATTCCAGGGAGAATGGTTGCGTAAGAGAGAGACATCCACTGAGAATCAGGGCAGCCAGAGAGGTGGGAAGGAAAGCAGGGGAGGGGTGTATTGAAAACCATATGAAGAGTTTGCTCCAGGAAGGAAGGAGAGGCCAACAAAGTAAATGCTAACTGTAGGTCAAGTAAAATACTGATGTGGTTTAGTTATGAGAGCATATATAATTATTCCACTGGTATGAATATTTAGCTATTTAAATTTCAACAAACAGCAATGAGTGAGAAAGGATAAATATTGGCCTTTTGTCACTCAAACATTTCTGTTCTGAATAGAATTCTTTTTTTTTTTTTAACATCTTTATTGGAGTATAATTGCTTTACAATGGTGTGTTAGTTTCTGCTTTATAGCAAAGTGAATCAGCGATACATATACATATATCCCCATATCTCCTCCCTCTTGCATCTCCCTCCCACCCTCCCTATCCCACCCCTCTAGGTGGTCACAAAGCACCTAGCTGATATCCCTGTGCTATGTGGCTGCTATTTTACATTTAGTAGTATATACAAGTCCATGCGACTGTCTCACTTTGTCCCAGCTTACCCTTCCCCCTCCCCATGTCCTCAAGTCCATTCTCTACATCTGCATCTTTATTCCTGTCCTGCCCCTAGGTTCTTCAGAACCTTTTTTTTTTTTTTTAGATTCCATGTATATGTGTTAGCATATGGTATTTGTTTTTCTCTTTCTGACCTACTTCACTCTGTATGACAGACTCTAGGTCCATCCACCTCACTACAAATAACTCAATTTTGTTTCTTTTTATGGCTGAGTAATATTCCATTGTATATATGTGCCACATCTTCTTTATCCATTCATCTGTTGATGGCCACCTAGGTTGCTTCCATGTCCTGGCTATTGTAAATAGAGCTGCAATGAACATTGTGGTACATGACTCTTTTTGAATTATGGTTTTCTCAGGGTATATGCCCAGTAGTGGGATTGCTGGGTCGTATGGTAGTTCTATTTTTAGTTTTTTAAGGAACCTCCACACTGTTCTCCATAGTGGCTGTATCAATTTACATTCCCACCAACAGTGCAAGAGGGCTCCCTTTTCTCCACACCCTCTCCAGCATTTATTGTTTGTAGATTTTTTGATGATGGCCATTCTGACTGGTATGAGGTGATACCTCATTGTAGTTTTGATTTGCATTTCTCTAATGATTAGTGATGTTGAGCATCCTTTCATGTGTTTGTTGGCCATCTGTATGTCTTCTTTGGAGAAATGTCTATTTAGGTCTTCTGCCCATTTTTGGATTGGGTTGTTTGTTTTTTTGATATTGATCTGCATGAGCTGCTTGTATATTTTGGAGGTTAATCCTTTGTCAATTTCTTCATTTGCAAATATTTTCTCCCATTCTGAGGGTTGTCTTTTCGTCTTGTTTATGGTTTCCTTTGCTGTGCAAAAGCTTTTAAGTTTCATTAGGTGCCATTTGTTTATTTTTGTTTTTTGAATAGAATTATTCTTACAGTTCTTATCCCATAATTCAAGTTAGTTATACAAAAGACATATAATGAAAGAGAAAGAGAGAGAGAGAAATTCTTGGAAAAGATTATAGAAATTTTGCATTGGAAGTGCCACAAAAGTAATTTAACTTCAACTTCTGCATTTTATCAGATGCATTAGTAAGTTTGCTCTATGCATACACACTATTGCACACTTTCTTATACTGACCCAATATAATATATTTGGGTCATGCATTAAGTCATCCATGCATCCATCCATCCATCCATCCATCCATCCATCCATTTACTGAATGCACTCTATGCTTGATGAGAAGAAGGTGATAATGCAAAGGCTTGGTCCCCGCCAACAAGACATGTATGTTCTAAGAAAGAAGACAAGTATGTAGTTAAGTGAATTCGATACAGCACTGTTGGCGCTGTGAATGTCATGGTCAATTGTTGTCTTGTGTAAGGAGTGAGGGACAGGTCATGAATGTACTTGTATAGAACAGATGGAATTAAATGAGACAATGCTGAGATTGGCACCATACAATTGAAGGCAAAGGCATTTTCCCTAGACTTAGAATCAAGGAAAGAGTGGGGAAGAGGAAGTGGATATTCAGAGCAATGGGTACAGAGTGAGAACGTTCAGAGTTCATTTGAGGGACTGCAAGTCATTGATCTTGGCTGAACCTAGCATTCTCGTACTTCTTCTTTCTTTCACCCTTTAAATATTGGAAGGCTGGTTTCTCCATTACGGGCTAAATATAGACAAGGACATTGAAGTATAACTCCTCAGCATCCTCATTGCCTTCCTGGGGTGTATCTGAGTTTGGCAGTGGCCCTCTTAAAAGTCAAGGGCCTTTATTAGAAGAAAATATTTCAGTGGTGGTGTGAACTTAAATGGTACAGTGAGCATAATTCTTCCTATGATTGGACGTAGTAATTCCAATATTTTATATCTAGAAAGGCAAGAAAAACTAAGATGAGTGAGCTGTAGTCATTCCTCATTAAGGAGAGTTGTGTTATTGTGTTGGCTGTGTTGTTCCTAGTTCTATAGCTTCCATTAAAACAATGCGAATAAATGCTCAAGGGCTTTGAGGCAGTGGGGTTCTGAACAGTTAGTCTGAGATAGACTTCTAGTCCCAGCTAATCTTTGGGGAAGCTAGTTAACATCCTTAAATTTGAGATGTCTTAGAAAATAAAATGCCTCCCTTTTTGGGTCAATGTGAGGAATAAATAAGTTAACACATGTAAAGCATTTAGTTGAGCATGATACATGGTAAGTAAACACATAAAATATTGATTGCGATTATTGTGGGCTGTGTCGTAAATAAAAGTTATTCCCAAGTAGGTATGGGCATAAAAATCACTAGTAGAAAATTTTCAAGATGTATCTTAGGGCCCCATTACCAAGAAAATTTTATTTTGTAGCTCTGAGTTACGTACCAGGCGTTAAAAAAAAGTTCCAGAG
Source organism: Eubalaena glacialis (assembly GCF_028564815.1). Classification (NCBI taxonomy): domain Eukaryota; kingdom Metazoa; phylum Chordata; class Mammalia; order Artiodactyla; family Balaenidae; genus Eubalaena; species Eubalaena glacialis. The sequence continues at coordinate 9,907,496 of NC_083719.1, read as the reverse complement.
ATTATCATGATGTAGGTAAGGGTCACCCTTATATAGTAGCATCACTAAACTTTGTATGCAACCTAATGGATTCTTACATCATCTTAAACTCCCAAGAAATGTGGCCTTCTTTATTTTGTGGAGCCCTGCCATTTAGTGGAATTAAGTAAATTTTGATAAACAAGCTTTATTTGGATATCAAGGCATTGGCTAGAACAAAGCAGATGGAATCTTACAGATTGAAGGAGTTGGTCAGAAAGAGGTGTTTGTTATATTTTATTTTATTGAAACTGTTCTGGAAAGGTGCGTATGATTCTGCTTCGGGGCACTGATTCCTGTCATCTGCTGTCTTGCTAGGTGACCCAGGATGACAGCGTGATTGTTTAAAACATTAATCTGTCAGTTTTGGAGACTTTCATGGACAGCTCTTTGCCATAGTTTTTGACTCATCGATGAGGTTTACATAGCTTTACAGTTGACATTGATTTGTTCCATTCCATCTCGACATCTGGGCTTGTTCTTTCCAGACTTGTTGGAAGCTTTGCTGTAAGCCTCCTATTATTACCCTGTCATCTGTGCCACTTTCCCTTCAGATTTGGCTTCAGAACGTGTCTCTGTGGGATGAAATTAACGTTGCCCAGAATTTGTGGCTATGAAGTCAACTCGTTCATAGGAAAGGAGAATTAAAAGTGATGTGAGAATAAAGGTCCCCCAGGATCACTTGATAATACAAATCCTTGATGGATGCAGAGATGAGGGAATCAGGGGGCAAAAACTCATCTACACAGTGGAAAACTAGTCTTTCATCTTTCCTGCAGAGATTCAAGCCAGAGGACAGCGAACAATTCCTAGACCCTGATTCTCTCCCAGGTAGAGAAACATCTGAGGACAACGTTTATACGATGATAATGACTATAATTCACTCTCTAATAAAATATTTCAAAACATTTGAACAGTCATTTTGCTCCACTGTTGCAAGCAGAATCACTAATTCAGATTCCCTAAAATCATTGCATCTTAGAGCCTGAAAAGAACTAGCAATGATCTTCCATTTCTTTCCTTTGACATAGAATTGAAGTGATGGTGTTGATATTGGTGCTTCTAAAAACTAGGTCTGATCTGCAGAAAAGATGGCAAGACATCGGGGGGGACTGAAATAGAGAGAGTGTAGTGAGTGTCTGGGTGAAATAGACAATGTGCTGAGTCTCCAGCAAGAGGCAGGGAGATATTAGCCAATGGGCAGCCTTAGACAGGAGGATGGAAGAGGTCAGGGGAAAGCAGAGTTATCTATTGGGTGAAGGGCTCATTGGACAGGCCAAGGGACCATCGAATGAAGCCAGCAGCAGGCACAGAAATGGAATATAGAGAAAGGGCATCAGTCCCCAAGAAGGTTGATTCCTTAACAAGATGCTCCTATAAAGGCCCCAGGCCTAGAGCATGATTGCTGTCTTTATTACTGACCCAGGGATTTACTCAAAATTAAAACTAGGTATGGACCAAATGGAAGAAATAGAGGACACAGTAGGAAAGTTGACTGAGTCTTTCAACTTTCCTCAGAGGACTAGCACCTTGAACAAGACCAGTACCTTCTGTGGCTCATTAATAGGTTTTCCTTCCTCGTCTAACTTGATTCAGCACAAGGGGCAAGTTTTCCTGAGGGCTCATTGAGGAGAGCCCTGGAGCCTCCACTGTGGAGGTTGCACCCGTCAGAGCCCGTGCCCCTTTCTGCCCTCTGCCCTCATGCCCACCACCATTCCGTTAGCAAACAAGAGGAGGACTTTTCACAGGACCACCGCTCTGTGTCTGGGTCCCTGCTGATGCTCAGTATTCTTTTCTCCTACTGGAGGGGAGGGTGACAAAGAAGCCTCGATGCCTGAGTGTGTATTGTCCACACAAACAGTCTCAGGATGCTTCAGGTCTCCCTCCCCATTTTGTCTGGCTGGCACAGTCAGTTTTCATCTTAAGTCCTTGGACTTCAGCAATCAGATCAGCACTGTGGGAAACACCTTTATCTTAAACCATCCAACATCTCATCCATTGTCTCCATTCTCCACTTCTGTCCAGTCTCCTTTACATCTTCTCATATGTGTAAAATCAGGACAAATCTAGTTTTACTTAATGCTCTGTTCAGTCTAAATTTTTCCACTTTCTCAAACCTCAGACTGATGTTATGCCACAATAAATACAATATTTATTGAAGGAATTAATGAAACTATGTGTGAGTGTTTTCTGATTTCAGTTTTCATACTGAACTAGCTAAGCCCCCTCAAGGGACTTTACGTGGTTTTATCCATTTAAAAACATTTAATGGGGCTTCCCTGGTGGCGCAGTGGTTAAGAATCCGCCTGCCAATGCAGGGGACATGAGTTCGCGCTCTGGTCCGGGAAGATCCCACGTGCCGCGGAACAACTAAGCCCATGTGCCACAACTACTGAGCCTGTGCTCTAGAGCCTGCGAGCCACAAATACCGAGCCCGTGTGCCACAACTACTGAAGCCCACGCGCCTAGAGCCTATGCTCTGCAACAAGAGAAGCCACCGCGGTGAGAAGCCTGCACACCACAATGAAGAGTATCCCCTGCTCGCCACAACTAAAAGAAAGCCCACATGCAGCAACAAAGACCCAACGCAACCGAAAATAAATAAACAAACAAATAAATAAATTAAAAAAGTCAATTAGATGAATATAAAAAAACATTTAATGAACTCCATTTAATTAAGTCAAGTGAATTATTAATTTAGGCTCTCTAGGAAAAAGTTATAAAACTATATGATAATTTTTCTTATAATAGTCATAATCTCTGATGTGACTCAACAATATGCTATTCTAGGAGTGAAAATCATTTAAATCTGGCTCTTAGGAAATTTTAATGAACTTTACTATCATACATCTGCTACTTCTATAAATTTTTATGATCTCGAAAACAAGATAATTTCCACCTGTTGGGGAGGTTAAGGTCCTCTGACACTGCTTGCTTTTTTTAAAAACCTCCTTTACTGTAGGATGCCCTCTCTAATCCACCCACTTTTTCTTTTTTTAATTGGCGCATAGTTGATTTACAATGTTGTGTTAGTTTCAGGTGTACAACAAAGTGATTCAATTACATATATATATACGTTCTTTTTCAGATTCTTTTCCATTATAGGTTATGACAAGATATTGAATATAGTTCCCTGTGCTATACAGTATGACCTTATTGATTATCTATTTTATATATAGTAACGTATATCTGCTAATCTGAAACTCCTAATTTATCCCTCCCACCACTTCCTCTTTGGTAACCATAAGTTTGATTTCTATGTCTGTGAGTCTGTTGCTGTTTTGTAAATAAGTTCATTTGTGTCATTTTTTAGATTCCACATATAAGTGATAACATATCATATTTGTTTTTCTCTGTCTGACTTCCCTCTAGGTCCATCCATGTTGCTGCCAATGGCATTATATCATTCTTTTTTGTGGCTGAGTAGTATTAAATTGTACCACATCTTTATCGATTCATCTGTCGATGGACGTTTAGGTTGCTTCCGTGTCTTGACTATTGTAAATAGTGCTGCTATGATTCACCCACTGTTCTTAATTCCCATGAAATCCCAATTCTCTAGACAGTTTCTAAGTCCACATTTTGGGGGTATTTTTTTAACAATTTTATTTAGTATAATTGATATACAACCTCCACCCCTCACCCCACCGCCTATATTTAATGTATACAGTTTGATGAGTTTGGACATATACATACACCCAGGATACCATCACCACAATCCAGGACATAAACGTGTAAACATACCCACCACCTCCAAAAGTTTCCTTGTGTCCCTTTCCTTTTTTTTGAGGGGGGTGCTATAGAAACACTAAAAATGAGATATACTCTCTTAACAAAATTTTAAGTTAACAGTTTTAACACTGTTGTTAAATATAGGAGATCTCAAGACTTAGTCATCTTGTATAACTGAAACTTTATACCCTTGAACAACAACTCCCCATTCACCCCACTCCCTAGCCCCTGGCAACCACCATTCTATTTTCTGCTTCTGTTGTAAGTTGGACTATTTTAGATACCTATGTAAGTGGAATCATAAAATTTTTGTCTTTCTGTAACTGACTTTTTTCTCTTAGCATGTCTTCCAGGTCCATCCATGTTGTCACAAATAGTACAATTTTCTTCTTTTCAAAGGCTGAATAATGTTGCATTAGATGTATATACTGCATTTTCCTTATCTCTTTGTCTGTTGGGCATTTAAGTTGTTTACATATCTTGGCTGCTGTGAATAATGCTACAGTGAACTTGGGGGTGCAGGTATCTCCTTTAGATCCTGATTTCACTTCTTTTGGATATATATACCCAGGAGTGGGATTGCCAGATCATATGGTAGTTCTGTTCCTAATTTTTTTTTTTTTTTAATAAATTTATTTATTTATTTATTTATGTTTTGCTGTGTTGGGTCTTCGTTGCTGCGTGTGGGCTTTCTCTAGTTGTGGCGAGCAGGGGGTACTCTTTGTTGTGGTGCGCGGGCTTCTCATGGCAGTGTCTTCTCTTGTTGTGGAGCATGGGCTCTAGGCGCACGGGCCTCAGTAGTTGTGGCGCACGGGCTTAGTTGCTCCGCGGCAAGTGGGATCTTCCCGGACCAGGACTCGAACCCACGTCCCCTGCATTGGCAGGCAGATTCTTAACCACTGCGCCACCAGGGAAGCCCCTGTTTCTAATTTTTTAAGAAACCTCCATACTGTTTTACACAGTGCCTACACCATTTTACATTTCCATCAACAGTGTACAATTTCTCCACATCCTCGATAATACTTGTTATCCTTTGTTCTTTTGATATAGCCATCCTAACAGTTATTAGATGATATCATATTGTGGTTTTGATTTGTATTTCCTTGATGATTAGTGATGTTGAGTGCCTTTTTTATATACCTGTTGACCATTTGCATTGAATCTTCTTTGGAGAAATGTCTATGCAGGTACTTAAGGCATTTTTTAATTGGTTTGTTTTTGTTTTGTTTTTTTACTATTGAGTTGTATGAATTCCTTATCTATTTTAGAAATTAACCCCTTTAAATATTTTCTTCCATTCCATAGTTGGCCTTTTCACTCTGTTGGCTGTTTCCTTTGCTGACAGAAAAGGAAGCTTTTTAGTTTGATGTAGTCCTACTTGTCTATTTTTGCTTTTGTTTCCTGTGTTTTTGGTGTCATATCCTTTTTTATATAGCGCGATTTATATCACCACTTCTCCACTGAAACTGCCCAGGAGAAGCCATATTAGTGGTCTTGTGCCTTATGGCTATTCTTGTATTTATTTTGCTGACTTCTCTTGTTGCTTATCCCTCCAAATCCAGATAACCTGCAAAGATCTTTCTTCACTCTTCTTCTCATCTCTCTTTATAGTTTCACCTTCACTGAATTAATTTAATAACACATATTCACTTACAACCAGTATTATAAAGTTCACTAAATATATCTACATTTATTTTTCCCATTAATTTCTTGGGTACCCACCAGGCCTTATTAGCAACATCCCTCTCTTGAATGCTCTCTCATCTTAAAGTCTCTAAGATACCCAAGAATTATTCAGTCCTGAGAGGTCTGTTCTCCCTCCAGATATCAAACTGAGTTAGAACTGGGGAAGGTCATCTTCCCACCCACATCACAGCTTAAGTATCTCCCAGTGGAATAGAAGCTCATTCACTGCTGTAATGATGACCTGGAGGATACTACAGATGCCTTTACACCACAGGAGTGATCCAAGTTTGAGAACCTCAGTTGCAGCCCTGCTAGTTCCCAATTCTAAGGTCAGTTTTCAATTCCAAGCGTAAAACCATACTAGGGCCAGCTTAGGTCCTGGCAGTTCCCATCCCCAACCATGTGCTGTGACCAAAACAGCCCTTCCTATGAGTCTTAGGCCCTTCGGTTGGGGTAAGGTAGAAAATGGCTGTAAAATAAGTGACAATGCAGTAAGGCATTTTGGAACCCAATCTCTAGAGTTCATACAAATAAAAACTATTTAAATAATGAGTAAATATGAATGTTAATGAACTTCATAGTTTACACTGACATCACATGTCTTTACAGTAATGGACTACTGTGGTCTCTGAAACAAAATAATTGACAGTATTGGGAATATTTAGTTCATTCAATATTAATTCGTTCATTCAACATTTCCCTTCTCTATGTCCAGATCTCCTAAAACATCATCTTTGATCTCATTCTCGTTCCTACTCTTGAAGGAAGAATTTCTTTCCTGGCCAAGGCTAATCCTTTCATCCCATTACCTTAACATTTTTGTAAAGTAAGGAAAAAAACAGAACCTAAGAAATAGCAGGTTTATGATGTTTATATAAGGCAATGCATGTAAAGCGCTTAGTATAGGTACATTTATTTAATAGATATTTATTGAGCACCTACTATGTGCCAGGACTGTCCTAGATACCAGATACAGTGGCAACTCAGCAGGAAAAGTTTCCTCCTTATATGCTGTCCTAGTAATTATGCACTCAGTAGTAAATGCTCAATAAATATTTTTGCCTCCAATTTTATTATTATGTTTTGTGTTATTTTATTAATAGAATGTAGGATTTTAGGTGCAGAAGAGAAACCTCCTTGCTCCTGGAAGACCTTGACATTTGCTGTGTACTCCTTAGAGAAACACAGAGGGAAAATTCACTTAATTACTTGCTTGTTTCATATATGCAATGACAAAGTAAACATTTATTGAATGGACATTTTAAAAGGCAAAGCATTGATTCAGTTTCCTTAATAAAGAAAATTCCAATTCAATTAAAAAGTCATCATGCAAACTAAAGATACAAGTAACCCAAAAGGAGCTTCTATTTTTAATACTGAAATAGTGAACAAAATTAAATGGGTAAAAACTTCAGTACTTAGCTGTTTAGTAGTACATTTAGTATGAATTTTTAAATACAGTGGAAAGTAAACATTTACAAATCAAGCATGGGGAAAAATAGTTAATTCTTAATCTTTCAGCTTTCAGCTAAGAAAGTAACAGTGACCAGAAGTAATACCTTTCCACCTGAAACAACAACAACAAAAAACACCAGTTTTCAAAACACTACACTTTAGGCAATGAAGGACAGTGATATTTTTTTAAATTTTTATTGAAGTATAGTTGACTTATATATATATATTTTTTTTCAGATTATTTTTCCTTTCAGGTTATTAAAAAATATTGAATATAGTTCCCTGTGCTATACAGTAGGTCCTTGTTGGTTATCTATTTTATATATAGCAGTGTGTGTGATTATGAGAGTGTGTGTGTGTGTGTGTGTGTGAAAGAAACTTAAAGCTCTGTAAGACAACTTTTATTTCTCAAAAATGCGTTGTGTGTATGTTACAAAAACCTATATATATATATATATATATAGGTTATATATATATAGATTATATACATATATATATATAACTGAGTCACTTTGCTGTACACCTGAAGCTAACACAACATTGTAAATCAACTATACTTCAATTTTAAAAAAAAACTGAAAAAAAAGATTCTTCAGATACACAAAGCAAATGAGGTGAGGCCTACAATTGCCCCAGCTTACTGCCTTGAAAGAGTTTCCCCACAACAGTGAAGAAAGAGAAGGGAGACCCAGGCAGAGCCCAGAGGACTCCCTGAGTTGGGGAGAAAGTATGAGAGTCCAGAGAGGTAAAGGTGGCTGGAATTTGCAGGGCAAAATAGAAGAGAGGTGATTGCTGCTCAGAAAGAGAACCCTTGAGATCTGCAGAGGGTCCCCTTGGACTATTCAGCAGAGAACTGAGTAGCACATGTATGTAAGGAAACCACCAGGGGGCAGGGAAAGAACTACCTCAAAGGATGGGAGGAACTAGTACCTGGTGCTCACACCAGGACCCAGAATATGTGCTTACACCCTCCAGCCAAGCTGGGAAACCAGCTGGGAACCTGATGCAGATGCTAGAATTAGCAAATCGGGACAGTGAAACAGTTTTTAATATGTATATTCCATATGTTTAGAAAGTTAAATAGAGACATGGAAGATTTTTTTAAAAAAAGACCCAAATGAAACTTCTAGACATGTTTGATTCATCAGTGTTTGAGATTAAAAATACACTCCATGGGACTGATGGTGGATTAGACACTGCAGAAGAAAAGACTGGTTAACTTGAAGACGCCAGTAGGAATTAAACAAAATGAAACACAAAGAAAGAAAAAAAGACTTTTAAAAGTGGAAAAAGGAATCCATGACCTGTGAGACAATTCCAAGTGGCCTAATGTACACTTAATTGTAGTCACCAAAGGAGAGAAGATAGTGGGAAAGAAAAAAATTTTTTTGAAGAATTAATGGCTGAAACATTTCCAGATTTGATGAAAACTATAAAGTCACAGATCCAAGATGCCCAATGAACCCCAAGCATAAGAAACCTGAAGAAAACTACACCCAGAGAACTTTAAAATCAAGTTGTTCAGCACTGATGACAAAGAGAAAATCTTAAAAGGAAGCAGAGAAAAAAGACAATATATTCAAAGACATGAAGACAAGGAATATCATAGTTTTGTTTTGTTAGAAACAGTAAATGCAAGAGAGAACAGTGGAGCAAAAATGGCTTTCAAAAATGAGGGCAAAATGAGAACTTTACTAGGCATATAAATCTGAAAGAATTCATCACTGAAGGAACCACATTACAAGAAATATTAAAAGAAGCCTTTCAGACAGAAAGAAAATGATGCCAGATGGAATTAAATAGATGTACACAGATGAAGAGCACTGAGTATTGTGACTATAAGTTTGGAAGGCAGATTGCATGAAAGAAGTGTCTCCTAACACCCCTCCTCCCATAAAACTGATGTGAAGAAAGCATTTAGTGAGGCCACAGCCTTCAGCAAGCACATCCAAGGGTAGTGTCTGTCCTAGCAGAAGCCCAAAAAGGTTTGCAAATCCTGACTCAGATTGTCTTGCCATATTGGACTGCTTGTAACATATGCAAACATGCAGCAAATTGAAGTCCTTTAGATAATACGAATAATGAATTTCTGTTTACCTATGAGGAGCTCTGTATAATCTTTGTGTTAATGTTCTTAAGGTGTTATCAATTCAAAGGTATGAGTTGGTTTCCTGTTATACAGACATATTTAAGATAAAATATACAGACATACCTCATTTTATTGCACTTCACAGATATTGCATTTTTAAAAAAATAATTAATTAATTTTTTTTGGCTGCGTTGGGTCTTTGTTGCTGCACATGGGCTTTCTCTTGTTGCGGCGAGTGGGGGCTACTCTTCATTGCGGTGCGTGGGCTTCTCACTTCATTGGCTTCTCTTGTTGCGGAGCACGGGCTCTAGGTGCATGGGCTTCAGCAGTTGTGGTACGCGGGCTCAGTAGTTGTGGCTCACGGGCTCTGAAGCGCAGGCTCAGTAGTTGTGGCGCACGGGCTTAGTTGTTCCGCGGCATGTGGGATCTTCCCGGACCAGGGCTCAAACCCGTGTCCCCTGCATTGGCAGGCGGATTCTTCACCACTGCACCACCAGGGAAGTCCCAGATATTGCATTTTTTACAAATTGAAGGTTTGGGGCAACCCTGCATTGAGCAATTTGATCAGTGCCATTTTTTCCAACAGCATTTGCTCGCTTCATGTCTCTGTGTCATATTTTGGTAATTCTCACACAATTTCAATCATTTTCATTATTATTATATTTGTTGTGGTGACCTGTGATCAGTGATCTTTGACATTAACTATTGCCAAAAGATTATGGCTCACTGAAAGCGCAGATGATGGTCAGCATTTTTAGCAATAAAGTGTTTTAAATTAAGGTATGAATGTGTTTTTGAGACATAATGTTATTGCACACTTAATAGACTACAGTATAGTATAAACATAACTTCTATTATGCACTAGAAAACCAAAAAAATTCATGCAGTTCGCTGCTTTGTGATAATGACTTTATTGTGGTGGTCTGGAACCAAACGTGCAGTATCTCTGAGATATGCCTGTGTTTTATAAAGATTGGAAATGAGAACCTTCTAGAACTTGCATATTTTTAAGGAACTGCCCCCCAAAAGCAGTAGAACTTGCAGGGAGAAGAAGGAGAGGTTAGATACACAAAATGCAGCCAGCAGAGGTCTTGGTATTCATTCCTTACAAATCATCTTTGCTGTCCTTCAAAATATATAAGAAGAAACATTTGAGCTTCAACAATATGCTTCCTTGGTTTTAACACCATAAATGGAAAAGCTGAGCTCTCACTTCTCAAGTGGTTCTTACTTAGATCCCTGAAATAATGTCAACATAAAAAAAAATCTGCTCTTACAGAGAACAAACTAGTGGTTAACAGTGGGGAGAGGGAAGAGGGAAAAGGCTTCCCCCTAAAAGGGGATTTTAAAAAGGGGGTTATTATGGGAGTAAATGAAATCATGTGTGAAACTTTTAAAAATTATAAAGCACTGAAAGAATAAAAAGAAAAAAAAAAGAAACCATCACCTAACCAAAATCAAAAACAAAAACAAAAAAACCAAACACGAAACAACAACAAAAAAATCTGTTCTTGTGGAAAAGAACAAGGGTATTTTTAACATATGTAGAGGACACACCAGATCCTACTTTTTAAAGATCTCACCCTAGAGAATCCCAGGGTAGCAAATAAAACAAACTCATCTTTTCTGGGAAGACAAATCCCTGTAATGCTAGGAGTTTTAGTTCTCCCAACTTAACCCCTACCCTCTTTTTCAGCATTCTTAGAAGTTTTCCCATCCCCAAAACACAACTGTGCAAATAATTTATTTTTTAAAAGAAGTTAATTGTGATATTATGAAAACTTTTTCTGAATTTTTTAGTTAAAATACATAATTTACTATAATTATGTTTATTAAAAACTTAAGTGTATGGAAAAATAAAACATAAAGATTACAATATGGTATGAAAGTCCTGTAGCTGGAACAGCTAAAATCCTTGCCGTACTGACTGAATCATTTTTCATTAAAGTTAATCTTTTAACAGCGGGTGTCAGGCAGTTTTTTAGAAGCATTCTTCCTTGGTTCAGCTGGCTGTTTTTTAAGGTGATGTATCAAATATCGCAAAGGTTATTCACCTTGTAATTCACCGTGTAATTAGACCTTTGTAATTAGAATCAGTGTCCTTGTCGTTCTGCTGGAATATAAAGAATGAAAAGTGTAGGTTTAAAGCATTATTTTCTTCAATCTGCAATATGTAAGTGATATGAAGATGCAATTAGAATATAGAAGCACCTAGATGGCCAGTAGGGACTAAACACAATACTCCAAATCATAGAAAAAATAAATTGTTTATTTATTGTTTCACTTTTGGTCACAGGAGTATTAATATCTGTTGGGTACTGAACATTTGCCAAACATAGCACAGGCTTATTTTTCCTGGTCAGTGTCTCATTTAATCTTCACCTCCACCTAATGAAGTAAGTATTGTAAACCCATTTTACAGATGATGAAACTGATCCTTAGAAAGACTGTATAGCTTATTCAGGGCCCTGCGGCTGATGGGTCCCAGGACTGTGATATGAATTCAGGTCTGTCTGAAATCCTCATCCTTCTTCAAGTCCACATCAGCGACCTCTGCTTCTCAAATTTAACATCTTGAGAAATCCTAATTTCCCCTTTGACCGTACCGTCTTTTTGGTCTGATTTCCAGTTTCCGTATAGCTGATAGCATTAATCTTTTTGATGGTTTTATTTCAGGAATTACAGTTTGAAAGGCTGACCCGAGAGCTAGAGGCAGAACGCCAGATCGTCGCCAGCCAACTGGAGCAATGCAAGCTTGGATCCGAGACGGGCAGCATGAGCAGTGTCAGGTACTGAGTGCACTGCTGGGCTTTGAGTTGCCAGTGAAAGGGAATTGTGGTGCTTATCTTCTCCTTACAAACCTGGCAGTGGAATTGGAACATTCAGTCAGATGTTGGAAAGGAATTGTAACCGACCCGATTTAAGATGTTCAAAAGGTGTCCGATCTGATTTGTACTTGAAACTCTTCATAAAATGAACGCCTGCCCTGAATGCAAATTACACATCATTTTACACGAAAAGGAGGCTTTGCGTTTAGTCAACTTAACTGGAAATGAGGAGATGCCATGTCACAGTCTCTCAGCTTGGTTCTTTTTTCTAAATGATCCAGAGTTGCAGGTTCTGGAAATGAAGGAGAGAAGGTTTTGGTGTAACTGGCGTTATTTGCTACTATACAATGCTAAATTATAAAATTGCTCCTCAAACATCAACCAATGCGATTCCTGTGTGTGAAAGCATTCAAATCCATAGATAGAATGGATTGCTTATTCAATTAGGGGTTGGTTTGAGATTATGAAATATTTAAAAACAAAACTTAGTCACTTGACCACAAAATAAATTATCTGCCTAAGGACCATATGTTCATATTTAAAAATAGAAGTGTGTGTGTGAGTGTGAGCATGTGAGTGTGTGTGTGAAAGAAACATAAATAAAGCTCCGTAAGATGACTTTATTTTTCAAAAATGCGTCGTACTTTCCTGTCATCTTGTTCTGTATTGTGGTTTTGACATGCTACATTTTTAGGGAGGTATCTTCCTTAAGGAAACAACAGTTGCTATGGCAAACTCCAACATTCTAGCGACTTAGTGCAATAGCGGTTTGTTTCTTCTTTATGCAACAGATAGAGGTGGTGGATGGTGGTGGGGGGCTGCTTCCCTTCCATGCAGTAATTAAGGACTCGGCTTCTCTCTTGAGAGCCCTGCCATCCACTACGGCCTCATGGTCAATTGCATGTCAATTGCATCACTGCAGCCACAGTCCATTGGTGAGAACCAGTCACATGGCCTCTCATAGATGGAAATGGGGCAGGGATTCCTAGTCTTGACGTCTATAGCCACTCTGCCTAAGAGGCAGGAACATGAGTTTGAGGGTCTCTTAACCAACTACTGCTACAAAAGAACTAAAACGTGCTTGAATCCATTGCTCTTAAAATATTCTATCATTGTAAGATTAATTTGTAGTTGGAATGTTTCCTATTGGAGCTACCTGCCATTAATCTTTTAACATTGTTCTCTGCTTTGTCCAACAGTGATAACCTTTAAATGGAAATCATTGCACCTCTTGTTAGACTAAATTGCTTTGAAATAACATTTTCAATAGTAAAGCCTTAATTGCGGTATGTTAAAGCCCATCATCTGCTTTGGCACCCAAGTACCTAGGCTATACTAGCTACAAATAGGTACATTGTAATCTCGTAAACTCATCACAGACTTGTCTGAACATCCACATTAACTAAAGTAGGATGGGCAAGAAAAAGGAGAAGTGAATTGTGTCCACTTGAAATTGTTTTCAGAAGGTTGACTGGTTGAAGTTAGTGAGACTAAAGTATGGGGAAAAATAATCTTTATAAATGTGTATTTGATTTAGTACATGTGGTTGTACATATTTGAAGAGCTCTTTTTTAATGGTGAACATTGCCTGAGAAGCTAAGTCTGTCAGGTTTTTTTAGGTCCGTAAACACTGGTTGAGTTGACATCTACATCATTTGCTTTGAAACCCATTGTTTCACCATTGGTCAGGTTACCTTTTCAGTTTGTATTCCTAATCTTTCTGTGTGATAACTTTGCATACTCTCCATCTTGTATTTTGTTTCACCCCGCCTCCAGCCCTTGGTAGCAGCAGGTCTGGGGGACCATGTTGTATCCTGTGTCTCAATTCCCAACTTCTCATTGGATCAGAAATGGATATCTGACCCAAGGGTGATTCATCCAGTAACTGGCCTGCAAGAAATTAGTCTTGTGCTCTTGAGAATGTGAACTAAGTGACCCCAAATCTGTGACATCTAATGGTTTGTGCTAGGAGATGGTGGCCATGAGGATTGGGTGCTGGCGGAAGAATCTGTGGTGACATAGAGTAGTCCAACAGAGACTCTGTGGTTCCTGAAAGTCAGAGACCAGTTTAGTTCCCATTAGGACTGGCTGCATTTAGATGTTGCATCTATGAGATTACCTTTTAAATTCTTAAAAACTTTCCTCCTCCCTCATTTGATTTGATTGAGTTGATATCTTTTCTTAGGTCTAATGTTTCATGAATAGAACACATCAGTGAACTGCCAAAGTAGGCAGAAAAATTATCGCATGGCAACTTGTGATTATTTATACTGTCTCTTGTATTCCCAGCTCACAGCCCATGATACAAAATCAGTAATTCTGTATTAAATATATATTAAATAATAGTGCAGATGACCCTGCCTAATTATTTCCCCTTGCCATATAGCTATATAATATGTCTTCATCAAGCTTGATTATTTTGTATTTTGGAAATGTCTAATGTATGAATCTGCATTTGAATAATACAAGAAATTTACTGATATTTCACTGGAGAAAATCCAATACATAGCTTCCACTGTTTTTTTGTTTGTTTGTTTGTTTGTTTGTTTGTCACAACCTAGTTGTTTGCTCAGCTTCAGAAATGCACCTTTGGAAATTCAAGTCTTTATTAAGGGTGATAGACTAACCTAGTTAGCACATCAAAGGGGATGTTTAAAAATAAACAAAATAGAATGTAAACAATTTTTGAAAAAGGAGAACAGGTAAAGAAGTCTGTGATGATTTAGATTTGTTTCATCTTCTTAGGGATACTAGGGAAGAGTAAGAGGGTTTCTTAGAGGAAATGAAACAAAATCAAATATTTTTCAGATTTTTATATAAGTGGTAAAAATGACTGGTAAATATAGTTTGGTTTTCCTCTGCCTGTATTGGCGTTAGGAAATTGCTCCGTTTCCTAAGACCTTTCCTGGTAGTTACACTGACAATTTAAACTTAATGAAAAGATATTATTAGTATGCATTTATAACAGCCAACTTTGTAATAGTCAATCAAATCATAAATGAGAATGCCGAGAATTTGGAGAGAGGAGAATCTGGAGATAGCTATTGTTGCAGCAAAGCAACTTCTGCATCCTCATATCTAGGGTACAAGTAGCTGCAAATAAGAACACTGTGATCTCTTAAACTCTTCTCAGACTTTTCTAAGCAAATTCATATCATAGCTTCCAGAAATCAGATCAATTAGTGGTTGTTGAAGTGTTATCAGTCTTCTGGAATAGAATTATTGTTGCTTCTTACTGTAGCTATAGTTCCACTATGTCCCTTATCACCTTCCTCTCTTGGCTTTCCTCACTGGTTTCAGGCCAAACCTTTCCAAGCTCTTGGATCCTTCTCCCTCCTACAACAAGAGAGTTTGGTTCCCTACCTTCTCCCTAATTCCCCAGAACCATCCAGATCTGAATCAGGAATGTTATTTATATAGAGGAGGCCCTTTATTTAGGGTCATGAGCAAATCCTTCTTGCTAATAGCCCATTTCCACCCTCTGGCCAGTTGCAACTACTTAGTTCTCACCCATTCCTCAGGCTAAGACCTGTCAGGGAGGTCTTGATCCGGCAGCCCTATGAGCCACCTGGTCCTCTTCTAGATGGGGCCCTGTGTTGCTCTTGCAAGCCCCAGAGGACCTGCCTGTACCCATGCCCTTGTCATACTCTCTATAGACCCCTGGAACAGCATTCTAACTCATCCCTTTGCCTGCATTCTGCCCAAATCCATCCTCCATGTGGTGTGAAATTGATCTATGTAAACACATACATCAGAACCATGTCTGTGAGGGACCTGTTCCCGCTTCTGCAATTTCATAAATACACCACTCTTTCCCACCTCACATGGTTATAGGCATGTGATCCCTTCCATCTAGAATATCCTGCTTCTTTTGCCAGGTCACCTCTTCCTATGGATACAGTTTACCCAGCTCAGGGCTCACATCCTTCTGAATGTCTTCTTGATCTGTTCAAATTGGGGCCAGATGTCCCTTCTTTGGGAGTTATTAGAACTTAACAAAGTTGGGAGTCTGGGACTCTATTGACCCTTCTAGAAGATCCTTGCCACAGAATGTTTTAACCTTCAGTCAAAGGACACTGGGGATTTTCTCAAGTGCTGCTGAAAATTTAAGGGTACCAGACTAGATGCCTACTCATATCCCTTGATTCCCATGGGCAGCAGGAACATAATGGGGGAGAAATTGAATTCAAATAATAGTTGGACCTATCTTATGAACTCTTCCTAAAGGAGACCTGACGCTTGGAAGACTGATGATGATGATGATGATGATGATTTTGACAATAGTCGGTCTGGAGCTCAAAGACAATGTCAAAAAATTCAAAGCTAGAGAGATTTGACACATGACAAATTCTCCTTTGCTGGCTTTAAAGAGGGAGCTAAAGATGTGGCTAGCAACACATGTGGCTTCTAGATCCTGAGGGTGGTCCCCAACTGACAGCCGGCAAGGAGAAGGGGACCTCAGTCTTAGGACCAAAGGGAGTTGAATTCCACTTATAGCCTGAATGAACTTGGAAGCAGGTTATTCCCCAGAACCTTCAGAAAGGAAAGTAGCCCAGCAGAAACTCTGATGAGAACCTTGTAAGACCCTGAACAGAGAATCCAGCCATGCCACGCCTGTAAAACTTAGGAAACTTACAAAATTTACAAAACTTACAAAACTGTTAGCTAAAAAATTTATGTTTCCTAAGCTGCTCAGTTTGTGGTAATCAGTTATGCAGTAATAGAAAATGAATACAGTGCTTTTCTATTGATGGTATTATATATTGCAACAAGCTGAATTATGAAAGTTTTTTAGAGAAAATAAATTTTATTCTGTGAGCATCTGTATTCCATTCAAAAGTTTAATGTCTGTAGCCAATTTTATTTTTCATGCATATACACATGCATTTGGACTCACATATTAAAATAATCTATAGCTTTGATTCTAAGAAGTAGAGGTATTTGAATGTAGAGTGGAGTCATTATTTACTGTAGAATAAGGAAAACTAATAAAGCAATCATCTTTAGCCTTGCCATTTTTATAATATAGATACCCAAGACTCCAATTGGAGTAATATATGTTTAAAAAGACAAAATGTAGGGACTTCCCCGGCAGTCCAGTGGTTAAGACTCTGCCTTCCAATGCAGGAGACAGGGGTTCGATCCCTGATCGGGGAACTGAGATCCCACATACCAGAGGGGCACAGCCAAAAATTACAAAATGTAATATATGTGTAAAAAATGCTTGTTCCACATAAGAAGATGCTCCTTCTTTCCAGCAGATGAATTATTGAATTTCTCACAAACCAGTTTCTTCAAAAGTCTGCCATATTTTGGAGATTGGGATACAGAAGGAATTAATGTTATAAATGTTATCAAGGGTCATTCTCTTTATTAACTAGCTTCTGTGAGTATGCCAACAGTTTTATAAATAGAGTCTAAAAATCTTTTCCAGACCTACAAAGAAGTCAGGCTTATTTTAGAGAAAATACTGATCTGGTTAAATTAGCAGTGAAGAAATATGTCAAGTAGTCACAAACTTTTTGTCAGAATGAAATGTATTTATTTAAAAGCATAATTTCTGTGTCTTCTTAAGAAATCATATATGAATATAATTGTTTTCCAAAGTAAGGCATATTGTGCATTTCTTCATTATCCTGCAGGATATGATATTGAAACAAGTAGATATTTCCATTTATTCTTTTTAAATAAAGAAGGAAGAAATTTGCCAAAATACTTCATTTTGGAAACCAGACATATTAAATAATTACTTAAAATTTTTCAAATAAAGTTTTTTTAAATTATGTAGATATTTCTACACATACACACATTCCTAAACAGTCATGTAGCCAAAGGCAAAAAATCACTCGAAGCCATAAGATTCTAGATTCTTACCACCAGTGAATACTTTTGCCATTAAAAAAAAAAAAAAGGGCTTTTGAATAGCTTTTAGTTTTTAAGAATTTTTTTTTCATTAAATGAAGTTTTTATTTAAAAAACCTGGACAAAAACTGCTGCCTCTTCCTCCCCTGCACTGAGACTTTGTGAGCCTCCTCAGCCACTAGAAGTAGGTGCCGGGCCTCTTGTTTCTTCCCCTCATCTCTAAGTAATTCCCCAAGGACAGAGCCTCGGAGTATATGGCAAAGCAGTGGCCAGCACATAACAGTTCAATCAATGCTGAATGAATAAAAAATGAATGAGTACACAGTACTTTCATTACTGTTCTTATTCTCATTGCTATTTTTTTTTTGGCAAAAATCACCAGTCTTACTATCTATACATATTTCCATCTCTATACATTACATATAAAATATTGTATATTATTCTGACCTTGACAGATTCCAAAATAGTACTCTGGAATCCAAGGGCTGTTGGCTTGATGTGCTCTGTGGTGTGGAACTGTGGTTGACCTATTCTCATATTTTCACTCTCATCTTAAGAAGATGATGATAATAGTGATAATTTTAACAATAATAATGGTAGTATTTTTGGAGCAATTTCCATAGGCTGGGCACAATATTAACTGGTTCATATAGGTCATGCCATTTACTCCTAGTTAACCCTATGAGTTAATAAGTCTTACTTGTATTTCATTTTGTAGATGAGAAAACTGAGATTCTGAGTGAGAAATTGCTTTCCCAATATCCAGCAGCTAGTGACCAGACATTGGTTTTTGAACCCATGATTTTTGAACCCAGGTATCTTTACTCCGCAAGTACACATTTAAAATGCCTCGCTGGAATGCTGTTATTATTGTGTCTTAAATGGTGTCTTGAATTATGTTGTAAATAACCATCTAAATGTCTCCAGTCCATTTTCACCCTAGAGGTAAAACGTTTTCCAACTGATTTTCTTCTTCTTCCCTCTCCTCCCCCCGCCTCCAATGATTATAGCGGTTTTGAAGTTCTTCATCTGAATATGTTTCTGATTTTATTCTTATATAAATGGCATAAAGAGTGTCAATAGTATACATTATCATTGCTTTTAAGTGCATCCAAAGTAATTGTTCAGTATTCTCTTGCAAATTGCCAGTGGACAAATTACACTAAGTCTATAAAATACTAGTTATCACATTGTCTTAGTTTGTTCAGGCTGCTGTAAATGAATGCTATACATTGGGTGGCTTACAAACAACATAAATGTATTTCTCACATTTCTGGAGGCTGGGAAGTGCAAGATCAAAGCACAGGCAAATTCACTGTTTGGTGAGAAGCCGCTTCCTGGGTCATAGTCTTTGTGCTGTGTTATCACATAGTGAGAGGGACACGGGAGCTCTCCAGGGCCTTCTGTATAAGGGCACTAATCCCATTCATGAAGGCTCCATCCTCATGACCTCACCTCCCAGAGGCCTCACTTCCAGATACCATCACACTAGGGATTAGGTTTCACCATAAAACGTAAATTTTGGAGGGACACAAACATTCATTCGATAGCACAATTAAACACATTGTTCTAGATTTCTGTGGGATAAGAAATAGTCAACTGTCCTGAGAATTTTATGTAGGTCCTAAAAATATTTAATAGTTATAATTATCTGATATATGTCTTAGGGCAATTATTGTATCTTAACACTTTTGCATCAGATTTGAAGCCTGTCCTCTTTCCAAAGTGACATATCAACAAACTAATATTAGTTTTACATCACATCTCAAAATAATTAATATACCAAATTTTATTTAGAGGTTTTGCATTGTAAAACAGATTTTTGAGGAAAACTAACTCTAATATATTTTGAAATTTAATATTCCAATTGGTAGAAAACTGAAAATCTTTATAAATATAGTTAGTCTAGAAGATGCTTCATGTTTTCTTTCATCCTTACAGCATTTTTTTTTCAGACTCATAGATCTGAAAGGTGAAGTTTGTGGCTCCATAAATTGGACCTAAATTTCATCATTGTGTTTTTATGGTATTGCCTAGCTTTCCTAATTTCTCTGAATTTTACTTTTCTCATCTACACAAATGAGGATAATGCTTTTCAGTAATTTTGGAAAGATTAAATGAGAAATGTAAGTAAAGCATCTCACACAGCATCTTGCATGCTGTTACTAGTGAATCATATATGTTTTTTGTTCCTGATACAGATAAGTTTTTCATTGAAGTCTCCTTAATTTTCCTGCAAAAAATTATAAAATAGTTCCTCTCACTAGGAGCTAAAACGATCTATCAGGATAGCGCCACTTTTGTCTCTTTCATAATATAGACTAGAGAACCACACGGGAATTGACACAGTGAAATGGAAGAAAGCCAAATAAGTTTCCCTTTCACATGGGGCAACTTAATGTGTCTCTGGACCCACTGCTAGAGCTGGGGATGGGACTTTTGATATTGTGTCATTATCAAAAGAAGAACAATAATGCAAGGATAACATATGTATGGCAGGAAATAGTAAATTAAGATATAAAAGCCAGTGACTCTCTGAATAGATGTGTTTCAAATAGGGAACAGCAAGAGATGAATACATTGACCAAAAGATGCATGCTCATTAGTCTCCTGGTTGTATAAATGTGTAAGTGTGTTGAGAAGTAGAAGGGCCTGTTGATGAAGGCATTTGTGTGTCCTTCAGGTCCATTCTGCCTTTACTCAGATGCCGAAGGTCCAAAAGCTTTTACCAAGTTTACTTAAATTTATATTTGTCTGTTATGCTCATGTCAGAGGACTGGAAACCAGTGATATTTCAACTGACAAAAAAAAACAATGAGTATTTGATCCCCTTAAGAAGAAAGAACTTCAGTTGTCAAGGCTGGATGATGAACACCATGAACCCTGTATGTTCAAATTATTAAGATGAAAAGGCAGTAGGGGCATAGCAGGAAGATCATAGTCTTGTCACCGAAAGAGTCAAGCTGTGACTTGGGACAAGTCATTTGGGTTCTCTGGGCCTCTGTTTCCTCACCTGTAAAATAGGAAACATTGAGCACCTAAGTCTGTTGCAGACGTGTCACTGTGCCCTTCATCTCATTCAAACCTTTCACGATACGCAGTAAGTCACGTCTGAATATTTTAACATGGGGACATTTCTTGGACTTGAATAATAGATCCAAGTAATTCAGTCATGAGGATGGCAAGATATTACCAAATAGATAGGGTGCTTCAGAGGAAGGCAGATAGATGTCTACATGTTTATGTGGGGAGTTTTTTCAATATGGGGACATCTCCAGTTGGGTTATGGCATGGACTTTATATTTGGGAAAACACAGTCTAAAAGAAGTTTGTAAGTATATTGTAAACTGCCTCAGATAGTCTAGGTGTTTTCTACATTGGCTAAAAACTGGGGTAAAGACAGGGAGCTGGGAGAGAGCTTTTCACACTGAGAGATCACGTGGACCGGGACTTTTAAGAAGTAATCACCGGTTCTATTTATTTAAAAAAAGATGCTTGTGAAGGACTGTATGGACCCAACATGTTAGCAGGCACTCCTTGGGCTTCAAAGGTGAATGTGATGAAGCTCCTGGTCTCCCGGGGGTTACTGTCAAATACAGAGAGAGGCACATAAGCAGGCAGAACGTGCTAGAACATGTTGGTGCCATGAAGAGAACAGGAGGCCGTGCCAGTGATGGTTTCACAGAGGGATATTTGTGTGTCAAAGATGTGAAACATTGGCAGGGAAAGAACTGGGATAAAGGCATTGCTCAGAAAGAAAGTGCAAAGTCAGAAAGACAAGGGTGGATAGGAATCAGTGTGGTTGGTATAGCGAGCCCATAGGTGGAGTGGTGTTGATTAAGGGTGCAGACAGACGGGACCATTTGGTGAGCAGTCAGGCTAGAGACTTTGGGTTTTGTTGAGTGGGCAATAGAACGTGGAAGACGGTTCTCCCCAAGGAAGTGATATTCTGGAAGGAAGCATTGGTTCTGCCAGCTGCGTGGAAAATGGATTGAAGCCCGTGGAGGCTGGTGACAGCCACATAAGATGCTAGCCTCTGTCCAGGAGATGGGTCATAAAACTGAAACCAAGGTCATGAGCGCTTGACAGTGGTTTCAGAGTTAGAGTTGGGAGGGTCTGGAAACGCACTTGTGTCAAAGGAGACAGAGCAGGATTGCAAAATTACTATTCTTTTTTTTTTTAAAAAAAACTTAAACATTTGGGTAGGCTAAGCCAACACTGTGAGCTTAGCTCCAACGCAACCGTTGCCTATTTTCAACAAGGAACCTTTGATTTTTTTATTTCATGGTATGTGAATGTATGCTAATTCCCTTTTATCCAGGAGAAGCTATCATAGAATTTTAAATTTAAGAGATTGCTGCGTTAGCAGCAGGCAGCAAAGATGTTGCCTAATTTGTTGACAGTAAAGCGGTATTCATAAGCCCCAGTCTTCGGAAACATCTGTTTAGTACCTCAAGAGCTGAGGAAGTTTAAAACTTGTCACAAATTGTTGCTTCGTCTTACACACTTATTTGAGAATGTAACTCTCAGCAAGATTTTATTGAAAAGATCTGTCCAAGGAATTGACTGCCAGCTTCACCCCAAATCTAGCAATTAACCTTCTCTTTCTGATGTGTAGATGATGGTCTCCACCTGTTGAGATTCGCTGTCATTTTGACATTCCTCATTTAAGGTAAAGAGTTCATTCTGTCTTTCGGGATTCTTGGATTGCCTGTCGTATCATAAATGCCCAAGAAATACTGAAGCTCTAATGTTTAGGAGGTGGTCCGGGTGGTGTTTAAGACAATGCATTTTGGAACCGGTAAGTTTTGGATTTGAATCTCAGCTCTGCCTATTGCTAAGTGTGTGACATTGGGAAATATACCAGTCCTCTAGAAACTCAATTTATCTGCCTGTAAATTGGGGCGAATAGTACTTATCTGAGATGTTGGTTATAAGGATCAAATGTGGAAAAGTGTTTAAAATAAATAACATAGTGTTTGTCACTGAGAAAATATTTGATATATGTGGGCTGGTCCTCTTCTTAATGAATGAATTAATTTTTATAAATATTATAATTATGACTCACTTGTCACTTGCACAAGTAGATAGGAAATGCCCTCATCTTCATAGAGCACTGTTATTTGCTTATACCTTTCCTTCTTCTTGTTTTATTTAATGGATGATTATGATGATATCAAATTAACTGAAGGCAGAGTATTTTGACTGTCACCATTTTCTGCTAGGGACACCACAGTGTGGTGATATTCTTGAATTAATGTGTGAGTAGTATGTATGTGATCATATAGCCACGATGTACTGAAACATCACACTGTTTGATACGGTCTCATAACCATAAAAATTGCACTTGCCTCAGGTGGACAGTTGCTCAAGTCACTGTAATTTTGAGTGTCTGTGTCCTACTGTTATTAATAAGCTCATTTAATGCCTTCTAACCTGGTACTAGAAAATAATTTTACCAAAGAGATGAAGGTGGGAATAGAGAAATTCCTCAATGTTTCTGAAACACTGGAATCGTTAGCACTGTTTTAAAGCCTTTTGGGGTCTTTGAGGGACTGTGGAAGCTAATAGCATCCCTCTGGGACTTGTGTCTAAAAGCTGAGGTCTGCCTATCTAGTTCCCAAATCAGAGAAGTGTTGCCCTCGGCCATGTGAGTGGGTTGCTAGGGCCAGCGAAACAAGGACAAGTCTATAAGAACATGGGTTTGTGGAGTCCTCTGTTAGGACAGGAAGGAGTGCAAGATCTCATTCATCCATTCGTTCATGGCTTCGTTAAACACACATAAATTATGGCCCTGCTATGTGTCACACAATGTAATAGACACTGGGAGTACAGCTCTGGATGAGAAAAGCACATTGCCTGCCCTCAAGTAACTTAGTCTTCATGCTGCCTTAGGGATGTTATTTAGGATAATAGC
This sequence comes from Eubalaena glacialis, assembly GCF_028564815.1. Lineage (NCBI taxonomy): Eukaryota > Metazoa > Chordata > Mammalia > Artiodactyla > Balaenidae > Eubalaena > Eubalaena glacialis. Next base: position 9,883,909 of record NC_083719.1, on the reverse strand, counting down.
AAGATCTTTTTCTGCTGTCCTAGTGTCTATAGCAAGATGTCTATCAAGCTAACCTTCGTGTGTGTGATCAACTACTTAATATGAAGATAACGCAGCAAATGCAAGAGCGAAACTCAAGAGACAGAATTAAGTCAGCTAGATTCTATTTAAACTGCCCTTTGGGGTGCGGGTACAGAGATTTATTTTAAGCTTGAACCTGGCCATTTCAAGCACTTCTTATATTTGGCTAATGAACTAGCATTCCAGAGGGAGAAAATTCATCAGAACTTATCCTATGCAGCTCCTAGAGTCAGAACAAAGGAATAATAGACTAATGAAGAAATAAAGCTCCATAGGATATTTGAAAGTTTTTAGAGAAATATTAAAAACTTCAAAATAAGGGAATTTTAGGAAATAAGATATAAAGGAATCAGCAGTGTTTCTGCCAGGGGATTGAATTCATCATTTTTCACGGAAGATTTCACTGGCATCATTATTCCCAGGGAGAATTCTTTCATGTTAAGTCAGAAAAGCACAAAACCAAATAAAACTCTGAGATGCTAATTGAATATAATGATAAAATAAGGTACTTCCAAATAAAAGTATTCTATTAAAATGTACTGATAGCTTATTTTTTAAATGTTATCATTGATTCATAAGGCTTTAGTTATGAAGTGAATTTTTTGAGATTATGCTATACAAATGATTCTCAGAAAAATCTTATATCTTGAGATAGTGGGATATATAGTATAATGAAATATATGATATATACAATGGAAAATATGTGGTATGTTTACATGGATGTTTTCAAAAATGCCACAGCTATACTGAGGAAATAGAATTTGACCAATGGTTGTTCGAGATGCTTTTCTGCCTTTCTTTAATTGCCTACCTCACCGTCTTAGAGATAAACACTAAACTGAATTTTCATGTTTATTCATTCCCTTGGATTTCTTTGTATTTTCCCACATGCAGACATCCAGATATGCAAAATATTATTTGGTTGGCCTGTTTTTGAATCTTACATAATTATGTTACATATTCTTTGCAACGTGCTTTTTTTTTCACTCAACCGTCTTTTGCAGATTTATTCATGTCGATATGGGCACTTGTAGTTCATGAATTTTTTTTTTTTTTCACTGATGCCTCCTAGTTCATCATCTGACTATGCCAAAAAGCATTTATCCTTTCTCCTGAGAAGAACATTTGCAGAGTTTGCAGGGTTTGCTTTTTGGAAACATATGGCTTGGGACATGGTTGTGTGGGACTCCTAGTGTAGGTGTGCATGTGTTTCTCTTGGGCACGCACAGAGCAACCCTGGCAGCCTTGCAGGATTTGAACGTCTTCAGCTTCCTATATAAAGTCAAAGAGCTTTCAGAAGTAACTGTACAAATTTATGGTCCCATCAGAGATGACTAATCCATTGCTCCATATACTCAGCAAAACTTGCTACTTTCCAAGTTTTGTTGGCCCTTTTGTTGCAAATCTGGTGGCTTTGAAATTGGCATCTCCCTACCTTCTGCACTAATAGGACTTTTTACGTATTTATTAGAGATTTGTATTTATTTTTCCATTAAATGCCTATTGATGTCTTTTACACATTTTTCTGTTACTGGTTTTCCTTTTTCTTAGTTATTTTAATTCTCAATGTATTTGGACACTCATTTTCTGTTAGTTTAATGTGTTTACCACCATGTTCTTCCAGTTCGAGCTTTTTCACCTTCTTATGGTGTCCTCTGATGAACAGAAGGGCTTATTTTAGTTTTGTTAGATTGATCAGTCTGTTTTCTTTAGGATTCATGCTTTTTGGAATCCTGCTTAAGAAATCGTATCTACTAAAACAACATTAAAACAATTTCCTAAGTTTTCTTTTAATAGTTGTAGAATTGTACCTTTTTTTTTTTTTTTTTTTTTTTTTGGCTCCGCCACACAGCTTGTGGGATCTCAGTTCCCTGACCAGGGATTGAACCTGGGCCACAATAGTGAAAGCCCGGAATCCTAGCCACTAGGCCACCAGGGAACTCCCTATAGCTTCTTATATTAAAGTCTTTAATTGGTTCACTTGTAATTGATTTCCTGGTTTATTTGTTTTTGTTTGTTTGTTTGTTTTTTTGGAAGGGGGGCCTGGCAAAGGTAGAGATTCAGTTTATTTATTTATTTTCATGTAAATAACTGATTGTCCCAATACCTGCTGTTGAGTAGATTGTCATTTGCTCCATGAGCTTAGAATGCCATCTCTATCATATGTCAGATTTTCACATATGTGTGGGATATTGGAGGAAATTACAGCTTTATTATTTTAAGTCTTCCTACTCATGAACCTGATGTCAATCCATTTTGTTTACTGTCTTTCAATGAAGTTTATACATTTCTTCTTAAAGACTTAGCACTATTCTTTTTTTCATTCATGCTTAGACCCCTTAGAGTTTTCATTGCTCTTGGAAATGTTATCCTTTTTATAAGGTGCATCTGCTAAGAGCTTCTTTTTATATAGAAATGCAATTGATTTTTATGTATTGATCTGATACCAAGCAAACTTGCTAAAAACTCTTTAAGTATTTCCGTAATTAGTTTTTAGATTCCTTCAGGGTTTTTATATGAGTAACCTGTGAAGATTACTATATTCTGTTTTCTTTTAAAATCTTTTAACTCTCATTTCGTTTTGTTTTCTTTTTGTACTGGTAAGAAGTGGGCAAGGCTAGGTAACCTTTTATTTAATGGAATTCCTTTATCATTACAAGAATTGCTGCAGGTGTTTTTAAATAACAACTTTATTGATATGTAATTCATATACCATTCAATTAAAATGTAAAAGTTAATGGTTTTTAGTATATTTATAGGGTTTTACAGCCATTACCACAGTTTTAGAACATTTTTATCACCCCAAAAAGAAGCCTCATACCCTTCTCAGCCCTATAGATTTGCCTTTTCTAGACATTTCATATAAATGGAATCATGCTATATGAGGTCTTTGGGGATTGGCCCTTTTATCTAGCATAATGTTTTCAACGTTCATCCATGTTGTGCCATGTATCAGTATGTCATTTCTTTTTTATTTCCCCGTAATGTTCAATGGAATGGACATAACACACTTCATCCATTAACCAAGTGTTGGACATTTAGATTGTTTCCAATTTTGGGATGTTATGATTGGGCTGCTGTGAACACTCATGTACATATCTTTGTGTGCACAAATGTTTTCATTTCTCTTGGGTGTATAGCTACAAGTAGAATTGCTTGGTCATGCTATGCCATACAGTTTTTAAAAAAATAGACTCATTTTATCTAGTTATCTTTCCTTTTAATTCCTAATTTGCCAAGTGTTTTATCATAAAGAATTATTAAATTTTAATTGTTACTGATATCAATAGCTCATTCATTTTTGGCGCTGAGTAGTATTCCATTGTATGAATGTAGCACAATTTATGTGTTCATTCGCCTGTTGATGGACATTTGGGTTGTTGATAGTTTTTGCTATTTACAGATGAAGCTGCTATGAACAAGTCTTTTACACAAGTCTTTGTATGACATATACTTTCTTTTCATTTAGGTAAATATCTACATGCAGAATGGCTGGGTCATATGGCAGGTGCATGTTTAACTTCTCAAGAGAATGCCAAACTGTTTCCCAAAGCAGTTGTACCATCTCCAATCCTATGAGCGGCATATGAGAGTTCTATTAAGCGATTTCTAATATGCTAATTTAAATTATGTTTTTCATTTCTCTAAGTTCAATTTGTTCTCATTCATATTTGCTTTGACATATTGGATGCTCTCTTTTAAGTTTCAATTTCAAAGTCCCCTTTATATCTTTAATCATATTAAGTATGGTTTTTTTTCATATTCTGGATCTGATAATTCTACTGTCTTCAATCTTTGTGGATTTTATTCTTCTGCTTATTGCTTCTAATTAATCTGGCTCATAGGGACTTACTCATTCTTCTGTTTGAGATTTCTGATTGCAGGTTCATGTTCCTAGGAGCTTATGTGTGGGCATTATATGAGGTCTGAGTTTAAAGGTGGTCCTCCAAGGAAGATATGTCATTTCTTCTGCCAAGTATGAGAAAGCCCTGGTGACTTAAAAGCACTTTAAGCTAAATTATTCACCTGAATTTGGAGAGAGCATCACAAGTAGTATAAACATGGCATTAAACTCAATTGAATAATGACTTTTCTATTTTTTTAAATTAATTTTTATTGGAGTATAGTTGTTTTCCAATTTGTGTTAGTTTCTTGCTGTACAGCAAAGTGAATCAGTCATACATATACATATATCCACTCTTTTTTCAATTTCCTTCCCATTTAGTTCACCACAGAGCATTGAGTAGAGTTCCCTGTGCTATACAGTAGGTTCTCATTAGCTATCTATTTTATACATGGTAGTGTATATATATGACTTTTCTATCTTGTAATGCCTGTGATTCTCCTCTGTGTTTAGATAGAGCTGATAAAGGATACATATCATACTTGTTTTAATTGCTTCAGTACATACTTGTGGCTTTAAACAGAAGTTGTTGACATCATCCATCTTTTTATCAATGAATGAATGAGTAAAACACAACAAAATAAAACAAAGCAAAGCAGGACAACAGTAAATCGCCAAACTATTTAGTTGCAAACATGAATTTTACAAGTAATATAGGGCTGTTTTTATTTGTAAGTATTCGGTTAAAAGAAGTATCTTCTGCCCTAAACCCCATCTTCCTTACGTCACAGAATGCTTGTATATGTGGAGTACACTTACTTTGAGTGGAGAGCATACCTCATTACCTTTCTGATCAATCCCTACTATATTGCTATGTAAAGAAGCATTATGATGAGCCTGGAATATTCAAAGACTTAATCTACATAGAAAATGATAAGAGGACCCTGCCTGTTTTGGCTGTCCCTGAATAGTTTTCAAAGTTAGACCCGAAAAGAATTCAGTGATTTGACTGCAGATGACCGAGCAGCCTCATAGGCAAAAGAGGATTTCACGTACTCGAGATACCTGTTTGTAACCCCAGAGCGCAGTTAGATGAGGTATACACGTGTTTATCCGAGTTCTACAGATGCCAGACAATTACGTATCTTGCCTATTCTGAGATTTCGATGTGAAAATCCAGTGTCAATAAATGAGAAAACTAGAAGTCAGAAATAAAGGGCAGGGACAGACTGTACCCCACCCCAAATGTTTCGCCTCTATTTCCCATTGCTGTGGGTTTTGCAGGACACACATAAATCGGAGGTAGGGTGATGCATTATTAAGGCTTTGTCATTTTCCAGAAAAGGCATGGGTTTTGATCCACACACAAAGAGTGAAGAGTGAAAATGGAAGCCACTGTTTTCGGAAGTTTATTGAGAAATTGCCATTTCTTTCAAAAGTGTAATTATAATAACTTGACTGGATTATAGGCCTTAAGTTTATTTGTAAATACATAATCATTTCATCACCTTTCCATTATTTAAATAAGATAATATAGCAAAAGCATTTTTAAATGGTAAAATCCAATGTAAATGAAAGCTGTTATGGATAGTAATAACATATTTTGCATTACTAGCTGCTATACATCCCCAACTTATGTTGGCAGCAGTAGCCACCAAATTGTTTATTTTAAAACTAAACAAAGTTAATACTCAGAATTCTCATTTTGAGAGTTTACTCAGAGAATGAGCAGAAAAATCTAGAACGTTAAGAGAACATTTCAGATAATGGATAAGTGGAGTCATTATTTTACAGTTACCCATCAATTTACCTTTCCCTCAAAAGAAGGTGGTATTCACCAAACAGGAGGATTCTGCAGCATGATATGGGTGAGGGGTTAGAACTTGACCCAATTCATTATTGATTATGAGTATTTACTGATTCCAAGATTTAAGACTATTCTTTTGGGTTTCCTCTGAAGCCGAAGTGAGCAGCAAGACAAGAGACTTTGAACGCAGCTCATTTGAAACTGGAGCCGTGTTATATAGGGGGCTGTCGATTTGTAGAAATATTTGGTCAAACTTATGAGATTGCTAATATCCAGCCCCTTGACCCACAGCCATAGTAATTTCATATGGTTCAGCTTCTGAGAGAGGGTGATCCCGGTAGAGAGACTAGCAAGTGACAGTGCCATGAGAGTCCCTGTGGATGCCGACTGGATAGCATCAGCTGGAGAAGGCTGAGACCTCCACTGGCCATTGGCGTCATTCATGGCTTGCTGATTACATCAGTGTTATATCCAGGAGATTCTTGCACTTGAATGACTTGCTCATCTAGACCACAGACCTGTACTGATGGTCCCCCAAACAGCAACAGTACAGAGTGACTCAGAAGTCACTAAGCCCCTTGTAACTGACAAGTTAAAATAGGTGATCAGAAGAGAGTTGGAGTCAATGCTTCCTTCATTAGGGCTGAGAGCTCTCAAGACTGAACAGAACTGAACCAATAAGGCAAACCCTTGGCTGGGTCCTAGGCCTCAGAGATGGGTGAGCTCTTTCCCAGAGCACCAGTCCCCCGGAAGGAGTAAGAACTCAAGTGTGGGTGCACTCTGTAGTCAACTAGAGCAACTTCCAAGTCAAAGAACCGTCTTCACACGCACGCAATGTTTGACGAATCCTGCGTCTCACATCTTCCGTGGGGCGCACGTGGAGAGCAGTGACCTTGACATCTCCACCTTGGACTACCCCCAAAGTCTGAACTTCGGACATCAAAGAGCACTGCACACTTGTAAGCTGAACTGACTTGAAGTGTATCTTACTCATTGAGGAAGCAACAATTAATGTTATAAGCAACAATTTTAATTAACTTTAATAACAACAACTTAGGGATTTTTTAAAAATTGAATGTACATGCTACACATCATTTTTATAAGAAATACTTACAGTTTTTGTTGATTCCATTTAAATCTTATCATAGACAGCCAGGTGAAAAATCTTACTAGTGTACTGGAAAACTATTGAGAATTGTTTATGAGAACTTTGTCATTAAAAATAACATCCTGTGACTTGTTGGAGAGCTCTACAAAACAGAATGCATGGGCCTAAGTGTTCCCAGCCAGTCTGATTAGGAAAGAGCTCTTCACAAAAAATAACTAACAAGACACCAAGAAATAGATAACTTACATTTCCCTTCATTAAGCATCGATATCTCAAGTAGAATGCCATTGAGTAACGATAGAATATATAAAGTTGATCAACTGCCAAGATACTAGATTTCTTAGCATCCAGACAGTGTTATGAAAATAGCAGAAGCAGCAGCATTAATGGCAGCAATTAATCTTGGAAATTAAGATCAGGAAAAAAATTATTGTAATAAATCTCTTTGCCCTATTCATGCAGCATTCTTTGATAGGCTAAGAATACTGTTAAAGATAGTGGGCATTGGCTAAATGAGCAAAGTATTACGTTGATAAAAGTTGAAATGAGTTTAAGTTATAGCTGGGCTTCCTTTGAATGAGCATTGCTTAGTGACAAAAATTATTACACAGTCAGCACAGATGTGTATGCTTTGCTGGGTGTCCTGCAAAGAGCGTGCAGTTTTCTTCCTTTCCCCCATGCTTCTGACAGATGAAAAGCCTGACTTCTAAACTATTCCATTACAATTGGAAACTGAGTTTATGTAACTATGGTGTAATTCGAGGCTATGGTCAGTCTTCCAGTCTCAGGGAAGGGACTGGTTTATGGACACACTGCTACTTTGCGATTTGGAATAAACCAGTATGAGCATGGATCAGCTGTTCCAAAATGGTGCTCATGCAGGAAGAGTTTCTTCAAATTCAGTTCAGGGTGAATCCAACAAATGGTAGATAGGCTCTGGAGTGGCTTCAGGATATTCTAGCAATACTGTCGGTGAGTATAGAGAGTCTTAAATTGGTGATTAATGAGCTCAAAAGTAGCACTTGTGATTCCACACTCTATAATATTATCTTCCAGGAGAATATAATGGAGAAATATTTATAAAAGTTTTATGAATATGTGTTTAAACAGATTGCTTTTACTTTACTTTTCTGTAGGAAGTTAAGATATGCTTTTCATAATATTATTTACTAAAAATTATGCTTTTAGTGTGTATCCTACCTTTCTTCTTGCTCTTGGGAAGAGTACCATCCTGTATCCCCACTATAAGAGTTCTCATTCCCCCAACCTGAGGGCAACTATCTTTATCATTTGGTCATTGCCTTTCTTTTCCATGTCAAAATAGAATGAAAAGGAAATAGCATTTTTAAGGTAACTATTAACTCTCTGTCTATACGATACTAATGCCCAACTCAAAAGAATCATTAAGCATTGACTTATCATTTATTAGTCATTTAATATCTGAGAATGAATGGATTTTCAAAACTATGAGTGCTATGTGTGAGTTCTATTCAATCCCATAATGTTTTTTGATTAAAATAAAGTTTTTAATACTGATATTTGCTCTTAATTTTGTGTGGCATTATATTATAAGAGAAAGGAAAATTTTAACATTATATTTTAGTTATCTAGTTTGTTAACCTGAGGATGAATTTTGTCTCAGAATGCCTAAGATTCACAGAGATCATTAATTAATGTTAAAGATGCCTGGGTCAGCTATACTCTAGGTAGTGCTTTATAGCTGTTAACCAACCTTTCCCTCACCACCTCAAGTTAATTAATCCATAAAAGAAAACTGGAAAACCGTTGGGAATTCATATCTATAAAAAGGGTCAATGGTATATTCTGCCTTTATCCCAGTGGTTTGCAAACTTCAGAGTGCATTGGAATGACCAGGAGGCTTATTGAAAGACTAATTGCTGTCCCTCTTTTCTGATTCAGTTGGTCTTGGATCAGGCCCACGAGTTTGTAATTCTAAGTTCCCAGGTGATGATGATACTGCGGGTCTGAGGACCATACTTTGAGAATCACTGCTGTCACCTATTAAATGCATTTTGATGTAATTAGCACTATATTTATTGAGTATTTACTATGAATCAAGGGCTCTTGTGAGCGCTTTGCATATAGAATTGCATTTAATTCTTAAAACAAGCCCATGAGGGAGGTTCTTGGCTTAGCCCTGTTTTATGGATGGGGTAATGGAAGGTCATAGAGTTCAAGATACTTTTCTAAGTCACCTAAGCAGTAAATGGTGTATCTGGGATTTAAGCCCAGTAATGAAGGTCCAGAGTTCATGCCTGTAACACCAGGAGAAAATGATCTTTGTAGGTCAACCCTTTCATATATTTTACTAATTGTGTAATTTTCACACTGCACAGTTTTCATATTCCACCAATTCCATTTTTTCTGAGATGTGTCAAGCATGGAAATACCATATTTTTTTGATAATATTCTGTGAGATTACAGATGCAGTAATGCTTTTTGTTTCCCTTCAATCTATAAATACTCAAGGAATAAACAATGAAAAAAGCTGCCTCTTACAAGATTACACTTGTAAAAAATGCTCATGTTATAATGGAGAGTAATGAAAGCAGGGTAAGAAATTTCACACTCAGCATGATACTACCTATGGGGAAAAATTATGTATAGGAAACAAACAAATTTGAGAAGAAAATACACCATAATCCTAACACACACACACACAAGGGAGTGTTGTTGTATGTTACTTGAGGTATTTTGAAGCCCGTTTTATCCCATAGCAGGCTGTTTCTTTGACAAGGCAGTATAGTTGAGTAGATTGAGAAAGTGAAATTGTTTTATTAGAATTCCTTTTGTATATTAAATTAGTGCAGATTAATGTACCATAAGAAGTAGACGTAGTCATCTTTACTTTTTTAAGTGTTTAAGAACCAAAGTGAGAGCAGGGAGAATGGTTTGTCAGAAAAGTCTTTGAGGAAAAGATAGCTTATGTGTTTCTTAGAATATTTAGACCACAAACAGCTAACAACCTACTAAAGAGGGAGGCATCACTCCCATTTTCAGACAAGGAGCCTGAGACTCTTATTTTAAATGCATGTTGCCATTCATCTGTCAGTGTGGTAGGTATACACAATGGAATATTCCTCAGCCATAAAAAATGAATGAAATAATGCCATTTGCACTGACATGGATGGACCTAGAGATGACCATACTAAGTGAAGTAAGTCAGATAGAGAAAGACAAATATCATATGATATCACTTATATGTAGAATCTAAAAAAAAAAATAATACAAATGAACTTATTTACAAAACAGAAATGGACTCAGACATAGAAAACAAACTTATGGTTACCAAAGGGGAAGGGGGGAGGGATACATTAGTAAGTTGGCAATTAAAATTTATACACTACTATATATAAAATAGGTAAGCAACAAAGACCTCCTGTGTAGCAGAGGGAACTATACTCAATATCTTGTAATAACCTATAATGGAAAAGAATCTAAAAAAAGAATAGATATATGTATATGTGTGTGTATAAAACTGAATCATTTTGCTGTACACCTGAAACTAACACAACATTGTAAATCAACTATATTTCAACAAAAATTTAAAAAAAACAAAACAAAAAAACCCAGCATCTAAATAAATAAAGCATGGTGCCAGGACTGCGGCAGAGAATCAGCCCTAGGGTCTCTCGGCCTCCGACCCCTATGAGCTACATCGTTTCCTAACTCCTTCCAAGAAAATGGGACTCTAGTGCCTCCCAAGCCTGGGAAGCTATGGTGGTTGCAGGTATTTACAACAGCTTTGTGTTAGGAGTCCAAGCTCGCTGTGCTCAGCGCAAGACAGGCCAATAAATCGTGAGAGGAGGTGCTGAGGCAAGGAATAGGACTTTATTCGGAAGCCGGCAGACCGAGAAGGTGGAGGACTAGGGTCCCCCAAAACCATCTTATCGGGGTCTGGTTGCCAGTTTCTTTTACAGAATCAGAGAGGGAGTGGCGGGGAGGAAGTAAAGTAAAAAAGGGCCATCAGTCTTGCAAAACATCTCCTGGAATGGCCAGCCTCCGGGAGGGGATGTGTTAATTTCTTCTTTCTTGCAGCCATCCACAGGTGGGCAGGGTCAGGTTGTCTCCCTTAGGAGCTGAACAGAGGCACTTTAACACTCAGGCAGAGGGGCAGGGTTCCCCGAGGCAGGCCATCACGTGTGATTATAATAACAAAAGCAAGGAAGAACAAAGGTTAAAGTCAAAGAAACAGATCCAGCATGGAGTCCGATTTAACTCATCCCTGTTACACTTGGGGTTTTCAGTTTTTCCACAAGATGTTCCTACTCATCAAGGTAATTAAGGAAGGTGAAATGGTTTACAAAATAGAAACAGTATAAAAGCGGAGAAGAAAAGGATGGATGTTGATTGCGGGGGAGGGGCACTAAGGGGAGGAAGTGTTCGATAAAATGATCCTGTAAAATTCACTGCAGTTCAGAAGCTAGTGTGCAGTGAACGCAGCTCCCGGTAATGATGGCAAGCTTCCCCTCCCCCTCCAGTCTAGATCTCCAAGCCTGGCTTTCAAAGTGAGGTGCCCAGGGCTCAGGAATATCATCTCTTGGGAGCTTGTCAGACACATAGAATCTCGAGGCTCTGGGGTGATGTCAATACACATCAGGGCTTGAGAGGATGTTGACGTGGGGAGGGGAGGCCTTTGCCCAGAAGGGAAGCTTCCTGGTCCCCCAGGAGAGCTGGAGTTGTCTTGGAAGCCAGGGCTCAGCCTCCCGGCTCCTGCTGGACCTCTGTGGTTTGGTCAGGGCTAAAGGGTGCTGATGGCCTGAGGTCCCGGCAGCTTTTCCTCGTGAGATTCCCAGTGGATCTGCTGGAAACATGTGTTCTCCTTTGGCAGCTGTGGACCAGCCAGTCCCATCCCGGGTGGAAGGAGTCCTGAGGTCAAGTCCCCTTAAGACTTCCCGGACTGTTCCTGAGTATGATTTTTGCAGGGCTGTTGAGGGCTATTATATACATATAAGCACGGCCGATCATGTTGTTCCCTATTAAAAATGCTTATCCATTTAGGCATTAAAAGTCTTGCCTTTGATGCGAGAATTCATGTCAATTCAATATTTTTAGCAAAGATGGTGACTCTTAGGCATGAGAATGTGAGCTCTCCTAGACTGCTCTTAGCTCTTAGCGTCTTTGTGATGAACCTGCCTTTCCGCCTTTCCCCTCCTCGGGCCCCCTGTGGCTGCACTTCACCGTGAACACTAGTGGCTGGTGTTTCCACTAATTGTTATCATTTCATAAAGAGGCAATAATTGCTCACATAATTTCCTCTTTTTCTCTGACTTGCATGCTCCTTTTATGCAAAATGACTACTTCAAATGCTTTGCTATACCCCTCCCTCTTTTTTTTTTTTTTCCTGTCATAAGAGAACAACAAGCGAGCCTTGGGTGGCTTTGGAAGTCAGCATCCAACTCATCCAGCATCCTCGACATTTCCTCTGTGAAGTAGTGCTTAAAGTTTATTTCCTGAGCTAGCATGATTTTTTTCCTTTTTTTTTCTATTTTGAATATATAGAAATAATTTGAAAAGATAGAAAAAAATATTTTTATACACGGTGGTTTTCTTATTTCCCATTAATTTCATCAGTTTCATACCATATTGTCAATAGTTCTGTTCTCTGTACACTCTTCACGCCAACTCACATACGTATGTACAGTACACACACAGAGACACATATCAGTAATCTCCATAGGGTCTACAGAGCAAGGACTATGTTTGTTTTAATATTTTCAGCCCCTGGCAAGGTGGATACCCTGCATTGGTGCTCAATAGCTCAATAAAATTTGCTTTTTAGTTCAAAGGTCTTAAATATCCTTTTGAGTAGGTATTTTAAAATTTTGAGATTGAAATTGTCTTGTAGAATGCTGTCTCAAAAATGGTTGGAGATTAAAGAGCTTACGTCCCTAATAAATGCTCGTCTTTCAGGCCAGGTTCCCCAGGAAGCTGACTCTGACATGAAAAATAGCATACAGGAGGCTTCCTGGGGTGCTCTTGGGGTCGGCACTGCTCAAGGGAAGGGAAGGGAAGGGAACAGGACACTGGACAGGACAGAGGGAGAAGTTGGGCTGTGGTACAGTCACAACAGAGGCCCCAGCTGACCTACAGAAGAGCTGCAGGGCTTGCTTGGGGCAAGGGGGCTGGGCCTACATATCCTCACAACCAACCAGTCAAGGGTTGTAGGCTGCTCTGGAAGGGAAGGGAGCATGATTCTTGGGCTGAGCCACACCCCAGGGGGCTGACAGCTGAGGGTTGTCTGGCAGCTGGGGGAATAGATCCTTCCTTCCTGGGAGGGATCTGATCATAGCACCCACCCCAGTCAGCAGGTCTTGTAATAACGTCACTGGACCTGATTTAGTGGACAAGCAAATCAATGATCAAAATCATTGTTAAATGACATTAATTGTAATCTTTGGTGACAACAGCAGAATATAAATTCCTATGTGGTGACCTAAATGGGAAGGAAATCCAAAAAAGAGGGGATAGATGTATATGTATAGCTGATTCACTTTGCTGTACAGTAGAAACTAACACAACATTGTAAAGCAACTACAATACAAATTTTTAAAAGATAAATAAATAAATAAATAAATTCCTATGTGCAGTGTTTCAACTGTGTAAAAATATTCATAGGAAAGAAGCCTGGAAAATCATATAACAAAAGGATGAGTGTTGTCTTTGGGTGGTTTTTATTTTATTCTTTTCTGAGTTCTCCGGCTTTAATAATAATACCTTGTGGTAAAAATCCCCCATGGCAGTGGCTCACCCTAGCTTTTTGAGTTCACCCCTGTGAGCCAAGGTCTCCTACCATCCTCCGTGTCCTCTTCCCTTACCTGCATAGATTTGATTCGTTGATATACTCCCCTCTTGTTTGCTTTTGTTCCCGTACTTGACCTGTTGCCATGCCCCTATTCCTATTTTCCTTGGCCAGCCTTGCTTTTTTGGAAACAACTGTCTCATCTACTTTAGCCTGACCACACTGGATTAGGCCCTTTTTGTAAATTCAGAATTAGTGGTTCTAATAAGGTAATAACTTTTGCCATCTCTTCCTGTCCCACCAGTGGAGTAAGCCTGTAATGATGGTTATGTCTGCAGGATGTGCTGCATTGTCCAGAGAGTAATTTATTTTAAAGATAGTTCAGTGTAAAATGTGTGTGTTTGCAATTTAACATTATTTTTCACCCTAGGCATGGATGATTAGCAGTTGAGAATCCCAATCAGGAGTCCATAATCTAGGTATGGTCACTGGGCCCTTCAAAAATGGGTACCAAGATCTACACCAATGGGTTCTGCCAGTGCAGAAGGGGTGCTAGAGACATGTAGTCATGGATGAGATGAGCAGGGTCAAGTTATATATATGGTTAGAAATGTTGGCAAGGCCCTGCCACCCTTGTGTGACAGGGTGTCAGATTCTGGAAAATCCTGCACTCTAGAACTTTGGGTGCAGCGCTCAGGGCTTGAGGTCCGAAGTCTTGTAGGTCCCACATCTCCCCAGCTGCAGTCGGACTCTGTCTCCTGGACTGATTGGAGATTGGCCATGGAAATGCTGCTGTGTCCATCTTGGAGTGAACTTCAACTTTCTCCTGGAAAGTGCTGGCCCCAGGGCCTAAAAGCAGAGCGGGGAAGGAACTCCCCGAAGCCACAAACTCAGGCTGTGTGACTTTTGTGTCTACCGGGCAATGATGCCAAAAGGGGTCTAAAACTGGATTCTTTTAAACCACATGGGTGGGACAGGATTATTCCTCTCCTACCCATTTCTATTGATATTAACCAAAAGTATCTTTCAATTGTTGTTTTCATTATGTGTATAGAGATTATACACCTTTCTGGAATCCTCACCTCACACTTGCTTCTCAGCTAGAATTATAACAACTTCTTTGATAATGAAAAGTTTGAGGTGGGCACTTAGAGAGTGAAAAACCAAAGGAACTATTGTACTCAAGGAAAATCTGGGATGCCCGTTTGGTAGAAACATTTTGGTAGCTGAAACTAAGCTGACTTCAGGGTACAGTATAGCTTAAAGCTCTGGAAAGCATACAGCTTAAAAAGCAATCTCATAGCATATAGTATGCAATTTTCAAGGTAAATTATTATTTCTAAATAATGTAGGGATGGTAGAGTAATCAGTACAAAAGGATTTGGATAATTCTGTTCTAGATACCTAAGTGCATATTGTTCTGAGTAATTTTTGAAGACAATAAACCAAAGCAAGATCTTTTAAATCCATGATTTTAGATTGTTTGAAGTATGATTAATCTCTTTACAGCCCTTTTTTATGAAAATATTTCTAAATCTGTGTGAAATTTTGCTCTGAATAAAGCTTAAGCTATCTGCATAATCTTGGGTTACTTGGAAGTTCCCATTCATATTCATAGTTTTGCTGAAAATCTAGTAAATCCATCGCATGCTTTGTATTTAGGAGACTACAAAACATATTTCCAAACTAAGCTTTATTTGATTATGCTCCCATGAGGATATTGCTTTTTATTGAATCATTTTTTCCCTGTGAGTTTCTCTGGAGCACAAAAGCAGAGTTAAAAATAGATCAGAGATGGCTCAGGTTATGTAGAACCATAGTGTATATTTCTTATTTATGAACTATAGAAGAATTTCCCTTTTTTGGTCACCTTTTTTGAATATGTACAAATAAAATGTACTTCATTGAAAGAAGGTTTTGGATTTACAGAGCATTTGATTTTTTAATAGAAATTAGATAATCCGTTTATTAGCATTCCCAAACATAATGATATCTCTGTTTAAAAAACAAACAAACAAACAAAAAACCTGTTTTTACATACTTGATAGAACATTCAAGCTAAGCATTGTTCCATCCCTGGGCAGGGTATGTATAATTAGCATTCCCACTTTGATTTGGGAAGACCTCTTAGTAGGATGGAAACAGCACTGCCTTGGGTCAGACCTTGATTTCCATCACCTTTTGGCCAAGGATAAGCAACCTTTACTCCTCCAGATCTCTCAGTAGGTAATGCAGATGTGCCCAAGCACCCTTGTTTTGCTCATTGCCATTTACTGCAAGCGTTCGTTTACCAAAGTTTAGCACAGTGTGAGCCTGGGGTTTCTCTTCCCCAATATTTTCATCACCCCACTGATGTCAGCATAGGCCTGCTGCCTCCTGGTAGAGGATCGGAGACTCAGGTGTGTCCCCTGAAGCCACTGACATAAACTGCCGACCGCAGGCAGCTCTGCTTAGTTCCAGCGGCCATGGGGGCCACCTTCATGCTGATGATAAGCAGCTTGGTGTCCCCACTAAAATCAGGCTAGATGGGGATTAATTCAAAGAAAGGCCTGCCACACCTGACTGCCTTATTCTATTCAGCAAGTTCGTGGGTGCTCACATCCTGTGTGCCCTGGTCCAGACTCTGCCCCAGGTGTTCAGCTGGGAATGGTCATCTTCCCTGAGGTAGGGCCAGGCTGAGTTGGGGGGGGGTTATGGCGTCGGTGTGTATCTGGCCATTTGGGACAGAGTTGTGAGGACCTTGGCCGTGCTCAGAATCTGGTACCAGACCCCGATCCTGCACCCCCCCTTTTGGTGGTTTCTGAGGGACCTTGATTCCCATTCTAGTCGGGGCTGTCCCCATCCCTCTGATACATTTCAATTACTTTGACTTTCTAAAACCTCCAGTGAGGTGGAGGACTAACTCTTGAATATATTTAGTAAGATATTTCATTTTTAAGTGAATCGTTGGGAGAAGATACTCTTCATTTCATGGGTTGCTGTGTTTTACTTGATGAACCCAAAGTAAGCATATAAATGAAAAGCTGGCCATTCATTCTTTAAGAGTATGGCTTTGAAGCTCTGAGAATAATCAGTGTTCCAAAAAGCCTCTGTGCATACAGCCCAAGGCAGGCTTCACTTGAATTTACTGGGATGCCTCCTTGATGGATGATGTTGTCATTTGACACCAAGTACAATTGCGGGAGTAACAATATGTTCATTCTTTCTGAACCCTGTATGAGACGGACTGTGAAATTGACAGTGATTGATAAGTCTGCTGGGAGCTTTTAAATGTGCCTCTCTTTATGTGGATGTTCATATGGCATGCTTTCTTTTTTGCACTGAACCTGTTAATATTATTATGTTACTATGATGTTACTCAAGTTTATTTACTTTTCTTGAGAAATCTGTTTAATTCTGTTTAGAAAAAAATGCGCCAGACCTGTAATGCGTCTCACTCTCCAAGTCACAAACTGTTGCTGTTACCTCGATGACTCCCTACTGTGTCTGTTACGAAGACATTTGTTAGGCAAATGTTTATTGCACGTCTCTGTGTCCGCTGTTCTCTGTTAAGTGCTGAGGGAAAAATAAAACATAAAATCACCCTCTCTTCTTTAAGAGGACACAGTAAAATTTCGAAGACAGGTTTATAGGAAATGTTAAATACAGTGACGTTGTCGCTTAGAAGAGTGTTATCTGGTCACAGAATTCTTGGTGAGAATCTATAACTGGAGTCACAAACAAACAAACAAAAAGTCCGAGAGATGTATACTGGAATGTTGTAGAAGATGTTGGTGGAACAGACATTGATGGCTGATGGAACATCTCCGATCTGTGCTTCAGTTGATCCAAAGTGAAACATGCAGGAAATAGGAAAGGTGATCTTGAGAACCTGGAGATAAAGGGAAGAGGGTGTAGGCGGTTAGCTGAGGTAGGCAGGGTGCTGGGAGATGCAGAGTGTGGGTCAGAGGTGTGTGCGAAGGAGCGTGGGAGCCACGGGCAGGCTGGCAGACGGCCTTGTCAGGGTCTAGTCAAGGCTTGGCAGGTGTGCCAGTGTGAGCTGTGGTCTGCCGCGATGTGCCTTGTGCACGAGCGTCTCTGCGCGTTCCCACGACTAGCACCGATGGCAGATGTGGGTGCAGGTATGTGAATCCAGCAGCCACGTAGCTAACATGTGGCCTCTGGTGCCAGACCCCCTAAGCTCTAGGCCAAGCTCTGCCATGTACAGGCTCAAGGATTTAGAGCATGACACTGCACTTGTACCTTATTTTTTTGTCTTTTCTTTCATGGTGGTAAAATATAAATAACATAAAATCTATCATCTTAACCATTTTAAGTGTGCGATTCAGTATCATTAAGTACATGCACGACGTTGTGCAACCATCACCACTGTTTCTAGAACTTTCTCATCATCCAAAACTGAAACTCTGTGTCCATTAAATAATAACTCCCCATTCCCCCTCTCCCCAGCCTCTAGTAACCTCTTTTCTACTTTGTACCTCTGTGAGTTTGACTCCTGTCGGTACCTCATGTAAATGGAATCATACAAGATTTGTTCTTCTGTGTCTGCCTTATTTCACTTAGCATCATGTCTTCACATTTCATCCATGTTGTAGCTTACGTCAGAATGTCATTCCTTTTTAAGGCTGCATAATATTCCACTGTATGGATAGACCACATTATGTTTATCCATTCATCTGCTGATGGCTGTTTGGGTTGTTTTCCCCTTTTGGCTGTGGTGAATAATGCTACTCTGAACATGGTATACAAGTATCAATTCGAATCCCTGCTTTCATTTTTTTTTTTTTTTTTTTTTTGCAAATATATCTGGAAGTGGACATTGCTGGTTCCAATGGTAGTTCTGTTTTTAACTTTACACGTTAGTTTTCTTATGTCTAAAATGGGGATAATGATAGTTCCTAGTGAGCAGGCTGTTGTGAGGATTAAATGTATATGAAGTGTTTAAACGTGCTTACAGGCATATAGCAAGCTATAGGTAAGCGTCGGCTGGTTCATTTTACCTGAAAGCACAGCCTTGTGCAGCCTGCATGGTGAACACCCGCAGATGAGGTCTAAACATCAGCACTTTTACTAGCGAGGCAGCGTGCCCCTGCCAGTAGTAACGGACAGTCCCGAGATGCGTGCCGTCCATGGCAGTCCTGCTTTTCCTCCAGCTTTGGATGTTTCTGGTGTCCCACAGGTAGGTGATAGAAAATTAGATCTCCTTACCTGCAAAACCTGAGATCTTAAATCAAAATGTTTAAATTGAACTCCTTCCTAAATTCTTTGGGAAAATCAAATATGATTATGTGTTTTTAATGTGAACATTTTATTCATAATATAAAAAGACAGTGTATCTATTGGTGTACCATCTGTTAATTTTAACTCTGAAACATCACATGTGTTGGCAGGAGCGTCCTGGTGAAGGGGGTGTACCCGGAGAGGTGGTTTCCTGTTGATAATTTAACAATTATTGGCAACTAATAATTCGGTCACCATTTCTTGTTGATAATGGTGCTCTAAGTGCTGTGAGTTGAACTGAGGGTGAAAAATCTCCTTGGATACATAACTCCCACGTGGATGTTTGACCATATTTAAAAGCACTAAAGTCCTCACTGGTGCATTTCTCCTGAGGAAGTTAGTACCTTGGATGTATTCCTCACTGTCCCCGGAAAGACCATCTCTAATAAACACAAAAGCCACTTTCAGCTTCTTTAGACAACCTGCCTTTCTAACTTAGGTAAAATTACTTAAATATTCTGTTGAAATTCCTTTGTCAAATCATATCCTACAAACAATTGTAAGCTGTGGATCAATGAACACAGCATATAAAGGATGCGAGTTAAAGGATTCAAGTAAAAGGACACCATTTTATTTATATATATATATATTTTTTTTTTTTTTTGAATGTTTGCTTCCTTTACATGATGGAAAACAAAGAGAAGCTTTGCAAAATGAGTTGACTGTCCCTACATAATTGGGCGTATGATGCAAGGCCGAGTGTATGTTGCCACCAGAGAACATTCATACTATATTTATTTTGTTATGGGCAATAACTTTGTGGAGGTGTGTCGGTGCTTTGTTGAAAATAGAAAAGGTGGACTTTTTTAGAGACAGGAATTTGCTAAGGAACAGACAGAAGCTATTCTCCACCCCCTGAACCCCCCATTCGTCTCTAGCACCAATCTTCCTAGTACCTAAAATCCTTTTGGAGAGGGCTTTGTTGGGGAAAGAAATGTGTGAACACAGCTTTCCGTGTGCATGCCATGTCACTGTCACCATTAAAGCAGCAAGGACTGGCGCATCACTTCAATGGTCCTTCTAGACCCCAAACAACAATAAAACTGTTCTGTTTGCTGATGCTTCAAATTATGTTAGCCAAAGAACAAAAGCTTTTCATGCTGCAACTTAACAGCAAGAATACTTTGGGTTTAATGCTTTCGTGTGATTGTGTTGAAGTTGGGGTGTAATAAGTCAAGGAAAGCATTAAAATGACTCTGTTTTGGTAGGAAGAGAAAGGGCACACTTGTGACTGAGTGCCTGGTATTGGGGGTGTGTGGGCAGAGGGGGCGTGGGAAGGCAGAGATCCAGGGTGGGGTACACGGGGGGTGGGATGCCAGGGCACTGAGGGATTAGAGGTTCCAGCAGGGGCTTTATGGCTTCTCCTGTCTGTCATCTTACCTTCAACAGAGACAGTTCTAAAAGGAGCTGGTCCTGAAGGGATGTTTTTTTTTTTTTCTTCTTCTAAACAAGCATTTCTGCCCATCATGATTTATGAGGATCACTTTTGAAACATGGCCAAACTTGCATAATCAGGGGATTCATTAGCTGAAGAATCACTGTGACAATAATATAGATAAAGCGCCAGGACCCGGGGCTATGGGTCCATGGGTGGAGGATTGGAGACCAGACAGATGGTGGAGGAAAGGAAAATGGGAGGTGCAGGCGTTCCCACCCCCCCGCCATGCACAGCAAGGAGAGGTCAGTGTGTGCTGACCAGGTCCAAGGAGGGCTGATGAAGAGTAGGATTACTGGACCTAAATAAAAAGGGTGGGCAGGATTTGGATATGTGAAGAGGAGGCATTCTAGCCAGAGCGGGGAGAGAGAGGGAGAGAGAGAGAAAGAGAAGATTCAGGAAGCCCTCCATGCGTTGGATCTTTCAGACACCAGCACATAGATGAGTCCATTCTTGTCATTATATTCCACCTGGTGATGCCCTGGCATTTTCACTATTCTGTATTCTGTATTCACCCCAAATTTCTCTCTCAAGAGATGTGTTGAGACACAGATGTAGAGAATAAACGTATGGACACCAAGGGGGGAAAACTGCGGTGGGGTGGGGATGGTGGTGTGCTGAATTGGGCGATTGGGATTGACATGTATACAGTGATGTGTATAAAATTGATGACTGATTAAAAAAATAATAAAATAAAATAAAAAATAAAAATAAAAAAATAAATAAAAGAGAGATGTGGACTCCAGCCTATGGTACTTTGCACCTGAGCCACTAAACCTGTGGGCACCTGAGAAATGCCCCTTTGTGGGTCTGAGATTATCCTGGTACAGAGTGATAAAATATAAATATAGGATTGAAGTTCCTGATCTGCACGCTGAAGTTCAGGATCACTAATTGTTGAGGGATTGATGGCTATGCAACTATGCCTCAGTACATATACTCTGGGCATTTATGTCTACTGGGAAATTATTTTCAAAGGCATAAAAACAACTCCAAAATAGAAACCAAATATAAAAAGTAATCTTACGTGATTTAAAAATAGCACTGTTACACATCTACTTACTGCCGCAGATATTGTAAAATCATTTGCTTTAGAGCTGGAACAAGCAATGGAGAAAAACCTAATTGTTATCCTTCATCATTTTGTTCTGTATTAAACTCTGAACATGGCCAGTATTTGTGGATTATGTGTGAAATTAGTACCACGGAAATTTTCTTTTTAAATCAACGTATTCAGTAGCAATGACATGGCAAGCCAGCCTATTGCATATAATCATGCCACATCACTCTACTATAACTTCTTGATATCAGAAATATTAGACAGTGTATGTTGAAAATTTCCTTGTTTTCCCACAGAAACTTGATTTTTAAAGTAATTTAAAATTTATGTGTGCTGCTGTACCAAAATATATGTGTATGTGTAGCTTATAGAGACAGTATTTATCGTATCAAATTTTTCTAATGTCCAGACATTTCTGTCTGCTCCTCTATTATCCAAGAATGGTGCCTGTGTCTATAGGGAATAATGGGATTGAATTAGTCCTGAGTAATGTGATCTGATACCAGCTATGGCCCAGTCTGCCATCTTGTCATGAGTAGGCTGTGGTCAGAATGAATGGGAAATATTGGTTTATGATGTCTTTGGACTGTGTGAGATGCGCATTCACATGGAGAAAGAGTTGGCTGGCTGCAACAAATCCTCATTGTGAGCGCTGATTTGATATTGTCTCCCTGCAGATAGAGCCAGGATAGAACATTGAATTCTAACGTGGAAAATAGAGTTGATTGTCATCTGTGGCAGTGCTTCCAGAGGCAGATACTAACAAAACACCGATTGTGATGACGCGGTTATTATTTGAAACTCAGAGTTTTACAACTGGAAGGGAACAGACAGGTTTCAGTCCTGGAGGTAAAGTGACTTGTCCAAAGTCATGAAATTGAGACTAGACATCTGGATTCCTGTGACTTGCTCTCCAGGACCCTTTCCACTAAACCAACCAGTCTGGAGGCTGAGTAATAAATTGTACCTTCATCGTGTCTGTCATGCAAAATTTACAGTCATAATTGCCACACACACATTCAAAAATCTGTTTCAGTGACGGTATTAAATGGATCACTCTCTATTTAACATCTACCTACCTATTTAATATTTTAAATTCTCACACTCTTTGATGCCAGAATTAATAGCCAATAACCACACAGTGTGCCGGCTTGATGTGAGATGGATCTCTTTCTTCTCTGTGCTTTAGTATCACCACGTGAAGCTGGTCCCAGACAGCTGTGTAGACGCTGTAGGTTACAGCAATGTTCTTATACAAGTAATCAGTTAACAGTAAGGAGCAAGAAAGGAGAGTTTATGAATTATTCTTGTTGGGAGTGGATCTGGTGTCGCTTGTCACTGTAATGGAATACATAGGTCCCTGCATCATTTCCTAATGGCTGTTGAACGTTGGCTGTGCACTCTTCATTCAGTGAGTATCTGTTGAGTTTGCTGTTCCTAACACTATATCCAACCTTGGAAGGGATGCAGCATGACCTTTATCTCAGCAGAACTACAGAAGAGGATGGTACATGAACAACACTCCATATACATTTACTAAATGCTTAATTTCTGCCAGATGCTGGGTTAGGACCAGAATCCTCATAATGTGTGGCAGACTACTTTGAAGAGTGCTAAGGAAATCCAAAGTAGGTGTTGATTAAGTATTTGTTGAGTGGTGATGGTGACGAGGATGACGATGACAAACGTGTGTTGAGCCTTTACTATGAACCAAGCATGCAGTAAATATTCTACCTGGATTATTTCATTCAATATTCAGAACAAAGGTCAGAGCTATTATTATTCCTTTGTAAGCATGATGATGAGGAAATAGAGGCTTCGATAGATTAAATAAATTACTCAAGAGTTATCAAGGAAGGCTCCATTAGAAAGACGAGTCCTTTGATAGGCACCTTGATGTTAAGATAGGATTTATTTGACTTGCCATTGCTGGGGGAGGGGACAAAATTAAAAGTACTATTGAAAGGTAAATAGCCTTAAAAATGTATGACCATCTTAATTTTGAAAAGAGCCTTTGATATGTCATTTTTCCTTCGATATGAATATTTATTATATTTCTAAGTGTTAATAAGTATATCAACTGTTTGAGCATTCAAATGACTCCTCTACTTCTCTGTGAATTAACATAGGAAATATAGAAAGTAGGAAAACAATGAAAATTACATTCAGTAAACTATAAACCAAATAGCACAAAGTAGTCATTTCTTTTCATTTGTGTCTTTAGGTTCAGAGAATCACACTGTTCCCTTGTGAAATGTAAATCATTCTCATCATTAGCATTTCTCCTAAACAGAAATCCTGACTATATTAAGTCTATTTGTTGCA